>NC_034599.1:31314362-31333195 GCF_900095145.1 Mus pahari
AGAAAGGAAGGAAGGAAGGAAGGAAGGAAGGAAGGAAGGAAGAAAGAAAGAAAGAAAGAAAGAAAGAAAGAAAGAAAGAAAGAAAGAAAGAAAGAAAAGCAAAGAAAAAGGTATGAGTTGTATATTCATTTCTGTTCCTGTGATAAAATACTCTAACAACAAAAAAACAGTAGGAGTTAGAGTGGACAGAGAGTAAAGACATAACTATCATTTATTTTTTAAAACTGCAAAACAAAAAAGTAATGTATTTACATTAAGACAAAAACAACAAAGGTGACAAAGCAAATATTTGGCTTACAATTCCAGGTAACAGTCCATGCTAGCAAAGAAGTCAAACATCTAGTCACATCCTTGGGCAACAGCAGAGAAATAAGCGAACACATACAGGCTTGCCTGCCTGCCTGCCTGTCTGCTTGCCTGCTCTTAAGTTATTTTTCTCTTAAACTATTCAGGATCTAGGGAATGATGTCATTTACTGGGTCTCCCTTACTAATTAGCAATCAAGACAGTCCCCCACTAATATGCCTACAAGCCAACCTGATGTAGATAATTCATCCAGACTCTCTGCCAAGGCTACTGTGGTGGCACACACTTTTAGTTCCAGTGAGTAGGAGGCAGAGGAAGGCAGACAGATCTCTGTGACTTCAAGGACAGCCTGGTCTACATAAGGCTCCGGGACAGATAGGGTGACAAAGTAAGACCCTGTCTCAAACACACAAACAACAAAAAGACTCTCTTCCCAGGTGATTTTAGTGTGTCAAGTTAACAGTCAAAACTAATCAACACGGAAAGTGTCCTCATGAGAAAAAAAAATGTAAAATCATTTCAGAACTCCCCAAGGAAAATACATACAAGACCTCCAAATTCTTTAAAATACATACACAAAACAAAATGACAAGTCTGCAAATGAAGTACCTTTGAAGCAATGTTATTAAATAGGAACATGTTATTTTTAAGCTTTCAGTCAGTCAAAATTCTGTACCTCTCATTTCCAAGTTTTTCATAAGCCTCAACTTTAGGCACTATTAACAATGATCCCAGTCTACAATCAGACAAAGCTATGTTCAAACTGTGGCTCCCATCTAGTAAATGTGGAACTGTGGACACAGCCCCAGCTTCTCCTCAACAGAAGGAAAAACTGTGCCGTATTTCATTGGATTGTTTGGGGAATTTTGAGAAAATCTGTAAAATAGTTCTCAGAAGGAAAAAAGATGCTTAGAAAATGTTAGGTTTAAAAAGAAATTATGTAAAGGGGTGGGGAAGGTGGTGTCATGCTGTATGTGAAGAGTAGAGGACATCCTTTGAGTATTAACTCTTTCCTTCCACCATGAGTTCTGGGGAGCTAACTGAATCTTAGCAGCAAGTACCTTCACACACTGAGCCACACTGCTGGCCCATTTGGGTTTGTTTGTTTGTTTGTTTGTTTGTTTGAGATAGGGGCTTTCTATGTAGTTCTAGATGACCTAGTACCTATGTATCCAGAGCTGACTTCCAACTTGCCACAATCCTCTTGCCTCTTAGCCCCTAGGGCCCTAAGGTTACAGGCATGCACCACCACCACACACAGCTAATATTAGCTATTAATACTACCAAATCTTTTTTAATCTAATAAACAAAATCTTACATTTTTTATTTAGGGTTTGGGAGTTTGTTTTTTTTTTCAATATGTATTTTTTTAACTATGTGTTTATGAAGGAGTCTCAAGATGTCAGAAGCCTCATGGTAGTGAGCCACCTTACCCGGGTGCTGGAAACTAAATGTGGACCCTCTGTAAAAGCAGTGTGTACTCTTAACCATCTCCAGCCCCATGAATGAAAATGTTTCATTTCATTCTTTTGAGACAGGATTACACTGTACTGCCTTGTAGGCTTAGCTGGCCTGGAACTCACTATGTAAACCAACCTAGTCTTGATCTCACAGAGATCCGCCTGCCTCTCCTCCCAAGTGCTAGGATTAAAGACATGTGCCACTAAGCTCAAATTTTTAAGTTTTAATTTGTATTGTTTTTGTTTTTTGTTTTAATTTTTTGAGACAGATTCTCACTATACAGTCCAGGATGATAGGCATTTGTCACAATACCAAGTTCTCATAGCTTTAATATTTTTAATGCCATTGAATTTCTACTATATAAATAAATGGAAGCCATGATCTCAAGTTCATGACTTGTAATATCCTTTATAGATTTAAATATACTCCAGGACTCTTTCCCTTAAGATGCATTACTGCACTTGGTCAAAATAAAAAGTCAGATGATTTCTCTTAGCCTAGCCAGACCTCGAGTAGGAAGGCTTAACAACAAAGTCTACTACATTTTTGAGATCTTAAAACTCACTTGGAGCCAGGCGTGGTGGTGCACGCCTTTAATCCCAGCACTCGGGGAGGCAGAGGCAGGTGGATTTCTGAGTTTGAGGCCAGCCTGGTCTACAAAGTGAGTTCCAGGACAGCCAGTGCTGTACAGAGAAACCCTGCCTTGAAAAACCAAAAAAAAAAAAGGAGAAAGACTCACTTGGAAACCTTGACAAAGTCTTCCTTTAAATGTGCTGAAAAAAATCTCCACCACTGAAGAACTATTTGGAACTTAAACATTTAAAACCCACAAACTTCAACATCTCTAGAAGGAAATAATATCAGAGCAAAGGTACTCACGGATCAAACTCATGGATGACACTTTCAAATCTCAGCACAGCAAAAAGACGAGTAGAAAAAGCTACAAAATCCAGAAAATGAGTAGTTTAATTAGTTGCACGCTATTACAGAACAACAGAAGGTAAACTGCAGCATTATGGGGAAGCTACAAGCACTGGAGTCAGAAGATGCAAAATAGTTCTTGAATGAAATCTTCATCCACTTCTCACCACCTAGAAGAAACACTACAAGTTTGACAAAAGTATCTACATTTTTTTCACTTAAATGGGATACATTTAACTGTTGTATTACACAAAGCCTATCAGATCATATTTACCTAATACTGAATTTGGCCATCTTTACGTGATTTTACCCATTTTACATCTTTTACTCATCCGCCCCTTATTTTAATCTTGGGATATATCAAGCAAGGATATATATTTGACTCATGAAGAGCTGAGAAAGCTTTAAAAGCAGTAAATTTTCAAGACTTTGAGTAATACTAAGGTGCAGTTGTGTTTGCTTACAATGCCAGCACTTGGAAGACCGACCGAGAAGAGTTGAAGCCAAGCTGGGTATGTAGCAACTCTGCCTCAAACAAATTACTTTTCCTAGTGATGTGATAAATAGCCTGATGTAAGGGAGAATGGGTTCATTTGGGCTCACAGTTCCAGGATGAGGGATATGCAGAGAAGAAGGGTGGCAGAGCTTATAGCAACAGATCACACTGAGGCCAATCAGGAAGAAGCATTAACTTCCTCTTCTCAATTCAATTCAGGGCCCCTGCCTACAGAAGGGCATCATCCCATTTAGATGATCTTTCCAACCTCAATAAACCTCATCCAGATAATTCCTCACTGCAGTGCCCTGGGCTTGTCTCCTAGGTGATCCTAGATCATGTCAGGATAGTACTAGTAACCATTAGAGACAACAGAGCTGAAGATAAATCTTTTACAACACACCTGGAGGCTAGAGAGATGACTCGACAATTAAGAGCACTGACTGCTCTTCCAGAGAACCTGGGTTCAATTCCCAGCACTCAAATGGCAGCTCACACCTGTCTATAACTCCAGTTCCAGGGGATCCAACACCCTCACACAGATAAAATATATATATAAGCAAAAACACCATTGCACATAAAATTAAAAAAAGAATACATTATTTTTTTTTAATTCAACATCTGATAGCTTCTACTTTCTTTCACCCAATGAGAAAACAGAACCAACACAGAATGCTTCCTATTTTTCCTATCAACAGGCTAAGGTTTACATTTCTTGAGTTATTTTGTCTTCATAAAATTATGCCAGTAAGACAGGAAGGAAACAGTGAACTGGATGTAAAGTAAGTAAAAAAAATAAATAAATAAAACTTTTAAAAAATTATATCACTGAGAAATGGCAAAAAGAACAGCAATCTTGGGCTGGAGCGGTAGCTCAGCCATTAAGAGCACTGACTATTCTTCCTGAGGTCCTTAGTACAATTCCCAGCAACCACTTGGTGGCTCAAAAAAAAAAAAATCATCTGTAATAGGATCGATGCCCTCTTCTGGTGTGTTTGAAGACAGCAACAGTATACTCATATACATAGAGTAAATAAATAATTTTTTTAAAAAAAGGAACAGCAATATGTTAAAAGAATAAGCCATGTTTTTAAAAGCTGTTTTTAATTTTTTCACCATTCCAGCTCCAAGGGAGAAGCATACACAGACTCACATAGCACAGCAGCCATCGACAGGATGAGAAGCTTTAGAAGTGTGTCCTGCTTCTCATAGGACAATCGCAAAAATCCAAGCTTAGTCATCTTGACATCAATGGGTAGCAACTGATGATATTCAAATACCTAAAATGGAAAAAGTCAAGGCTGTAAGATACTGAATATCCTAAACTTACTTAAATTAGCTTGAATCTTTTATGATGGTTAAGAACCACCGAGTATACATGAGCTACAAAGAACACCACAGAGGTAACCCAACCTGGGACTTAGACTGATGTACAGGGTAGAAGGCAAACATTATTAGGTTTATATGTCAAAATGAAAAAGGTAGAGCCATGCTTAGTGGCACATGCCTTTAATCCCAATACTTAGACGGTAGAGGCAGGCCAATCTGATCTACAAAGCGCATTCTAGGCCAGTCAGAGTTACCCAGTAACCTAGTTACAGTGCCTTCCCTGCCAAAAATAAAAGACCAAAAAGAGTAATCAAAACATACACTCCACACATGTCTATAATCCCAGGTACTTAAGAGACTGGGGCAGAAGAATCAAAGGCTCCAGGCTAGCCAGTTTAGAGAGAGCCTGTCTCAAAATAAAATTATTTAAAAGGGCTGCCCATGTAATTCAACAACAGAGTATTTGCCTAGAAGGCAAAAAGGCCCTGGTTTCCACCTTCAGTACTACAAAAAGAAATATATATTCCACCCACACCTCTGTTTCCTAGTTGCACAGCAACCAAGTACAACTAGCAAAAGTAAGACACAAGGATCAGACAGAAACAGAAGTGGAGGAGAAAGGGGAGTAGAAGAAAGGACGTGAAAATTGAAAGAAGGAAAACCAAACAAAGGTACTTGTTAAAGGGGAAAAAGAAAGTAATCACGGAAACATGAGTGGGCATGGGAGGAGAGCGTACAAGCCAGGTACACTAGCCCATGGCTAGATTCCCAACACTTGCTGACACCGAGGAAGAGGGTCATTGTACTGTTGCATTCAGCATGGACCCAGTTAAGTTCTGAGTCAGTTTGGGTTAATGTGAGACCTTGCCACAGAAAAAGTTAAGTGGGGCTGAAGGTGGGGAAAAGAGGGGGAGGTAATTTGGGCAGGAAGGTAAGTAGGAAGGGAGGGAAGGTGGAAATGAACATTACTTACTGAAGTGGAAGGATAAATCTAGAAATCATGACTGACTAGACATAATTTCCAGCTATAAATCTAAGCCTCAATTGATTGGCTACAAGCTTTTTTCTGTTCCAAATCCCAGCGTGCATGCTCCCTGGCCAACTAAAGAGCAGGTGATCACTAACACAAGTTCAATCCATGCACTCAAGAGAGATATATACTCAGGCCACCCACTACATATTCATTTTCAGAGTTCAAACTGTAACTACTGCTCAGGTCTATTTCCCTGTAACTCATTCCATGACCCAGGGACAACTCTGGAGCACCAGATGAAAATCTAGAGCAAAAATAAAAAAAAAAAAAAAAATTGTTTCTTCTGGACCAGAATAAATTTTGGAATGTTGGTAAGGGAAGCAATCTGCAGACAGTTCAGAATGGTGATCAATTATAGATAATTGGTGTGTTAAGGACTAAGAAACAAAGACTGCAGCAACAGAGAAAACGTAGCACTGTTCAAAACTATGCTGGGAAAGGAGAAACTGCATTATCTGTTCCCTTCTTTCCAGGGACCAGGCAGTTGCAAAAAGGAAAACACTGGACAAAATGGAAAACACGAAGAATCACACTGAGAAGTCTAACATCTTTCCTTTGGTTAACTATACCAAAAGAGCAGTTTGGGCTGGTGTGTTTAATTATAATTCCAAAGGGAAGGCTTATCGCGCACTAATTCCGGGAAGTGAACAACTCAGTCCCATCTCTTGGGTTTATAGCTGTTCTCCGGAGATAGGTGACATGGAAACTAAACACCACTGAGCTGATAAGACCCACACACCTGAAGAGTAAGCAAAGGCAGCGAGAGTGCTAAAACCTGGACTTGAAAACTGAGTAAAGGCAGCTAGTAATTTAAAGCTAAACACTGCGAGTTTTCATCCCGTTCTTGGCAATCTCCACACACCGTTAGGGTACAGAAAGGGAAAGGACGCTTTTCTTATCTGCGCATCATCTCTCTGCTTCTCAGCTGTGTCTACAAGCCTTGACATCCTGACCCACCCGAGCTCTAAATTCTAAGGCTGCAGCCTCGGTGATTTTCCCACATACTTTTTCCACGTCATCTTGTGCACCCTCACTGACTCCGAGGACCCACTATCTCAGCACACTCCGCGTAGCCCTTCCAACCTAGTCCCAAGATCCTGTGCCCCACGCCCTCATGGTCAGAGTGCATTGCTCTGCCAAGACCCTTCCTCCGATCGTCTGGTGCCCCAGTGCCTAGACGTCCCCACCTCACACCCCACGCCCCCTCCTCCGCCAGGCTGCAGGCAGGCTCTGCTCCCCACCTTTACAGGCCCGCCTCCAGCACCTCGTTCGGGCCGGCCAACACCCCGCGCGGCACCTGCCGCTAATCCTCTAGCGCTACCCCAGAGCCTTCTCACCCCACGGATGCTCCTCGGGAACCCACTCTGCTCCCCCTGCCATCCGTTCAGCAGCGCACTCAACCCTGTCAGCAGCCAAGGCCCGCCTCCCTGCCCGCTCCGCATTGGCTGGCCTCCGTCAATGACCATTTCAGGGGACCGACAGGATAACGGTTCTGTCTGTCATTTCGAGGGCGTGGATCAAGCCTAAATTCCTCCATTTGAGTGGACAATGTAGCTATCATTCAACCTATCGAGAGGCGTGACTATGAAGTCCCACCGAACTGTGATAGGCCGGCGCGGAGGAGCGAAAGGCGCGGAAAGAGCGTGCTCTGAACAGTTTGGTTGAGAGCCGAGCAGTGACGTGTCGGTCTGCGGACGAGGAAGGAGCGGCGATAGGAAGGCGTGGACACTGTACCCCGGTCACATGAGCAGAAGCGGAAATACGTAGAGAAAGCTGCAGTCATACCACGTCCGGAAAAGTTGGGCTGCAGATCCGTTTGTTTTTTTAAGGTAGAAATGGCCCGTTCCATAGTAAACGGTTAAAGGAGAGAAGACATGTTGTGAAAACGCTCGGCCTCCATGGTTCACACGGACCCACCTTGTGTAAGATGTGTCAACTAATAAGCCCGAGAATTGTTTCTGTGTTTCCAGTAGCCCCTCGATAAAGGGACCCTTGACAAGTTTCACCGGAACGTTTCACTTTCTTCAGGTCTGTCTTTGTGGAAGCGCCCAAGAGGCCTAAAAGGCCGTCAATAGCCGGTGTTGGGCTGAACCAGCAATAGCCTGCAGAAATTATCTCAAGACTCGGAGGGCTAGCTCTGGGCAATCAGGAGCAGCCTTACCTTCGCGGGGCCCCTTCGAGGGTGACCTTTCCTCCCGGACCCTCTGAGAACGGGCACAGGACGGGGTTTCAGCTGCCAAACTCCAGTCTTTTCCGATATATACATATACACGGATGTACGTATTCGAACACTTCCATGCCTTTACAAGCCTCAAAACAAAGGCTACACTAAAGATTAGACCATCCAGATACCATTCATATTTGGTGCCAGTGACGCTGGCTTCTCTTTTCCTCTCCCATGAAGGGAACCACCAACTATTGAAATCAGAACTTATTGCAATAATGTATTTCCTCAAAATTCTCATGACCAGTTTTTACACCAGGACCTAACTCAATACCTCTTCTTTTTTTGTTTTTATAGTAAAATGTCCCATGTAGTTTTATTTTAGCAAGAATAACGGCAAAGCACACACTTGTGATGCCAGTGCTCCCAGAGGCTGAGGCAGGAATTGCTAATTCCAGGCATCCTAATCTGATGGAGATAAGCATCAGGACTTAACATACATTCAAACTCCTGTGGCTTCAAAACGTAGCTTAATTTCTTACATAGATAAATTATTTCTCACAGTTGGAGAGTCTGGGAAACAAAAGATTACAGTGCCCGAATCTGGCCAAGACTTTTACCACGCCATTATGTGGTGGGAGGTCACCTCAGGATTTGTATTTTTGACCAAAAAAAAAGCTGCTAGGGTCAGGGCTAGGGACAATGCTAGAGCGTGGTGGGTAAAGACAGTTGCCCCTTACAATCTACAATCTTGCATTTTATTCCCCAAGACCCACCTAAAGGTTGTAGACGAGAACTAACCCCACAAAGTTGTCCACACCTCCACTGTGGCATGCACACAGTAATAATAAAAAATTTAAGGGACGCTAACCTAGGCCTGGTGGAAAGCTGTCATGCAGCGAGTTTGAGGCCATCCTGGGTATTTAATAAGACCCTATCTCAAAGAGTAAACAGAGGCCTGGTGGTGTCATTCAGTAACTGCATGCATGAGGCCCTAGATTAAGTTTCCCATAGCAAAAGAGGTAAAAGAAATTTAAATATATATGTGTGTGTGTGTGTGTGTGTGTATATATATATATATATATATATATCACTTAAAGAATATTAAAAAGGTGTTCCTCCCTTGAAGCCCCTCCCACTCAGGAATTTTTCCTTTTCCTTAATCTGCATGCACCCTGAAAGGGAATAAAAAAGACAGTTGAGGGGGAAAAATATGAAGTTTTTTGGGGGTTTTTTTGTTTGTTTGTTTTTTTGGTTTTTCGAGACAGAGTTTCTCTGTATATCTCTGGCTGTCCTGGAACTCACTTTGAGGACCAGGCTGGCCTCCAACTCAGAAATCCGCCTACCTCTGCCTCCCGAGTGCTGGGATTAAAGGTGTGCACCACCACGCCTGGCAAAATATGAAGATTATTGAAAGCTCTCTTTTTTTAGTCGAACCTGTTTCTAAAAGACACTACCTTTAGGTTTCTAAGTGATAAAGTCATTGTTTTTAGGAGTAATATTCCTATTAACAAAAGGAGATGAGGGAGGGGAATCCTGGAGAGATGGCTAATCTGGCTGCTCTTCTAGAAGCCCTGAATTCAATTCCCACATGGAGGCTCACAGCCACCTATAATAAGGTCTGATGCCCTCTTCTGGCCTGCAGGCAGAATGATGGACACATAATAAATATTTTTTTAAAAAATATCTAATTATTTTATGTATATGAGCACACTGTAGCTGTCTTCAGACACACCAGAGGAGGGCATCCAATCTCATCACAGATGGTTGTGAGCCACCATGTGGTTGCTGGGAATTGAACTTAGGACCTCTGGAAGAGAAGTCAGCACTATTAACCACTAAGCCATCTCTCCAGCCCATAAGTAAATCTTAAATTCAATTAATTATTAAGGAAAGTGGACATAGTGGCATGGTGAGGAGCAGACACAGGAAGATTTCTAAGAGTTGTAGGCCATGTGGTCTACACGGAGAGTTCTAGGTCAGTGAGAACCATAGTGAGACCTTGTCTCAAATATAAAACAAAAAAGAGCAGGATGAATTTTTGATAGCAGACTAGCTAATTATAATTATAGCTAATCTGAAATTTATCAGTGAAGATATTTACAAAAGATATGCACAAAAGATGTGCACAAAATTGTATTACAGGGGGCTAGTGAGATGGCTCAGTGGGTAAGAGCACCCGACTGCTCTTCCGAAGGTCCGGAGTTCAAATCCCAGCAACCACATGGTGGCTCATAACCATCCGTAACAAGATCTGACTCCCTCTTCTGGAGTGTCTGAAGACAGCTACAGTGTACTTACATATAATTAATAAATAAATAAATCTTTTAAAAAATTGTATTACAAATCAACTCGGGAAAATTACAATAAGTCAGCCAACAGATTACATATGAATTCACTTTTGGGTTGGTGGTTTTAGAAAGCAATGATTTTATTATTTTATCTGTTACTAAAATGTTTGCCAGCACTATGGCAATAGCCTAGATTGGGAATAGATAAATGGGCAAAGAAAGCACACACATGTACTGTGTTGACTAGTTTTATGTCAACTTGACATGAGCCAAAGTCGTCTGAAAGGAGGGAACCTCAATTAGAAAATGCCTCCATAAGATCAGGCTGTAGGCAAGCCTGTAGTACATTTTCTTGATTAGTAGGAGGCCCTAGCCCAGTGGGGGTGGTGCCAACCCTGAGCTGGTGGTCCTGCGTTCTATAAGAAAGCAGACTGAGCAAAGCAATACAGAGAAAGCCACATTCCACCATTGCCTCTGTATCAGCTCCTGCCTCCAGGATCCTGCCTTAAATTCATGTCCTGATTTCTTTCAGTGATGAAGAAGAATAAGCCTAATAAACCCTTGCCTCTGCAAGTTGCTTCGGTCATGGTGTTTCATCACAGCAACAGTAACCCTACAGAGGAGATACATAATGGAGCATTATAAAAATTATAAAAAATCCTGTCATTGGCAGGAAGATTAATACAACTGGATGCCTTCACATTAAGCCGTCACAGAACAGTGATACACAGAAGCAAGTATACCTGCAGGCTAGAAAAGGGCACCCAGACCTCATAGATGGTTGTGAGCCATCATGTCGTTGCTGGGAATTGAACTCAGGACTTCTGGAAGAGCAGTCAGTGTACTTAACCTCTGAGCATCTCTCCAGCCCTGCTCCCCAGCCCCTCACATAGTAAACCAGTCACAGAACAGTGAACATGCATGTACTTTCCCATGTGATAAATTTAAAAGTAGGGGCAGTGGTACTGGAGAGATGGCTTGTCAATTAGGGTGTGTACTAATCTTGCAGAGGACACAAGTTTGATTCCCAGTAGTCAATGTGGCTTTCAGCTACTTGTAACTTCAGCTACATGGGATCCAATAGCCACTGAGGGCACCTTCACTCAAGGGTCCCTACCCCAACACAAACACATGCATAAATTAGTACTTTTTTTGTTTTGAAAGGATGAAAGAATATACTCTGTGGACAGTGTAAATATATAGGGATATCATAGTGAATCCTATGAATTTATATAACTAATGTGTATAATAAGAATTAAAATATACTATAAATTGAAAATTCATGTTTTGTAGTAGACTTTCAAATAGAGCTGTGAATCTTTCCTGAAGTGTATATTTACATTTCTAATTTTAAAAATTAAGTCACTATGTATAAGTATCTCTGGTGACACATGCCATGGAATGCATGTAGAGGTCAGAGGACAACTTGGGGAGGAATCATTTCTCTCCTTCCACCATGCAAGGATCAAACTCAAGTTTTCAGACTTGCTCTTATCTGCTAAGCCATCTTGTTGGCCCTCACCTTTCTGTCCATTTTAATTTTTGTTCCTATGACAAAATAAATAACTTAGTTAAAGGGAAAAAGGTAGGGCTAGAGAGATGGCTCATTGATTAAGAGCACTGACTACTCTACCAAAGAACTCAGGTTCAATTCCCAGAATCCACATAATGACTCACAACTGTCTGTAACTCCAAATCCATGGGACTGGACACCTTCTCACAGACATACATGCATGCAAAATTCCAATGCACATAAAATAAAAATAAATTACTTTTTTTAAAAGTATAAAAGAAATGAATTCATCACTGAGCACTGTTCTTTTTGTCCATGCTGGTATAACATGTCATGGAAGGAGTCTAACACTTCATGACAGCTGAGAAAGAACAAGAGAGACTGGGTCTCTAATATCTCCCTCAAGGGCAAACTCCCAGTGATCCAACTGACTTCCACTAGGCCCTACCTACCAATGCCTAACAGTGTCATAGGCTGAAGGCTAAGATATCAATACTTATGTTGAAAATATTTATGTATATCTTTGGGGAATATTTAGCATTCAAACTTCAAAGGCCCTAGGTTGTATGTGGCCCTTCCTACATTTGAACTGGAGAGAAAGAAAGAAAGGGACTGTAGCATTGACATTGACTAAAAGAGGCCCAGGACCCCTGATGTGTCTGGAAAAGCACTTGTTTGATGGCCTGAGTTCATATTCTTAGAGGCTCAGTTGCACACAAATCCTGGTTTCAGTGGCCCGTATCTGTTATCCCAGAGTTCCTCTGTAAAATGGGAGGTAGAAAATAAGGCAGGAGAAAGGTCCAAAACTCAAAATCCAGCTCACCCCAGAGTACATATCAAAGCAGCAGAAGCAAGACTGCCCCAGCCCCAAACAAGATAGTAGGAACAAACTAACTCCGGGAGATTGTCCTATCTTCCATATGTTGACCATGACAGGTGTGTACACATACAAACACCCTCAAGCCTCTGTGCCTTGTGTATATGTCTAGTCTCGTCTGGAAAATTAGTCACAGAGCCCACTTCTTTAAGTGTGTTTCAAAGATACTGAGATTTCCCTTTATTTTATTTATTTTATTTTATTTTATGGGGGTGAAGTAAGTTTGTTTGTTTGGAAATTTTGTTATGGTTTAGGAGGTTGTTCTTTAAGACTTTATTTTTATGTGTAAGAGTGCCAGAAAAGGGCTGGAGAGATGGCTCAGTGGCTAAGAGCACTGACTGCTCTACCGAAGGTACTGAGTTCAAATCCCAGCAACCACATGGTGGTTCACAACCATCCATAATGAAATCTGACAACCTCTTCTGGTGTGTCTGAAGTCAGCTACAGTGTACTTATGTATAATAATAAATAGATTTTTTTAAAAATTAAAAAAAAAAAAGAGTGCCAGAAGATGGCTTGGATCCCTTGAACTGGAGTAACAGATGGTTGTAAGCCACCATGTGGGTGGTTAGGACTGAACCTGGGTCCTCTACAAAAGCAGCAAGTGATTGTAGCAACCAAGCCACTTCTCTCGCCTAATTTTAGTCTTTCTGTGACAGTGTCATGTGTTTGGAGTTGTTGTAGAACCCAGCGTGTAGCTGAGGATGACCTTGAATTCTTTATCCTCCTGCCTCCACCTCCCAAGTGATGGGATGACATGTGTGTGCTAGGATGACATGTATGTACCACCTCAACTGCTAACATGCTTATAGATTCCATTGATATTTGGGTGTTTTGTTTTAATAAGATGTCTATTTCTTGAATTTTTTCATTTTTTATAGATTCTTTCCAGATAAACTAAATTTGGAAAGCAAAAAATACAAGAAACAAAAAACAGTGCCTTTGCGTGTTTGTAAATGCCTATATTTTGTTTGTAAATGCCTATATTTTGTTCCTAATAGCATACATTTAAAGCTTTAGGAACACAGAAGGTAAAGGCAAGAGAACCAGGATTGGGGATGGATAGAGAGATGTCTCAGCGGGTAAGAGCACTGACTGCTGCAATTCCAGAGGTCCTGAGTTCAATTCACAGCAACCACATGGTGGCTCAAAGCCATCTGTAATGAGATCTGATGCCCTCTTCTGGTGTGTGTGAAGACAGTGTGCTCACATACTTAAAATAAATAAATAAATCTTTTTAAAAGAGGGGGCGGGGTTAAAATACATCTTTTTAAAGGAGGGGCAGGGGGAGAAGCAGGAATTTAAGGCTACTGAAGAAACTTAAAATCTGGGCTGAGCTACATGATCTTAACAACAGAAAAAAAGGATGAAGAGGGTGATGAATACCATCAAAATATGATGTATACATGTATGAAATTCTAAATTTAAAATATTTTCAAAGAACATTACACACAAACAGTTGAGGAATGAAGTAAGTACTCCTCCTGCCTCCCTCCCTCCCTCCCTCCCTCCTTCCCTGTCTCTCTCCCATAACAGAGTATTTTCCAGGCATTGAGGTTTTATCTTCAATTATCCAATGTGCTCTTGAAATCCTGGTAACTGACTGAGTCATCCTTAGCAATCTCATATTTTCTTCCATTTTTTTTCTACTTTACAGTTAGCCCTTTTGGTCCGACCTCAAGTGTTGGGTTTTGTTCTTGTTGTTTTATTGGATATTTTCTTTATTTGTATTTCAAATGTTGTCCCCTTTCCCAGTTTCCCCTCCAGAAACTCCCTATCCCATCCTCTCTTCCCCTGCTCCTATGAGTGTGCTCCCCTGACCCACTCCTGCCTCCCCACCCTGGCATTCCCCTACACTGGGGCATCGAGCCTTCATAGGACCAAGGGCCTCTCCTTCCATTGATGCCCAACAAGGCCATCCTCTGCTACATATGCAGCTGGAGACATGGGTCACTCCATGTATACTCTTTGGTTGGTGGTTTAGTCCCTGGGAGCTCTGGTTGGTTGATATTGTTCTTCTCATGGGGTTACAAACCCCTTCAGCTCCTTCAGTCCTTTCTCTAACTCCTCCACTGTGACTGCCGTGTTCAGTTCAATGTTTGGCTGAGAGCATCTGCCTCTGTATTTAAGTGTTGGCTTTTGGACCTGTCATAATTTTGTACACTTCCATTTTTCTGCTGTCATTTTTTAAAGTTTATTTTTAAAAAATAAAGTTAGATCTCTTGTTTCTTGGATACCCCAATTCTTTTAACTTTTCCCATGGTTGGTTGGTTGGGTTTTGTTTTGAGGGTTTGTTTGGTTGCTTGCTTGCTTGTTTTTGCTCTTTTGAGGGGTAGGATTCAAGACAGAGTTTCTCTGTGTAATTCTGATCGTCCTGGAACTGCACTGTAGATCAAGCTGTCCTTGAATTCAGATTCACCTTCCTTTGCCTTCTGAATGCTGGAAATAAAGGTGTGCATTATCACTACCCAGCCTTTTTTTTTTTAATATTTGAAAATGTCCCCACTTTTATCATGACACCGATTTAACCTCAATACCATTTTTAAAAAACATCTTTATTATCGTTATTAACATTGTGTTCGTGTGTGTGTACTTGAGTGTAGGTGCCTATGGAGTCTAGAAGAGGCACCTTCAGATCCCCTAGAGCAGAAGCTAGATGGTTTTTAACTGCCTAACATGAATGCTAGAATCCAAACCAGGGCTTTATATCAGACCATTATGTTCTAAGCCATCTCTCCCTCAGTACCACTTCTGTTATTTGAGATAGCGTCTCACTTTATAGTTCTGGCTGGTCTGGAACTCAACTATGTAGATCTAGAATTCAGAGATAAACCTGTCTCTGCTTTCTAAATTTTGAGATTAACTTCATGCACCACTGTGCCACAACAGCTTTAATTTATGTTCCTATTTCCTTTTCATTTTAAACTACTTATACTTTGTGGGTATAGTAACTTCTTAAATTTCTGTGAAAACACTAGAATTTACCTTTCTTTTCCCACCCCCAAGGACAGGGTCCTAAAATGTAGCCCTAGGTATCCTGGAACTTGTTACATAGACCAGGTTGGCCTTGAATTTGTAGTAGTGTCCTACCCACTTCTCCCTCCTGAGTTCTGGGTAGGCATGGATCTCCACACCCAGTTTAAAACTTTTGTTTCTATAATCACTTTTCTCTCCATGACCATGTATTCTGCTGTTCACTTACAAGTCTCACTTAATGGAATATCTGGCCCAGGAGGGCAGTAATCTTACTTGGCTTACCAATACTTTGCAAATATCTGACAGAACATGCCCAAGTAATGTTACATAGTAATGTCATCTTCCTCCCACCTAATTGTTACTTGTCTGTAGATTAAAGTAAGGGCTAGGCCAGCATATTTCACTGATGTATTGTTCTCAATGTTACGAAGTTCTGACATTAACCTCAGATCAACTTCATTTGCTTTCTGTTGATCACAGATTATATTAATGAGGAATGAGCAGACGTTCACCCTATGGAGGAACTGATAATGGGGAAGTAACCGGAAAATAATGTGTAAGCTTAGCTGGCAGAAAGACTAAACAGTGATCAGATCGCCATAGCTTCCCATTTGTTCCCTCCATAGACACCATCGCTCTTACAAACTGCTAGCATGTAGCTGCCCAGTTCTGTTTTTGACACAGGTCTCACTCTTCCAAATGTTGGGATTATACATAACAGTTATTATGCTTACTTTCCACTTCTGAATTTATTCCAGGTTGTCACAATTCCTTTTAGTCCCCATGTTAGTCTCTACTAAGGGCAAAGAAGTTTACAGACATGACTGTAGTCTGTCTTACCTGCATTACCTGTGGAACTGGGGATATCTAACATGTGCAAAGTTGAATATGCAAAATAATAGGATCGGGAGGCATCTGAAGCACCTACTTTTTGTTTGTTTGCTTGCTTGTTTTTTGCTTTTCGAGACAGGGTTTCTCTGTGTAGCCCTGGCTGTCCTGGAACTCACTCTGCAGACCAGACTGGCCTCGAACTCAGAAATCCGCCTGCCTCTGTAGTTCCAGGACAGCCAGGGCTACACAGAGAAAGCATGTCTCGAAAAACCAAAACCAAAAAAAAAAAAAAAAAAAGTTGCTACAGTAGGCTTTGCATATGGCTAATTATAGAGCCCTTGCCTAGCATTAAAATGCCCTATGTTCAATCCCTAGGACCATGTAAAAGTTCCTCTAACAGACATCTGGAGAAAAATTGAAATGATTGTACTACAGACTGGAGATATTTACCAGGTAAGGGTTCTTCCAGAGGACCCAAGTTCATTTCACAGCAGCCAGCCATGAAGAATGGTCCACAACTGACTGTAACTCCCTTTTCTGGGCTCTGCAGTCACCCAGACATTTGTGACATATACTCACAAAAACACACACAAACACTGGCTGGAGAGATGGCTCAGCAGTTAAGAGCACTTCCAGAGATCCCGCATTCAATTCCAGCAACCATATCATGGCTCACAACCATCTGTAATGGGATCTGATGCCCTCTTCTGGTATGTCTGAAGATAGCTACAGTGTATTCATAAACATCAAAAAAAAAATTTTTTTTTTTTGAGACAGGTTTCTCTGTGTAGCCCTAGCTATCCTGGAACTTACTCTGTAGACCAGGCTGGCCTCAAAATCTGCCTGCCTCTGCCTCCCAAGTACTGGAATTAAAAGCATGCACCACCACTGCCCGGTGAAAATAAATCTTAATATATATATATATAAAAGAAGCAAAACTACACACATAAGTACATAAATCTTCAAAAGTGAGTGGATTAGTGTTTTGAATCATCACATTTGCCTACCCAAGTGTGGTGTCTATTTCACTTTAACTATCACCATGACTTTGTTTATTCTGGTGCAGGAGAACCAGTGCTACAGAACACAGGTCAAAAGCAGAGGATAACTTTGTGGAGTTGGTTCTCTCCTATCTTTATGTGGGTCCCAGGGATCAAACCCAGGTTGCCAGGCTTATAAAATGTCTTTACCCACTAAACTAACTCACAGGCCTGTGAAATCTAAAAAATACATGTTGGTAAACAAATCAAAATCAATTTTTTAAAAAATTGATTTTGTGGCCAAGGCCAGGAGAGAAACTTCTGTTTTTGTTTTTGTTGTTGTTGTTTTGGTTTTGTTTGGTTTTTTGGTTTTTCAAGACAGGGTTTCTCTGTATAGCCCTGGCTGTCCTGGAACTCACTTTGTAGACCAGGCTAGCCTCGAATTTAGAAATCTGCCTGCCTCTGCCACTGAAGTGCTGGGATTAAAAGCATGCGCCACCACGCCTGACTTGAGAAACTTCTGAAAGTTATCCTATGACCATAAACATACCATATGTACAAACAAGCATGTGCACATGTGTTTTAGTTTTTGTTTTTTGTTTCTCTGTGTAGCCCTGGCTATCCTGGACCAGACTAGCCTCAAACTCAGATTCACTTGCCCCCTGCCTCTTAGGTGCTGGGATTAAAGTTGAGCACATCTTCTCTTTTTATAAATCTCAACATGACTTTCATTTTTTGTGAAGTGCTTCTGTATTCAGTTGCTAATTTGTAGTTTGTCTCAAACTGCCACAGAACTTGGCAAAAACAGAGCCTACTATCCCTTTGAATCATTTCCTAATTATTACTCAGTGTCAGTGCCCTAGTGAAGAAAGTTCACACTATTTTCTGGGGTGGACATGTGGGTGCATACCTAAAACTCCAAATGTCAGGATGAAGCAGAAAGGCTGCCATAAGTTCAAGTCCAGCAAGGTCTACACAGTAAGATCCCATCTTAAAAACACAAGTGCAGCCGGGCAGTAGTAGTGCACACCTTTAATCCCAGCACTTGGGAGGCAGAGGCAGGCCTAGTCTAGAGTGAGTTCCAGGACAGTCCGGACTACACAGAGAAACCTGGTCATGAAAAAACAAACAAAACAAAACAAAACAAAACAAAACAAAACAAAACAAAAAAAACAACAGAAACCCCCACAAGTGCAGCAGCGAGATGGCCGAGAGAACAAGTGTTTGCTAAGCAGTCCTGAAGACCTAAGATGCATTCCCACAATACACATAATAAACATGGAAGCACAGAACCAACTCCACAAAGCTGTCCTCTGACCACACTTGTATCATGGGATGAATTACTTTCCCCCACACATGGTAATAACAAAACAATGTGTGTACATACTTTGATTGCTACACAATCCCTATTGTAGTCTTTGAGCCTTTACAATACTGGCATCAGGTACAATAACAAAAGACAAATCTTCACGTTTTTGTTTGTTGGTTTACTAAACTGTAATTCTTTAAATTTTTAAAAACTTTAATTAAAACTTTCTCTTTGGGCTGGTGAGATGGCTCAGTGGGTAAGAGCACCCGACTGCTCTCCCGAAGGTCCGGAGTTCAAATCCCAGCAACCACATGGTGGCTCATAACCATCCATAACAAGATCTGAC
>NC_034599.1:31333206-31334526 GCF_900095145.1 Mus pahari
CCACATGGTGGCTCATAACCATCCATAACAAGATCTGACTGCCCTCTTCTGGAGTGTCTGAAGACAGCTACAGTGTACTTACATGTAGTAAAAAATCTTTTAAAAAAAAAAAAAAAAACTTTCTCTTTAAATTTTGAAGCATGCATCAGCCAGGTCAGATTGTCCTTAACTTCCTCTGTAACTGGGGATGACCTTAAACTCCTGTTCCTTCTGCTTCCACCTTTCAAGTGGTAGAAGCACAGACATGGACCACCACACCTGGCTAGTAGAAACCCCTTTTTAAAAAAAATGTGTATGGGTGTTTTGCCTTGTATCTGTGTGCCCTGAAGTTCCAGACTTTGTTAAGCCACCATATGGGTGCAGCCAGTGTTCTTTACTGATGAGCAACCCTCCAGCCCTAGAGAGCCCTTTTGAACCTTCTTATAAAGTAGGACATAGAAAGATGGCTCAGTTGTTAAGGGCACTTGTTACAATTTTGTGCACAACTTGGCAACTGTAATCACTTCCAAGATACTTACTAGTCTATCAACTATATAAGCACTTAAAACTTTTGACTACAGTTGTCATGTGTATATATTACAGGTTTTTCTTTTTTTGGTTTTTTAAGACAGGGTTTCTCTGTGTAGCCCTGGCTGTCCTGGAACTCACTCTGTAGACCAGGCAAACTCAGAAATCTGCCTGCCTCTGCCTCCCAAGTGCTGGGATTAAAGGCGTGCACCACCACTGCCTGGCTTAGCTATTGTTATTACAGGTTTCTATAAATCAAATATCTAACCTCTTCCTCAACTACAGAATGGCATTTAATATATTGAAATCTAGGATTCTCTTCCTAATAGATGTCAGGGGAAATGAACATACTTGGTGTAAACACTCATCAGAACACACACACACACACACACACACACACACAAAGCCAACCAGGTAAATAAAATTATAACACTATAACCCAAGCTCAGCCTGAGAACATCTTTCAGCCCTAATTTCTAAAACCTGTAAGCAGATTATTCAAGACAAAGTCATTCAATCTATGAATATATATATCTCAAGTATATGATTTAGAAATCAAACATTATACATGTTATGGGAAACCAGCTCACGTTTAATTGTGATATTTTAAAATTGTACAAGTTTTTTTTACATCTGCCCTCCCGCCCCATGTGTCGACTCTTAAAATGACAGGAAAACATCACCAATCACAGGTTGAATGGTTTAGTAAGTTTACCCCTTCAGTTCCTATATGAAGCACCCAGTATTCCTTAAAACACCAGTATGACCTGGCAGTGGCCAACAGTAAATTTCATCTTCAGAGTTAAGAAGTTC
>NC_034599.1:31334739-31341040 GCF_900095145.1 Mus pahari
GATTCTCTGAGCATACTATGATGCAGTGGCACTTGTCCAGAACTGGTACCATCCCATAGCTGGGAAACTTTAAATGGACCAGTGAAAAAAACTGTTTCCCCTTCAAGGGGAAGAAAGAACATGACTCCTTAAAACCCAGCCAGTTTGGCTGAGGTCTATCTGCCCCAACTCTTCAGGCTCCATTTCCCCCACTCTTTTCTTTCCTTTTCTGCAGCAGAGCAATAGAGACCAAAACCTAACCTGAGTTACAGAAAACAAGACAGTGATGGCTATAGAGGGAGTGATTGGAGCAACTGGAATGCCCCTTTACCTCCCACATACAATGTATGTGCTTCACAGAAAAACAGTAACAACAAATTCACAAAATACAACAGTTAAAATTACAAAGCCCATTCATCCAGGGGTGCTGGAAGGCAGGGGGAAGTGGGAGGGTAAATGACACAAGGAAAGGGGAAAGAGCACTCAAATCAATCAGTCCAGGCACAGGAGCTGGCAAATGCTAAAAAACAGCTGGAAAACTGGTCCTTCCAGACCTAGGGTGGTGGTAAAAATCCATATACTGGAGTCAGCAAGATTCCAATTCAAAGACAAGGGAATATGCAGAGGGCCCTTGGCAGTGGGTTCTGCCTTCTATGGCAGGGGGAGGAAAACAGAGAAAAGAGCTGCCTCATCCTCCACCCAGTCCCACCCACCCCTTTGACAGCAGGGCTCAGTGGCCTGCAGCAGCTTTCAGTTTGGCAGGAGAAGGGTGCGGTGAAGGGAATTTCTCTGCAGAGGATGAGCTGCTCAGAGCTGACTGCAGGTAGACGGTCTTGTGGAAAAGTCTGTTGCTTAAAAAGACCACCAAGGAGAAGAGGCGCAACTGGAAAAGACTGAAAGAAGAAATCACTCGTTAGCTCTCAGTTTATCAAAATAACCGCTTTAAGCCTATTACAGCTTATCTGATTGTTTGAAATTTAAAACTATACAGGGAGAAACAAGGCAGCAGAATTCAAAAGAGCATAGATATTAGAAGCACGAATTGATCAGCTAAATATTTACTGGGTACAGAGCAAGTATGAAGATAGACTATTTGTCCAGCATGCCTGAAGCTCTAAGTTTAACTATACCACTGGAAAAAAAAGAAATGTAGCATGTCCTGTTACTGCTACAAATGCATTACAACCAGCATTTTAAGTATTGGGATTTAAAAGATTTTATTTATTTTATGTATGAGTACACTGTAGCTGTCTTCAGACACACCAAAAGATAGTTGTGAGCCACCATGTGGTTGCTGAGAACTGAACTCAGGACCTCAGGAAGAAGGGTCAGTGCACCTAACCACTGAGCCATCTCTACAGCCCCAGGATGGGACTTTTAAAGGAAATAAAATTACATTTTATGTTAGTCTAGATTTTTAAAATTTTGTGGAATTTAATGTTTGCCTACAAGTATGATTGTGTACTGCTTGTATACCTGGTGCCCATGGAAGCAGGTATAGACAGTATAGGATCTGCTAGAACTAGAGTACAGATGCTTGTGAGGCACCAAAATACTAGGAATTGAACTGAACCCAACCCTCTAGAAGAAGAGCCAATCAATGAGCATCTCTCCAGTCCCATAATCCAGATGTTAAGAGTACCTTTGTACGGTCAGATCAAAGAACTTTGTTTAAAAGTGGCCATGATTACAAAATTGGGATTTACTCACATGTTTATAAAGGACTTATATTCAGTGACTATTGGTTTAGGACTCACTTTGTATCCCAATCTGACCCTGAACTCATCAATCCTCCTGCCTCAGGCTTCCAAGTGCCGGGATTAAGAAATGAATGACCACACCAGTTACAACTATTAAGTTTTAAGAACAGGGATAAATGGACAGGTTTGGTGACATCCACCTAGTCACAGCACTGGGGACAAGGCAGCAAAACCACAAGCTCAGGAGACACCAGGGCCATACAGGAGAGAGAAAAACAAGCACATGTGAGTGTCAGTAACTCACAATAGCCTGTAATCTAGGCACACAGGATCCGACACCATCTACTGTCCTCCATGGGCACTGCACATGCATGGTACACATAAGCAAAATACTAAAACATTAAATAAGAAATGAATCTTAAAAAATAAATTATGGGCTGGAGAGATGGCTCTTCCAGAGGACCTGAGTTTAATTTCTAGCAACCATATGGTGGTTCACAACCATCTGTAATTGAATCTGATGCCCTCTTCTGGTGTATCTGAAGATAGCAACAGTGTACTCAGACATAAAAATAAATTAATCTTTAAAAAAATAAATAAGTAGAGCCGGGTTTTGATGGTTAGTTTAAATTCAACTTGAAACAAGCTAGAGTCACTTAAGAAAAGGGAATAGGAATTGAGAAAAATTTCTCCATAAGTCCCAACTCTAGAGTATTTTCTTAGTTGTGATTGATGGAAGAGGGCCCAGCTCATTGTGAGAGAGGCCATGCCTGGGCTGGTGGTCCTGAGTTCTTTAAGAAAGCAAACTGAACAAACCATGTGGTATAAGCCAGTAAGCAACACCCCTCCATCGCCTGCTCTTTCAGGTTGTTGCCCTGTTTGAGTTCCTGTCCTTACTTCCTTCACTGATGAACAATGATATGTAAGTATAAGCCAAATAAACCCTTTCCTTCTCAAGCTGCTTTTGGTCATGGTGTTTCAACACAGCAATAGTAAGCAACCATCGGCCTAAGAGATTTATAGAGCATAAGTCTCATCACTAGTACTCACTATGCTTTTCCAGGAGTCTTTGCTTCATTGGCGCTGATGATGAATAAAGGAAACAGGATGGAAAAGAGGCAGCCACTGTTTAAAAAATAAAAATTTTTTAAAAAAAGTCAACTTTTCAAGGCATGACTTTATTATAAGCCTCACATCTCTTCACTTCTGAATTTCTAAGTATTTTCCTCCAGGAGGCAGCATAGAGATTTTTTTATATTTACATCTTAATAATCACAAGTGTCACTTACTATTAACAACAACAACAAGTCTTCCTGATGGTCAAATGGTGTAACATGCTGGTACAGATGTAGAACAATAAAAGACACTTACTTAAAACATACTTTACATGAGTTTTAACTGTCTTATTCTTTCAAATTCTTTTTCTAGCCAAATTACCTGATAATGTAGGAAGATTGCATTGCTGTGAGGAACGCCAAGGGCAAGCCAAACCCAAAGTAGTAAGGCCAATTCCTTTCTATGTTCGACAATCGCTGGTGCATTTCAATTCCTAAAAAGGGGAAGTCAGCACACTTAAGGTTCATCTTATTTACAAGACTAACTACCAGACAATTATTTAAGGCTTGGGTTTTAGACACAGAGCTACCTACCATGTGGAACATAGATACAGCATATAAAACATACAAATCTACCAGTTCTTGATGGTGTACACTTTTGATCCCAGCACTTTGAAAGGCAGAGGCAACTTGGTCTACATAGGGAGCTACTGACCAGCCAGGACTATATAGTAAGACCTTGTCTCAAAGAATTTTACAAATGTAATATAAAGCTTCAGTGAAAAGATTTTACAATAATCATAACTTCAAAGTAACATTAATTTTAGCAGCATCCTCTGTCAGGACAGTCTATAAAGCAAAGTATCAAAAAAGGATGGCATCGGAGGAACAATATGAACTAACCAGTACCCCCCAGAGCTTGTGTCTCTAGTTGCATATGTAGCAGAGGATGACCTAGTTGGCCATCAATGGGAAGAGAGGCCTTTGTACAGGGGAATGCCAGGGCCAGGAAACAGGAGTGGGTGGGTTGGGGAGTGGGGGGGGGGGGATACAGGGGACTTTCAGGATATCATCTGAAATGTAAATGAAGAAAATATCAAAAAAAAAAAAAAAAAAAAAAAAAAGGATGGCATTGTGCCAGGCTGTAGTGCCTTTAATTCCAGGATTCACTCAAGAGGCAGAGGCCACAAATCTTCAAGGCTAGCCTGGTATACAAAACAAGCTCCAGGACAGCCAAAGCTACACACACACACACACACACTGTCTCACAAACAAAAGAATGGCATCTCCACTGAAAGTAGTCACCTACTTTTTCAGCCACATGCACCAAGATGAATATTTTGTCTGTTTTAATATAGGTTCTTATATATGGCCCAGGCTAGTTTCAAACTCAAAGCCCTCCTATCTCTACATCAAAGTGAGTGCAAGAATTACAAGTGCTGGACTCCACATGAAGCAAAGTGTTCTTACAAGATTCCCAGCCTGGTATGGTGACACACACATGTAATCCCATCATTCAAGATACTAAAACAGGCCGGGAGGTGGTGGCGCATGCCTTTAATCCCAGCACTTGGGAGGCAGAGGCAGGCGGATTTCTGAGTTCGAGGCCATCCTAGTCTACAAAGTGAGTTCCAGGACAGCCAGGACTACACAGAGAAACCCTGTCTCGAAAAACCAAAAAAAAAAAAAAAAAAAGAAGATACTAAAACAGGAGTACTGATGTTTGAAACTAGCCAGGACCATAAAAAATCTTCAGGCCACCAAGGCTACACACAGGAAGAAAAAAAACGCCTTATGTCAATCTGGAAGTAGATGAAGGCAGATCAAAGTTCAAGGTCACCCTCAGCTCCATAAAAGTTTAATGGTAGCATGGGTTAAATGAGATCTTGACTTTAAAAGATAATGAAATATTTAAAAAGAAAATAACTAAAAAATGATAGAATGAAAATAAATCCCAAAGTAATCAAATGAGCTGGATCCGATACTGAACATATGCAATCCCAGCAGCTGGGAGGCAGAAGCAGGAAGCTGGGAAGTTGAAGGCCAGCCTGAACTACAAGAGTGAGTGCTCAAGGCCAGTCTGGTTACATAGCAATACCAAGTAAAATCAAACTTATTACTATTCTAAACGCACAGGCACCTACTTAACTTCTCTGAAACAACTTGTGCTTTTTCTGTCAACTTTGACAGAGCTACATCACATTAAACACTAAAATGGCAATTAACTCTACAATGCCACTTCCCTGGCCCTGAAGGTTAGTAAACACGCTAGGCCAAATGGAATCTCCCTCTCGCCAATGGAGGCCAATGACCTTTTGGAAACTTGCTGAGTGCTTAATTTGAACAGCTTCGTCTGTATAGTACCGGGACTTCCTTCTAGAGTCTTCTGGAGTTTCTTAACATGGACTTACCTTTGTTGAACCAACGGTACTCAAAGCAGTACAGTGAATAGAGAAGAGACATATGCAGCAGACTAACCAGCTGACCCACGAGATGGATGGGGAAGAGACTCACAAACATGCCCTGAGGAGGAAAAAAAGGCAGCATATCTTAAATTCTAGACTGGAAGACACTTCTCACCCAAGGCTCCATCAGAGCCTCCCAGCTGCCTCAAACACTGTCTAATGGTAGGATCAGAATCTCAAAGGGAAGAGGTAAATACATGGATCTTATAATTTTATATTAAACTCTAGCTGATTCTGGTAAAAACGCCTTTAAGGTCTCTTTCTCTCCTTTGCTCTCCCCTCTCCCGACATCCATGCCTCAGTACTACTGTCCTCTCCACGCCTTCTTTTTTAATAAAGGTTTTTAAATGTTGTATGTATGAATATTCTGCTGCATATATGGATATGTACAACACGTGTGCCTGGTACCCTCAGAGGTAACAAGATGAGACATCATCTGGGACTGGAGTTACACATGGCTGTGAGTCACCATGTGGGTACTAGGAACCAAACCTGGGTCCTCTGCAAGAACAGTAAGTACTCTCAACCTGTGAGCCATTTTTTTCAGCTTCCATTTTAAGTGAGTTGTGTATGTGTGTGTCCTCTTACATTTCAACTGTGTAGCAATTTTTAGCTCTACATAATACTATTTCAATTTAGCTTCTTAAAGAGATGTTTACTGGGTAATAAGTAATGCTGTGAAAGCAAGATGACTGAGATCAAATCCACAGCACCCACACAAATTCCAGGCATGTATGTATACGACAATAACCAACACATGACGGAAAACAGAGAAAGACAAATCCAGGATTGCTGGCCAGCAGTAACCCTAGCCAAAAAATAGTGATCTTCAGGTTCAGTAACATCTCATTTCAAAAAATAAGGTGAAGAGTGCACACATATCTCCTCCCCAGCACACAGAGTGCTTTAAAATTCATTACTTGCCATAAGGTGTATATGCATAGTCCCCATCTTTGTATAGATGCAAAAGCCCATCTTTGTGAAGCCATTAACTTTCCTTTCTTTTCAAAAATGTCTCCATGTGTCTCTCACCTGAATAAGGAAAAGTGCCTGTAGCAAAAGGTTGAAGAGCATGTCAGCAATTATTTTGCTGACACTGGGG
>NC_034599.1:31342105-31346957 GCF_900095145.1 Mus pahari
AAAAAAAAAAAAATCAAATTGCTGGTATGTTAGGAAGTGCTCAGGAAATTGAGGAAGACTAAAAACAAATATCTCAAACCTCTTTCCCCACTGAGAGCAAGATTTTGCATACTTACCAATAATCCGGGCTGTTACCGATTGAAGCACAGGAATAAACACTCGATAAAACAAGAGGAGACTGAACTGAAGGAAAAAGGCAATAAAGTAATCAAAAACCCTTTAAATTAAAACAAGGCACCAGGCGGTAGTGGCACACCTTTAATCCCAGCACTTAGTAGGCAGAGGCAGACAAACCTCTTTGAGTTCAAGGCCAACCAAGCATATTAACATTTAAATATTAAAACAAGGCATTTCATCTTTTAGTATAATGACATACCAGTTAAGACTGATAGTTTATAAATCTGGAGGCTAGGAGAAATATTCTAGGAATGCAGCAAAATGGTACTATGTATCACTGAGACTTGAGGGACAGAGAAAACATTTGACTACATTTCCAAAGTATAGATATGTACATATAAACAGTTGTGTTTATTAGATAAACCTAAAGCTAGTATTTGAACATTAGTGAAATGTTTACATTAAGATAATCTGAATCACATGGTCAAAAGAAGTATTTACCCATTCTTGAAACATCTCAATCTCACTAAAGACTAAGATAGTTCTCAATTCATTATAGGTAATCAATCAATAGTTAACAACCAGAAACAAGGAGAATCTTGCTTATCTGGCCACATCTACCCTTCTCTGGTCCCACAGATGTTCTAGCCAAAATGTCCCATGTTAACACAAGTTATTATAACAATACTAAAATCTGTCAATGAATTATAATAAACATATATTCAGGACTCAGGTTACATTTAAATGAACAGGAATAAAAAACAAAACAAAACACTACAGATGCACAGAATCCACGTGTTGCTAGTAAGTTTGTATTTCCAGACAAGGTTTCTCTCTGTAACAGCCCTGGCTATCCTGGAACTCACTCTGTAGACCAAGCTGGCTTGGAACACCAGAGATCCAATATCGAGATCTGCCTGCCTCTGCCTCTTCTAAGCACTGGGATTAAAGGTGTACCACTTTTCCTGGATCATGTATTTTTTTTTTTTTTATGTATCTCAGCCCGATCTCAAACTCACTATGTAGTCAAGGATGACCCTGAACTTCTGATCTTCCTGCTTTAACTACTAAGTGCTGGTATTATAGTATTTTTATTTCTTTTTAAAGATGTGTGTGTGCATGTATGTATGTGTCTGGTTGTATGTGCACCTCATGTGCCTATGGAGCCCAGAAGAGTGTATAAAATCCCCTGGAAATGAAGTTAAAAACAGTCATGAACTGCTTAATATAAGTATTCTGAAGTGAACCCAGACCCTCTCCAAGAGCAGTAGTTGCCCTTAAGTACTGAACCATCTCCCCAATCCCAGAGTTTGTTTTTTTTTAATATTAATTTTATTTCTTCCTTTATTTTCCTCCAGTGTCTCACTATGTAGTCCCTAGATGGCCTGAAACTCATTATGTAGATGAGATTGGCCTGATCTCACAGAGGTCCGCCTGCCTCTGCCTCCCAAGTACTAGGATTGTAGGATACACTACCATTCCTGGCAATTATTAATGTTTTAGCTGTCATACCAAATGAAGGGCTTCGTTTTGACATTTTCATACAGAGCTCAGTGCCCCACTCCCCTCCTCCATCCCTCACCCATGTGATGGTAATCATCAGCATATATAAGCAGCTCAAAGATGAAAGACAATTCATAGAAACAGTTGAGAAATAATAACCTAATTAACAATCTAAGGATACTTGTAAAGATCCGAAAATTTGATGGAAAAAAACTTACCCAGAATACTCCACCATTCCAAGCACAACACTGGAAAATTCTACTAACAATACGTGGTTCACTGGAAAATATGAATTATGAATTTAGCTTATAAGGCATGTAAGCTATTTCCATTTTATAGATTCTATTGGCACCATATTATCCTAGTGTTCTAAAGTTTTAATTCAGTCAATAAGAAAAGGTTTCTGAGGAAGCAGGTATTTTTGAGACAGGGCCTCATTATAAGTTCAGGCTAAAATTCTTGGCAATCATCCTGCCTCAGTCTTCACAGTACTGGGATTACAGACATGTGCCACCACACCCAGGTGAAACCAGATTTTCTAATTTGCTATTGTCATTTTTGAGATAGGATTTCTTCTGTGTCGCCCTGACTGGCCTGGAACTATTTGGCTTCAAACTTCCTGGCTCTGCCTTCTAAGTGCTGGTATTAAAAGATATGCAACACTGACTATTCTGAAGAAAACAAAACAAAACAAAACAAACAAAAACATGAAAGGGGGCTAATGAGATGGCTTACTGTGTTTGCTGCACAAGCCTGGAAACCTGAATTTGATGCCCTGAACCTATGTAAAGGTTTGGAAGGAAAGAAATCGACAAAGATGCCATCATGACCCTACACACGTACTGTAAGAAATGGAACTATCCTCCCAATGATAAATAACTTTAATTTTTTTTACATTTTTGTGGGTATTTTCCTGCATGTATCTGAGTCTCACATGTGTAGTGCCTGTGGAGGCTAGAAGAGAATCTTGGATTCCCTGAAAGCAGAATTGTTAGCCCCCATATGGGTGCTGAGAACTGAACCCAGGTCCCCAGGAAGACCAAGAAACATTCTTAACCACTGAACTACCACTCCAGCACCCTAATAAAATAAAATTTGTGTGTCTGTTATTTTGTTATGTGTGTCTGTCTGTGTGTGTATTCTGCCCTCTAAAATCTGAGGTAGGAACACATTAAAACAAAGTCTAGGAGTAGGGTTTATCTATCAATAAATCTACAGAGACTTTCCTACAAATATCTATTTGGCACTCTGATTTTATTTTTGTTTTTGTTTATCATTGTATGTATAAGACATGCATATAGAGGACCAAGGACAACTTTATGGAGTTGGTTCTTTTCTTTCAGCTTTCTATCCATAGGTTCCAAGGACCAAACTCAGGTCATCAGACTTGCCTGGCAAGCACTTTTTCCCTCTAAGCTATCTCACCACAGATTTGTTGTTGTTGTTGTTGTTTTGGGGGTGGGGGGGTTGGGGGTAGGTTTAGACAGGGTTTCTCTGTGTAGCCCTGGCTGTCCTGGAACTCACTGGTGGTAGACCAGGCTGGCCTTGAACTCAGAAATCCGCCTGCCTCTGCCTCCCAAGTGCTGGGATTAAAGGCATGAGCCACCACTGCCTGGCTCACCACAGGTTTTTAACATGATATTTGAATAGGAATCCTAGTTTAAGTCAGTTTAAAACAACAACAACAACAACAACAACTAATAAGATGCTGACATTATAACTTACTAAGGTCAGTCATTTACTCAAGTGCCCCTCCTCTGACGTGTGCGCCTGCACTTACCTCTCTTGCTTCCGCTCTACACTCTGGGGTCTCCTCTGGGCCAACAGGCTACTTGCCCTTCTTCGACGCTGCTCCTCTCTCTTCTGCTGGATCCGAGCATCTAGCTTTGAGATGGTACAGATGCCCCAGATGGAGTCTTTGATTCCCTAAAGATAAGGACATTTTTAAAGAGAGATAGTGGGGCTAGAGAGATGGCTCAGAGGTTAAGAACACTACTGCAGCCGGGAGTGGTGGCACATGCCTTTAATCCCAGCACTCGGGAGGCAGAGACAGGCAGATTTCTGAGTTCGAGGCCAGTGTGGTCTACAAAGTGAGTTCCAGGGCAGCCAGGGTTACACAGAGAAGTCCTGTCTTGGAAAAAAAAAAAAGAACACTAACTGCTCTTCCAGAGGTCCTGAGTTCAATTCCCAGCAACCACATGGTGGCTTACAACCATCTGTAATGGAATCTGATGCCCTCTTCTGGTAAGACAGCTACAATGTACTCACATAAAATAAATCTTAAAAAGGAGAGAGAGAGAGAGAGAGAGACAGACAGACAGACAGACAGACAGACAGACAGACAGACAGACAGACAGGGAGAAAGAGATATGGTGGGCTGGAGAAGACCTTGAACTTGGGATTTTTCTGCCTCAATAGAGGCATCTGCCACCATGCATAGTCAATGATTAGCGCTGTTGAGATTGCTTAGAAGCAAAGGGTTTTGCTGTCAAAACTGATAGAACTCAGGATGGACACTCAATCTTTATGGAAGAACCACAACAATGGAGAAGTTTAGAATCACCAATTTAGTATTTTGTTTCCCTACTAGTATATAATTTGTTCCAAATCATTCAAGTAGGTTGTTGTATCATGTCTCATTGATAGTTTTCCCTTGGTGAGGGGCTAAGACAGGGTCTCACTACATAAACCAGACTGACTTAAAACTCTTGATCTTCTTGCTTTGGCTCCCAAATGCTGGAAATACAGGCATACAGACCCACATGACCAGCCTATCAGGCCCCTTTATGGTTATTTTTCAGGAGTTGTCCTAAGAACTTTACATAACCACAGGGTAGTTATCAGTTCAAGAAACTTAATACTAACATATTTTATAGTCCATATTTTCTTTTCCATAAAATGTAGTGAGTGAAACATGGAGATCAAAAAACAGTTCTTGAGAATCAGTTCTCTTCTACCATTTGAGTTTCTGGAATCATACAGGTCACAAGGTTTGGCAGCCAAAGTCTTTACTTCTAAGCCCTCTCAACAGCCCTACCCATTGACTAGGCAAGGTGGTAGATGCCTCTCTAGGTTGAGGCAGAAAATTCCCAACTTCAAGGTCAGTCAGGGATACATAGCAAATACTAAGCCAGTCTGGCCTGTACAGAGAAGTAGAGAAACTGTGTACCTCTGTCAAGTTAGGTAAGCCTGGGCTTACAGTACTCTATCTTACAGTACTCTATCTTACAGT
>NC_034599.1:31347712-31351889 GCF_900095145.1 Mus pahari
CTATCTTACAGTGCTCTATCTTACAGTGCTATCTTACAGTACTCTATCTTACAGTATTCTATCTTACAGTGCTCTATCTTGAAGGCAAGGAAAGGCTGGGGATTCAGCAGAGTACTTGCCCATCATGTGAGAGGCCTTGGGCTCAATCCCAACTACTGAAAGGACAGAAAAATTATACAAATGAAGCCAAATACACACACACACACACACACACACACACACACACACACACACACAATCCATAGTAGATATTTGTCCAAAGTAGAATAATTTCACAAGGATATTCAACTTCAGAAAAAGACCCTAACACACCAAAACAAACAAACAAACAAAAACAGCTAGATGTGGTAGCAGGTCTCTGTAGGCCTAGACCCAGGCAAGCTTATTACCACAAAGCTGAACACAACGTGGGCTATGGAGTAAGGACATGTCTTTAAAAAACAAACAGCTGGGCGATGGTAGCACATTTTAGTCCCAGCAATTGAGAAGGCAGAGGCAAGATCTGAGTTTGAAGTTAGCCTGGTCTACAGAGAGAGTTCCAGGATAGCCAGGGCTACATAGAGAAACAGTCTCAAAAAAACAGAGACTAGCAAGACGGCACAGCAGTAAAAGTATGTGCCACTAAGCTCACAACCATGGAACCACATGGGAGAAGGAGAAAACTGACATACTGCCCATGCACACGCACAGTAACTAAAACTAACAGGATCAAAAGCAGAGCTGTACAGTCACTAGTCGTTCTTGTTCATAGCCTGCTTCTATCAGGACTACAAGAATGTGAAGCCATTTTGTAGAACAAGAGTTTGAAGTAGTATATCTTTAAAATAAGCCTTTTCCTCCATTTCTAGGCCCTCCATGATGAGAGATTTGGAGGCACTTTCTTCTCTGTGAACTATCTCATAAGCCCATGATTCTAAGACTGATTTAACAAGCACCCCTAAACCTAGAAAGCCGTTATTTTCAAAATCTTTTTTTTTTCTTTCTCTTTTTTAAGATAGGGTCTCATGTAGCTCAGGCTGGCCTCACACTCCCTATGTAGCTTAAGTCTACACTTGAACTACTGATCCTTTTGCCATCTCTCAACTGCTGAGAGATCAGTCACATGTGCACTATACCTTTGTTTTTATTTTGCTGTCACTGCTGCGCTGCTTTTGAGATGGGTCTCACTGCATAGCCCCACGGCCAAAACCTCACGGTCCCCCCGCTTCAGTCTGCTGTGATTACAGATGTGTGCTACTATCTTTGGTTATAACTAGCATGGTTACACATTCTTTTGGTTTTCGAGACAGGGTTTCTCTGTATAGCCCTGGCTGTCCTGGAACTCACTTTGTAGACCAGGCTAGCCTCGAACTCAGAAATCCACCTGCCTCTGCCTCCCGAGTGCTTGGATGATTAAAGGTGTGCACCACCACGCCCAGCTTATGGTCACACATTCTTATAATCCTGGCACTTGTGATCATAGCAAGGGGATCAGGAATTCAAGGTCATCCTGGACGATACAGCCAGCTGGAAGGTATCCTGTCTCAAAAGCAAACAAACAAGACTCTGAAGCCAAGCTAACCAGAATCCTAAAAATGCCAGGCAATCCACTCAGTAGTAGGCCTGTCACTTTCCATAGGATGCAAAATAGAAGTGATTGCTCTGAAAGCATGAGAGCATGAGTTCAAATCCCAAGAGCTTCTTATAAAGAGCTAGGCATGGCTGCTGCTGGATCCCAAGAATTCCCTGACAAGCCAGGCTTGACAAACAGCCAACTTCAGGCTCAGTGACAGATACTGCCTCAAGGCAAGAAAGCAGACAGTATCAGAGGTGATGCAGGAAGACACCTAAAGTCCTGCTTTGGCCTTTCCACGAGAACAGGACTGCATCTGCACACCCACATGCACACACCACGCAAATACACACAGAGGGACACCAGACAGATACGCACAGGCTCACAATTGAAATTCCAACACTTGGGAAAGAGAAATAGAACTGAAAGGAACTCAAACCAGCCAAGGCTGTGTAACAAAATAAAAAAGATGCGTATAGTATGCATTCCTAGTATTTGGCACACAGAGGTAGAAAGGAGCATCACCAGGAGCTCAAGATCAGACTGAGATACATAGCAAGACTGTCTCAAAAATACCAAAAATTCCTACTTATTGAGTGATGTAGACTAAACTAAAAACCGACATTCTATGTAAAAGACCCAACAAATATATAAAATTACAAAAGAAAGATGTCCTAGTCTGTTTCTTTAACAAAAAAGCAAGAAAGAAAAGGTTAAGGGACAAATTCCTTGAAACAAAATATACTCACCCTGCCAAGATCCTGCAGAAAGGTTTTGACACTGTCGGCCATCTCTTCACCGCCCAGACTATCAAATACAGAGAGAGGGGAGTGCCCCCAAACCATTCATCATGGAGGGCCTGGACAGAGATGGAGGAAAAAAAAGACTTACGTTAAAGAGCCATTACTTTATGATGTTTCTACAAAATGACGCTACACTCTAGTATCCCTAACACAAGAGTAATAGACTCTGACATTAGTAACGTCAGCTAAGAGGCTAGACCTCTAACTACTAAAATTAAGAGTCTGTTTTCTTCTGAGATGAGATATTGGAATTTGTTTTGGCTAGTCCCACACTTGCTGAAACTACAGGAATGTCCAGTTAGGGGGCAAAATGTGCTCCTGGACAAGTGTTCTCCCCTGAGCCTTGATTTCCCAAACTACTCCTCCCAAACACTTTCACTTTTGAGAATCTGGAGATAGAAATTCTCTCTCTGTTAAGCAGTTTTTATACTGGCTACATAGTCTCCAGCACTTGAATGCCAGACTGGAAAAGATGGAGAGTAGTTAAGAGAACTGGTTACTCTTTCAGAAGACCAGAGATCAATTCCTAACACCTATCTCAGACCACTGACAACCATCTGAACTCCAGCTCCAGGGGGTTCAATAACCTTTTCTGGACCTACACAGGCACCTACATGCACACACACACACACCCCAGAAGCTACACACTAAGATATATTGTAATTCTAGCACTCAGAAGGCAAAGGCAGGAGAATCACCAGTTTCCTCACCAGGCAGAAACACATTAAGTTCCACACTGAAAACCTCGTCTCATACAATAACAATAATTTATTTTGATTCACTTTATTCACAGTCTTCAAATACATGGGAAAATTTAAAACATAATCTAAAACTACCAAACCCTCTATAGGTCTGTTTTCTAACTTCATTCCCCAAAACTACTAGCACAGAACCAGAGCTTCACACGTAATAAGCAAGTACTCTACCACTGACCTACAGTACTAGTTCATTTTCTAATCTTAAATATACATGCACATGTATTTTAATGATCATGTAAGAAACAATGAATTTTAAACTAAGGCTGAAGGTGAAGGTCTAGTTCAATGGCAGGCTGCATGCTCACTCAATATGCATTGGAGCCAGCATTCAATGCCCAGTACCAAACAAAGCAAAAGGTCGTAAAGTTCACATTTGTATACAGTCCTTAGAAGGGTTAGAATGGTAAGGGTTAGTTAGAAAAGCTAAGCAAGAGGATCAGGAATTCAAGGTCATCATCCACTAAATTGGAAATCTGAGGAAGCTACCTGAGACCCTGCCTGGCAGGCTAAGATAGGCTCACAAGTTCAAGGTTTGCACAAGCTGAATGAACAGACTGGTTAATTTAAAGAAATCTCTCAAAAACAAAACAAAACACTGGGGATATAGTTTAGTAGAGAACCTGCCTCGAATACACAATCTCCAGAACCGAAAGGACAAGAGAGTTCATACTAGGAAATCTTTGGTTTTCCAAGATGGGGTTTCTCTGTGTAAGAGCTAAGAGGTCTACCCAGCTTTAAAAAAACAAACAAACAAACAAACAAACATTTTATGAAGATGTGTGTTTTGCCTGCATGTATCTGTACATCAGTCAAATGTGAGCTGCCTTGTGGGTGCTTGGAACTGAACCTAGGTCCGCTGAAAAGTAGTCAGTGCTCTTAACCATTGAGCCATCTCTTTAGCCCCTATATATAAATAATCTTAAAATACTAGTCTCTCAGCTGGGCAGTGGTGGCGCATGCCTTTAATCCCAGCACTTGGGAGGCAGAGGCAGGCAGATCTCTTGAGTTCGAGGCCAGCCTGGTCTACAAAGTGAGTTCCAGGACAGCCAGGGCTATACAGAGAA
>NC_034599.1:31351931-31356605 GCF_900095145.1 Mus pahari
AAAAAAAAAAAAAAACCTAATTTAATTATTTAATTTCTTTAAAGGTGAATGGAAAATCTACTTGCAAAAAATATGAGAATTTAGGATTCCAAAGTTAAAAGGCCCCACTAAATAAAGCTTAGAATCTTTAATTTGAGAGATAATAAAATACAATAATTATTTCACAGTCAGCTTGTATACAACTCAAACTTCAAAACATCAAGGATACTTTCCTTGACCTTTGGCCACTTCATCAAGTAGCACCACACTGACCCAACTGGACTGATGCCACTCAGAACTGGACAAACAGGGAGTACAGTCAGAAGGCTGCCTGCATCTGCTCCTTACGTCAAATCCTACCCAGATGTGCTCACCTTGAGAAGTTCCTAAGGTTAGGAAACATCTGTTAGTACTCCCACTAAAAAAACAAAACAAAACAAAAAACAGAAAAAGAAAACCAAGAGCTTCAATCATGTGGACAGAGAAAGCCAGTGCTCTACGTTGTGATACAAGCAGTCCATGACCAGGAGACTAGTAAATGTCCAATGACGGGCAGGCAAGACACTAAGGTATATCACAGATGCACCCTCTTAAGCAACAACTTGCTCATCTACAAATAAAGGGTTGCATATTAAAATTCTTCACAGGATAGAGTACGACAGAATAAACAAAGCTGAAAAAATTCTGGATAAATGTAATCCTGTTAAAGAACACACCCGATTTGAGGTGAGGAAATTCATTACTCTACTTTTCTCCAAGAGTCCAGACAGGGAGCTTCAAAATCTGCCATATCCCAGAACCACTATGTTATTTGACTCCTTGGCAGACTAATACCCGGCTTCTTCATGTACGAACTAACAAAGTACCTACTGACCAAATATAGCCTTTGAAGGAAAGTCCATTATTATACCGTGGGCCTAACAGCTTTTCTATGGGAGAGAACATTTGGTATGAATTGCCCTGTTTAACAAATTGCTGAGACATGCAGAAAAATAACCTTCCACAATTTGAGACCACACACTGACTGACACAAAGGGCTCTTACAACAGAGAAAACCAAGATGCATCATCTGGTTCACAATATTTTACATATAAACGGTTTGTCAACAGTGAGTGAAAGCTAATTACAACCAACTTTGGAACTTCAGTGTTCTAACCGAGACTGGACTTTTTAGCTTAAGCTTTGCAACGAAGATTTTTGTTTAACCCAAGCATCACCTTCCTTAAACCTTGAAACACTGCTGGCCAATGAATTTGACAGTCTTTAGAAACGATTAAGCGTCTCCTGCACTTTCACTTCGTAGCCACCAGATCCAAGTCCCGGAAGGCAGGAAGCCGACGTTTCCCACTCCAGGTAGGGAAAAGGTAAACACCCTCACGCATCACCCTGCCACAGGCTGCCTCCTGGGCAACCTGGGTTACTCGGCCCCTTCTCTCCCTCAGAGTCGAGGCAATTGGGGTGAGAACCCTTCTTCCTCCCAAGCCACTGCCGCGTACAAGGTGCAGACCACGCTCATTGCGGGTCACCGGAGCTAAAGATAGCCCCGCCGCACCTGGGGAGAGCCTGAGCCCCGCGCGCCGCCGCCAGGCTTGCCCCTGCCGCCTTTCGCGTCCCGGGCCCTTTGGGGGCCGGGGTCCTTGCCGCAGCCCCTTCCAGAACCTTACGAACTAGCCCCGGCCTGCCAGCCCTCGATGGGCCCTGCCGCCCAGGCTCCGATTTGCAAGCGGCTCGAGCCCACTGATCGCCGCGGCCTGCACCTACCCCGCCACCCTACCGCCGCGGCTCCAGCCCGGGCGCTCGCCCACCGAGGCTCGGTTCGCCTGCTCCGCGCCCGGCTGCCCGCTCCGCCCCGGCGCTCGGAGAGCCGGGGCTGCGCCCACACTGGGCATGCCCGGGCCGCACGGGGCAGCTGGGAAGTCGGGCGGGCAGCCTGCCGGTCGCTGGGTAGGGGCGGGGCTAGCGAGGTAGGGCGGGGCCATATTAGAGGGGCGTGGTCTGGGAGCCTGGGAATTGTAGTTGGCTGGACCTCAGAGTCCAGGCTCATTCTGGGTATCCAGGTCCAGGATTCTAGCCCTTTGTTGCCTCCTCGTCAAACCACTTCTCACTGTTGAGCCTTCATTAGCCTCCTTAATCTATTTACACATCATTGCTGGTCTTTCTGAAATCCTTTAAGAACAAATGATGAAAACAATAAAATAGGAGTCACCTTGGTAATTTGGAGGCTTTCTATAGTTAAAGACTAATAAACCAGGTATGGTGATGCACACCTGTAATCTCAGCCCTTGGAAATCTGAAGAGAAGAAATGCTCCAAATTCGAGTACAGCCTTGGCTACATAATAAGTACCAGCATTGGCAGGGCTGTGTAACAACATCTTGATTCAGAAAAAACATACAAAAACAAGAAACAAACAAAAACTCAATAGAGTAATCAGTTATCATGCACATGCACAAAGCCCTGGCTTCAAGTCCCAGCATTATATTACACAGGGCATGATAGTACAATCTCAACACTTGGGATTTGGAGGCAAGAGGATCAGAAGTTTGGGTGATTCAGAATATAATGTATCAACCACTTAGGCTGCATTTAGTGTGGATTCTAATGATGGAATGGCTGTGATAAAAGCCAAGTCGAGATTGCTGTTTCCACCTCCATCCCCACTGGTTCAGTTCTAGCCTAGCTCCATAATTTCTTGTCATGAAACTGTAGGAAAAGCCATTTTTACCTTTACCTTTTTCAGGTTTCTCCTTTGAGTCTAAGAAACTAAACCAAAAAAGAGTCAAGTATAATAAAAACATACAAGTTATCTAGTGAGTTAGTAGTGACTGACATATAAACCCTGAGAAGGGAATGAAGAAGATTGGAGATGTGTATTAGGGTTTTCTTTTCTTATTTGGAGGGGGATGGAGGGAGGCTGGAGACAGAGTTTCTCTGTATAGCCCTGGCTGTCCTGGAACTCACTCTGTAAACCAGGCTGGCCTCGAACTCAAGAGATCTGCCTGCCTCTGCCTTCCAAGTGTTGGGAATAAAGGCAGGCACCACCACCCAGTTAGTTTAGTCCAGAGGAACAGAACTTAATGAATATATATGGGGTTTATTAGAATGACTTACAGGCTGTGGTCCAACTAAACCAACAACGGTTACCTGTGAATGGAAGGTCCAAGAGTTCAGCAGTTGTTCACTTCACAAGGCTGGGTATCGAAGCTGGTCTTCAGCACACGCTGGAATCCCAAAGTAGTAGACTCTAATGCCAGTGGAGGAATGGACTTGACAGTGAGAGCAAGAGCAAGCAGGCAAAGAGTGAATTTCCTTCACCCATGTTCATTATATGGGCTGTCAACAGGAAGTGTGGCCCATATTAAAAAAGGGTCTTTCCACCGCAAAAGATCTTGCTTAGGAGTCCTCCCAGCTGGGTGTGGTAGGATGTACTCACTCCCTTAGCTCCAGCACAGGGAAGGCTGAGGATTAAGATTAAGTTCGAAGCCAGGCGTGGTAGTGCACGCCTTTAATCCCAGTACTTGGGAGGCAGAGACTGGCGAATTTCTGAGTTCCGGGCCAGCCTGCTCTACAGAGTGAGTTTCAGGATAGCCAGGGCTACACAGAGAAACCCTGTCTTGAAAAACCAAAAAAAAAAAAAAAAAAAAAAAAAAGTTCGAGGACATCCAGGACTTAACGGAAACACCCTGTGTTGAAAATAAACCTATCTGTGTCAACCAGGCTGGCCTTGAACTTAGAGGTCCACCTGCCTCTGCCTCCTGATGCTGGGATTAAAGGAGTGTGCCACCAGTTTCCAGCCCAAATGTTTTTAAACTCCATTGTGCAAAGAATGGCAGTTGTAGAGAAGTGGTGGGTGGGGCTAGAGGAAAAAAACACACACATTTTAATAAGGTTTGTTTTGCACCCAACCTACTGACTATTTTTTAAAAATCTAGCCCAGTAGACATGTATACTGGGCAAGTACTTTATCACTGAACTAAATTCCCATCCCTTCAAATTCCTATTCAAGTTACTTTCCTTATGGTTATAGAGCAGCAATTCCCTGCTTTTGAGGGGGAAAGGAGAGGATAATAGCCCCTCTTGGCCTGGCAGTGTAGCTCAGTGGTAGAGACCTGACTAGTCTCCCTCTGGCCCTACCTTTAAGAGAACTCCTTTCTTGCTGGCTTTGTTTCACTTTTAAGTGCTCTTAGCTCACAATTGCCCTTATAGAAAAATGGCATCATTTAGGGTGGCCTATTTGCTTACTCTCTGAACAATTCTGCCTCTTCTAGAAGACTTTGTTCCCTACTCCCAACCTCTGCTATGACTCTTCACTTCTTTTTCTTCCTATTTCCCTTTGCCTTCACCAATGCTTAGACCTGCTATTGGCAGGGCCACCTATAGAATCAAATGCTTATTATAAGCCATTTAGTTCAGCCTCCTACATGGAAAGAACCTGAAGCCCAGATGTCAGAGTCAATGACAAAACAAATGCCCAGATCTCTCAGATATGTTATCAGTGAGGTGGCTATTGCTATAATACAACATCATGTCCAAAAGCAGCTTGAAGAGGAATGTATTTGGCTTACATTTTTATATCACATTCTGTCAATGAGTTAAATTCAGGACAGAAACTTGAGGCAGGAAGTGAAACATGAAGGAACATTGCTTACTGACTTGCTTTACGAGGCTTGTTTGGCCTGCTTTCTTTTTTTTTTTT
>NC_034599.1:31356616-31357803 GCF_900095145.1 Mus pahari
ATGGTTGTGAGCCACCATGTGGTTGCTGGGATTTGAACTCTGGACCTTCAGAAGAGCAGTCGGGTGCTCTTACCCACTGAGCCATCTCACCAGCCCCTTGGCCTGCTTTCTTATAACACGGAGGCCCACCTGCCCAGGTGCAGGATTGCCCTCAGTGGGTTGGGCTCTCCACCCCAATCAGTATTCAAGAAAATCAAACCTTACAGACTTATCTACAGGCAATCTGATGGAGACATAGTCTCAATCTGGGTCCTCTTCCCAGGTGATTCTTTACCTAACAAACTGACAAAGAACTAATCAGGACAGCTCTCTTCTGTTTCAGTGGACTAACATTATTCCCTGGACCAAATTCAAGCACCATTCCAGAATAAACTTCCCCTTTCCCTGGTGTGCTTCTGATTCAAATCAGCAAGACAAAATGGAGCAGGGAACAAAGCCTCCAGAAGTGAAGTCCTTGCTGATTTCAGTGTCAAAGCTAGCCTGGGCTATATGAGAAATCCCTGATATATATATATATATATATATATATATATATATATATATATATATATATAACATTTTCTTTCATCCTTGGTGAGTAAATCTCTTCAAATGCTTATCAGCAAGAAATACAGAGAAAAGCTATTTCTTTAGGTTTGGTTTGCTTTGGTTTTGAGACAGGGTTTCTCTGTGTAGCCTTGGCAGTTCTGGAACTCACTATGTAGACCAGGTTGGCTTCAAACCTTCTACCTCTGCATCTTGAGTGCTGGGATTAAAGCATGTTCCTGCCCTTCCACGCCCCCACCCCCAGACTTTTATTTAGGGATTTTATTTTTACTAAAACAAGCAATCCATCTGCTGATGCTTAGAAATCGTATTATGAGAACATTTAAGTATTTAAGTGCTTTTTGGACTGCAGGAGCAAGACGCAATGTAAGCCAGAGGTTGTTAGTTCAGGTGGTGGATCCACTGAAGATTTCTAGCAAAGAATAGTTAATAAATTTAAGATGCTAGGTTCTGCACTTGATGCTAGGTTCCAGCAATTGTGTTATCTGTTGATTCTAAACAAGAAGAAGAAGAAGAAGAAGAAGAAGAAGAAGAAGAAGAAGAAGAAGGAGGAGGAGGAGGAGGAGGAGGAGGAGGAGGAAGATTTAAGTGGTTTAATAATAAACTGATTCTTGTAATTATCAATTGCAAAGCAGCAGCTC
>NC_034599.1:31357814-31386469 GCF_900095145.1 Mus pahari
AGGAGGAGGAAGATTTAAGTGGTTTAATAATAAACTGATTCTTGTAATTATCAATTGCAAAGCAGCAGCTCTTCCTCCAAACTTTATTCTTTCTTTAAAAATGAAAGAAAGAAAGAAAGAAAGAAAGAAAGAAAGAAAGAAAGAAAGAAAGAAAGAAAGAAAGAAAGAAAGAAAGAATCACAGTTTAAAGCCAGGTATAGCTCTAGCAACTGGGAGTCTGGGGCTACAGGATCACTTGAACCCACAAATTCAGTTCTAGGTAGAATAAAGGAAGCAAGATCAAATCTAACTGATAAAGGAAAAAAATAAAATAAAATAAAATAAAATAAAATAAAATAAGAAGCTGGGCAGTGGTGGCCACACCTTTAATCCCAACATTTAGCCAGGTGGATCTCCGAGCTCAAGGCCAGCCTGGTCTATAGAGTGAGTTTCAGGACAGCCAGGGGGCTACATAGAGAAATCTGTCTTTAAAAAACAAAAAAAAGAAGCTGGGCAGTGGTGGCACATGCCTTTACTTCCAGCACTCAGGAGGCAGAAGCAGGCATATCTCTGTGAGTTCAAGGCCAGCCTGGTCTGCAGCGTGAGTTCCAGGATAGCCAGGACTCTTATACAAAGAAACCCTGTTTAGAAAAAAAAAGGGTGGGGGAGAGAGAGAGAGAGAGAGAGAGAGAGAGAGAGAGAGAGAGAGAGAGAGAGAGAGAGAATAAACATAGGGCTGAAGATGTAGCTATGTGCTACAGCACTAACCTAACGTGAAACATGAAGGAGGGCCTAGGTTTAGTTCCCTGAACTTCAAGCAGAGGTCAAAGTTGGTTGAAGTGGAAACTTAGGGTTCTTTGGAAAGTCAGTTGTGTCAGATGGTGTTTTGCTGCTGTAAACACATGGAAGAACATTTCTCTGAAGCAGACACCGGTGAAAGGATGTTCCACTAAAGCAAGCACGTGAAAGGACAAGTGATGAGGATTCTTAGCGAACAACACACTTTGGCTTTGGCTTTGGCTTTGTTTTTGTTGTTGTTGTTGTTGTTGTTTTTTTAAGGGGAGAGCGCGAACGCAGTCCCCCACTACCACAAATTATGCAGTCGAGTTTCCCGCCTTTGGGGAAATCGCAGGGGTCAGCACACCTGGAGTGCAATGAATAAGCCTCGCCCTGGGAAAACCACCTTCGTGACCATGGTATCTCCCCTGCCGGGTAAGTATTTGGCTTTGGTTTTATTAACTACTTTGAAATTTCTTCCTCTCTCTCTTTGTCTTTTTGTTTTGAGACAGGTTCTCTTTATTATGTAGATCTGACTGTCCCAGAACTCACTACATACAATTTGGCTGACCTTGAACTCACAAAGATCTATCTGCCTCTGCCTTTTGAGGGCTGAGATTATGTATTGAAACTTTTGATTCTTCATCAACAGAAAGACAAACTGGATCCCATTGTGAGAGGCTTCTTTTCCTTCTTGTGTCCCAGTTTGTTTTGTTTTGTTTCTGTTTTTCTGTTTTGCCTTAATACCTTTTGTTTCCAAAGAGCATTCACTTACTGATGTAGAATTAGACAGTGGTTTAGCTATGGAAGACGCTCATAAAAACAATATTTAACTCTGTTTTCAGTGACAGAGCTTGGATGAGCTCATGAAAGAAATAAAATGAAAGAAAAAAGCTTCAGCCAAGCTTGTTGGCGCACACCTGGATTCAGCAGCACTTGGGGGGAGGGGGAAAGCAGAAAGACCAGGACTGGAGGTCATCCTCAGCTAAGTAGTGCACTCAGAGCTAGCCTACTCTATATGAGATCTTGCCTCAAAACAAACGCCAAAATAATATAAAAGGTGTCAGAATAAAGATGGAGTTAAAATATAGATGGAGTTGTTCGTGTCAACCATCATAAAAAAAGGAAGGAGGGAGGGAGGGNGGGGGGGGGGAGACAGAGATAGAGACAGAGAGAGAGCAGCGAAGCTGTCTGGAATATTATAAAGGGAAAGTTTATATATCGAGAGTGTTTATCAGTCTGGAGAAATGGCTCAGCTTAAGAGCACTGACTGCTCTTCCACAGGTCATGAGTTCAAGTCCCAGCATCCACACGGTGGCTCACAACTATCTGTAATGGAATCTGATGCCCTCTTCTGGTGAGTCCGAAGACAGTTACAGTGTAATCATATAAATAAAATAAATAAATGATTCCTTAAGAGAGAGAGAGAGAGAGAGAGAGAGAGAGAGAGAGAGAGAGAGAGAGAGAGAGAGAGAGAGAGAAGAGACTGTTTATCTATTACAAGACTGCCAAAACCTTAGACTAAAAGTACTTATGCTCAGCAAGTGCTGGCTCAACTTCAGACTGACCTCCCCACAGACACACACACACAAATGGGTTTAATTATGTAGCTCTAGCTGGCTTGTAACTTATAACAGGGTGGTGGCCTGGAACTAACAAAAATATTCTTGCCTCAGCATCCCCAGTGCTGGGGAAAAGATGCCATTCTTGTTATTATTAGCCATTGTGACCAAGAATTGTCATTTCAACATATACAATGTAATCCTTTAGATTTCTGCTGTCTTTAAAAGTAACCCATTTACCCAGGTATGATATCACCATGCTTGTAAGCCTAGTATTTGAGAGATGGAGGCAGTGGAGTTGAGGTAAATTCTAAGCCAGCCTTGGGGGTGGGGATGGGGTGGCAGAACCATGCTCCGTGGGGGCGCGGGGAGGAAGAAGAGAGGGTGGAGAAGACTCGCCTCCACCACCTTGAATACAGTCACAGTTTACAGCATGAGGATTCTCACTGCAATGTTCTGCTATTTTCACTTATAATGCTATTCCAAAATAAATACCTGTATTCATTAGAGAATCCCTCATGTTTTTAATTTAGGTGATAGTCCTGGGTATAGTGGTTCATTCTCCCTGGTCCAACCACTTGACAGGCTGAGGCAGAAGGACTGCTTCTGTGAAATCGAACTGGAGTCACATTGTCATACATTGTTATTAACTCTATACATTTCTGTTTCCTACTATATCCTGCCAGCCTTGTTTTTCAGCCTAGGCTGATCCTGTAACCCCATGATGTATACCCACCCCTTTTGCCTTGCTAAAGCTCCTGTGATACGCCCCTTCTGTCTGATGTCTTCCTACCCTCATCTACCCACAGTCAGCCTTAAGCCCTGAGTCCCCCATTCTTTCTGTCCAAGTGCTAACAGCCAATTATCTCGAGTCGTTTTGTACCCCATAAAAGTGACCTCAAAAGCCAGTGAAGGATTGCTCTCTAAAACCCCCACTTAGGGGGAGGCAGTCATCGAGCCAGCCCCTTGTGCAATTCTAAATACAACTTGCTTTAATCAGAGTAGTGGAAATGGTTTTTCCTCAGGTCTAACACTTCAAGTTCAGTGACAACCTAGACTACACACACATTTCCAGACAACTAGCAAGAAAATAAATAAGGAAAGTGTTAAGTTTCAAACCCATGGACAAGTGGCTGAGGTGCCCATTTAACATACCCAGTAACAGGTAGGAACTGAAGGATGCTGGGAGAACCTGGAGGGCAGTTCTGCTTTGATATGTTTGATATGTAAAACACACACAGACATACAGAGACACAGACAGACAGACAGACAGACACACACACACACACATACACACACACTCCCACAGAAAATTGTAAAAAAAAAAAAAAGGAATGTGAAAGGCCTGCTACATCTTAGATGCCTAATAAATCACAGTATTGTTCTCCTTTGGAAGAGGCTAAGCCTAGAAACTAGAGCATCTGGATTCTAGATCTGGTATTATTGATGGTTTACTATGCTGCAAAACCAAAGTAGGAGAGAACGTCTTCTAGATTCTATGCATGTTAGCAAATCCTGCTGGCAAGATGAACTCTCCAGCCCAGGGGCTGGGGTCCCCTCCCCCCAAGAGGATTTTCAGTGTATAATCCCGACATTATAGTTACCCAACGCTTTTTTATTTTTACCTTTGACCTCCTGGCTGCTATACTTGGTTCCACTCTCCCTTCCCCTCCCCCTCTCATCACAAGGTTCAGAGTCATGACCACTCTGGACTCTCCCAGATGTGTCTGTCTCTGGCTACTATCTCTCACATATAGATAATAAACTTTCTCCTCCATCACACCTAGGTGCAGTCCTTTCCTTTCCTTTTTCTTTCTTTCTTTTTTTTTTCTTCATTCAGAAAGATGTTGGCAGGGAAGTGATCACAAAGGAGCTTTTACACACTGGTGGTAAGAATGTAAACTAGCCCTTCCACTGTGAAAAATCAACACAGAGCTACCTCCAAAAATTTAAAATTAGGGCTAAAGATGTACTTAGGTTGGCAGAGTGCTTGCCTACCATTCACGAGGCCCTAGGTTCCATCTTAAGCAACTCATAAAATGGACATGGTGCTTTCTGCCTGTAATTCCAGTTTTAGGACCTTCAGCAAGAGTAGAAGTTCAAGGTCCATCAAGTCTAGTCTGTGAATTCTAGGAGACTCTTCTGTAAGGGGTGTGGCTCCTTGAGGTAGAAGTCACACCGAGGCACCAAATTCTCAACAGAGAGATTTATTATCCTGGGGGTAATAAATCTGGATCCAGGCAAAGGCAGCCAGTAAGCAGAATATTTATTTATTTATTTATTTATTTATTTATTTATTATTTATTGGCAGGAGTTGGTTTTTAAGGAGAAAAGGGGAAGTCTGTGCTATGAAGAGTTGGTAAGTCCTGATTGGACAGGTTAGTCAGTGTAGCCAAATAAGTAATGAATTTTGTTGTTTGGGTTCTGGCGTTTGGTCTCAGGAATGAGTCAGTGGCAGGCTGGTGAGATGGCTCAGCAGGTAAGAGCACCTGACTGCTCTTCCAAAGGTGCAGAGTTCAAATCCCAGCAACCACATGGTGGCTCACAACCATCCTTAACAAGATCTGACGCCCTCTTCTGGTGTGTCTGAAGATAGCTACAGTGTACTTACATATAATAAATAAATCTTTAAAAAAAAAAAAAAAAAAAAAGGAATGAGTCAGTGGCCAGATGAGGGAATAGATCTTGGAGGCAAGCTTTAGGAATGTAACCTAAAGGTTAGGAAGGGGGGTAGGTAAGACCTGCCATTCTCGGTCTTGCTACAGCCCTTCACGTTCAAAGCAAAAACAACAAAAAAAAAAAAGAAAAAGAAAAGAAAAGAAAAAAGAAAAAACCTTACCTAAAAATAGACCTACATAGGACCAGGCTCTGCCATTCCTTGGACTTTACCCAAATGACATTAAGTCAACACATCACAGACATGCCTACACACCATCTCTATTGCAGCATTGTCTGCAACCTAATGCCCACCAACAGAGGAATGGATAAAGAAAATGGAGTTTATTCACATATGCAATGAAAATGTCTCAGTCATAAAGAATTAAAGTTATGTCATTGCATGAGGGGGGGACAACTAGAGAAAATCGCATTAACAAACTCGGTCTCCAAAAGTTAAGTATGTAACATGTTTTCTCTCATGTATGTATCCTAGACTTTATAGATTCATAAAATCATGTATGTACAGATGACATGAAAACAGATGCAAAACTGGACTAAAGGGTTAATGGATGCAGGAGGGCAAAAAAGGGATGGGAGCCTCTTATGCTCAAAGTATATTGTATATTTGCATGAAAATGTCTTCATGTAATTCAGTGTAAAAAATAGTCAAGGCCCAATATAGTACCAAGACATACATGTATGTATGTCCCACTAAGCTGCTTACATGCATAGAATCTAGGAGACGTTCTCCCTCCCTCCCTCCCTCCCTCCCTCCTTTCTTTCTCTCTTTTTCTTTCTTTCTTTCTTTCTTTCTTTCTTTCTTTCTTTCTTTCTTTCTTTCTTTCTTCCTTTCTTTTCTCTTTTTTTCTTTGCTTCCTCCTTCTCATTTTTACTTTTATTTTGTGAGACAGAGTGTCATAGCACAGGGTAATCTCAAACTTGCTGTTTAACTGAGGGTGATCTTGAACTCCCAGTACTCCTGTCTCTGCTTCCCAAGTGCTGGGATAACAGGCATGCACTGCCTATTATATTGTTTACAACCAGGTTTTATTTAGGACATCTGCCTTCCCTTGTGGGCCACTACAGGCCTTTATTAACTTTAGATTGTATATCATCATCACTAAGGTAGTGTTCTTCTCACTTTAATGTGAAAATGCCTTTAGACTTTGCACAATACTGATTGTGATTCAGTTGATCTGGGGTGAGGGCCAAGATTCTGTAGTTCCAACAGCTTCCCAAGTGATCCCAGTAAACATTTACTAAGTGCCTGTTATCTCTCTTAGCTAGGTGTTTCGGACACACAGTGTTCTCAACTTGCTTTCTTTCAACAGGGAAACACACAAGGTAATGAAATGAACAAAGTATTAGGGGAACATAAGGTTAGCAAAAGGCTAGCTACAAAGGAAAGCACGCTCCATGCGAGCACACCAGGAAAGATACATACATATATATATATTTGGAGCACTGGAATCTATTCGCTATGGCTGGGACTTAGAATAGGAGGAGAATTGGCAAGAGACACACTTCCTTTTTTATTGCCAGGCTCTAATTGCCAGGCTCTTTTCAAATAATAACATTTAGTGGTAAGCAAAGCAGACAGAAAGTCTGCCTTAACAGTTCATGTAAAAGTAGAATGAAATAAAGTAGAACAGAACGAAATAAAATCTGGGTCTGAGGCAGGAAGATTTCTGAGATTGGAAAAAAAAGGAACAAAACATGATAATGTTTAATGGTATTAAATAATGACAAACAAAACAGAGAAATAACATAAAAAAATGACCGCCCTGGTAGCTGCCATTGGCTATCCAAAGGGTTACACTTGAGCAGTTGACTGTGTTAAGATCTGAATCCAGGAGAAAAGGGAGACCAGCTATGTCATGATTTAAGGTCAGTCTGGTATGGTGGTGGTAGTCGTTAATCCATGCACTCAGGCAGACACAGGTAAATCTCTGAGTTTGAGGTCAATCTGGTCCACATAGAGAGTTCCAATAAACAACCAGGGCAAAATCCGCCTGCTGGATAACAAACACAGAAACAATGCAGTGTGGGTGCAAATATGATCAAATCCTGTTTGGATTCCTCTTACTTCTTTTAGCATCCACAATCACCAAGAAGTTTTGATATTCATTCTCATTCTCTCTCTCTCTCTCTCTCTCTCTCTCTCTCTCTCTGTGTGTGTGTGTGTGTCCTCTCTTTCTTGCGCGCGCGCGCACACACACACACACACACACACACACACACACACCTTAAGTCCATCCCTTATTTATGATTCTACAGGCACCATTGCCTTTCACCTAAATTATTGCAGAGATCTTTCTGTTACCAGTCATCTCTAGTTCATTCTCCGCACCCCCGAAAGAGCTTTAGAAAATGGAAAGCCAATACTTTGTCTCTCTTCCTTAAACACTTCATTTGCTTCCATGTCTCATATCTCCATAAATATAACGTCTAAACTCCTCATCCTGTCTATCCTTACTATGCTTTTGAAAATGCCACAGCTCTCTGATCATATGCCCCCTTAAACTCTATATTTTAGTCATAATTTCTGAGATGAACCAATGTTTCTCTTCTCTCTGATGCCCATTTGATACCCCTCTGCCTCCTCCTACAACTTCCTTCCATAAGTCTTACCTGTAGACCTCTCCCTGTGGTAGTTTGAATGACAAAACCCATAGGCTCATATACTTAAATGCTTAGCGCCCCCCCCCCCCGTTAGTGGACCTATTTGGGAAGGATTAGAAAGATGTGGCCTTGTTGCCTTAAGTGTGGTCTTGTTGAAGAAACTACGCCATTGTGTGTGGGCTTTGAGGTTTCAAAAGCCCATCCTCCCCCCACCCCCCGCCTACAATTAGCACATCAGATAAGAGTTCTCACCTACAGCTCTCAGCACCATGCCTACCTGCCTACCACAATGCTCTGTACCCTGGTGGTCATAGATTAGCCCTCTGAAACTTTAAGCAAGCCTCCAATAAATGCTTCCTTTATAAGCTGCTTTGGTCATAGTATTTCACCACAGCAACAGAACAGTAACTAAGGTACTCCTCAACCACTTCCCCATTCCTTCTTTGATCATGAAGAACATCCTGAATAATTGGTGTCAAAATATTAATCCTGTTACATTATGATTACTTCTGTGATTATTGTCTGTCCCATTAGACTAGGTAAAGTCTTGTTACTGTTTTTTTTTTTTTTTAATTTTTTTACATCTCTAGTGCCCATGATAAATGATATCTAGAGTCAGAGTGCACACTCAAATTTATGGAAAGAGTACATGAACGAGGTAATGGCAGCAGAAATAAGTCTATTTCGTTGTTCTTAGTTTTCTTACACATTTTTTTTTTGAGGGTTTCACTCTCTAGCCCATGCTAGTCTTGAACTCGGTGGCCCAGGCTAGCATCTAGTTGATGGTGACCCTCCTGTATCAGTGTCCTGAGTAGTGGGATTTTAAATGTGAGCCACTACACCTTGCATCTATACAGAATTTTTTAAATTTAAGGTTTAATAAATTATCAGTGAGGAAACCAGTAAGGTATTATAAACAGTTCAATAGAAAAAACTCCCTACAGATTTATATGGAATAAGAAACTGACAGGCTAGAGTTATGCTACTGAGCAATGTCTTTCACCCTGTTGGAGTGAAATTTCAAGAGACAGTAATCTGCCTTTGTTATTTGTTTTGTTTTGTTTTGTTCTGTTCTGTTCTGTTCTGTTCTGTGAGTCAGGGTCTCTGTGTGGTCCAGGCTGTCCGTCATCTTGTGAGCCTCCTGTTCAGCCTCCCAAGGGCAGGGATTGTAGGTATGAAGTCCCATGCTTTGATCTGGCCTGGAATTCTCAGTTCTCTTGTTTCCATCACTCATGTGCATTACTGTGAACCATGTGCATGCCTGGTGCCTGTGGAGGCCAGAAGAGGGCATTGGCTCTCCTAAGACTGGAGTTACAGATGGCTGTGAGCGTTCATATGGATTCTGGGAATCGAATCCCCAGTCCTTAGCCAGGGTTCTTAGCTGATGAGCTAAATCTCAAGCCCCTCAAATTTCTTGAGCTATATTACATAAGTATAATATAAGATATTATACTTATTTTTATCTTCATTTATTGCTATAATGAAGTGAAAACCAACACCTTTCTTTCTTGCCAGGCAATCATGTTATGTGTCTGGGAATGCACTGATCTGGAAATGATTGCCTCAACGCAGGAGGTTTAGTCCACATCCCCATGTGAGGGGTAGAAGCAGCTTAGAAAGAGGGAACTTACTCTGGGATGATTAGTTTGTGACTGTCCTTGGAAGGGAGTCAGCTCTTGTAAGAGCAGGTTGTTGTAAAGACATTCATCAGGGTGAATCCCCATCATTGGGAAGCTGAGGCAGGAGGATTACCACAAGCTCAAGGCCAGCTTGAGCTACTTAGTGAATTCCAGATCTTTCTGGATTAGCCACAGAGTAGATGCCATATCAAACAAAACCAAACCCAGTACATAAATAGATACAAAAGAGAGTGAGAATATAAGGGGAAAGGCAAAAGCAAATGAGTAGTGAGGGCATCTCTGTGTCTGGGCACTTCTGCACCCAGCTGTTTCCCTTTCCACCTCTAGGCTATGCTGTGATTCGGATCTGAGTTCCTCACCAGGATGCAGCAGGCACACGCTGTGTGGACCTTCCAGTCACTGGCATCACGAGCCAAGTACATACCATAGTATAGCTGATCTGAGGAGTGCTTATTATTGTTGCTGGTATTTTTTGTTTGTTTGTTTGAGGTACTAGAGACTGAGGCTAGGACTCATAGTCTTGTCCTCCCCTCCTTCACCCTTGCCCTTCTCTCCCCTCCTCTGCCCTGACCCTCACGTTCTTCCCTTTCTACCTCTATTCCTACTCTCTATTCCTACTTCCTACCCTGAAGTTTACTAAGACTTAAATACCATCTTACAACTTTTTCTTTTGTTGTAGCCCAGGCTGGCCTGTAGATACTCTGTTAGCTGAAGATAACCTCAATCTCCCGGTCCTCCTGTCTCTATTCCAAAATGTTAGGGATCTAGATATAACTCAACAGTGGGGTGTTTGGCTTGTATGCTTAAGGTCTTGGGTTCTGGTCTCTAACAGTATAGATAAAAAAATAAAATAAAATATAAAAATATGAAACAAGGTTAGTCTTCACATTTTCACATTTATTTATTTATTTGGTGTGTGTGTGTGTGTGTGTGTGTGTGTGTGTGTTGTGTTTTTCAGGAAATATTAAAAAGACTGTTAAGTTCCGGTGCTACACTGGGCACCAGTGGGCCAGGTGGCTCAGGCGGAGTGTTCTCATCTCGGCACATTCTCTGGCACAGAGCTCCCAAGATGTCTCCACACATGTGTGTATGTGAAGATGGAAGCACTTGAGTGTATGTGTAGAGGTCTGTATTAGGGTTCTCTAAAGTCACAGAACTTATGGAATGTCTCTCTGTATTAACAAATTTATTGTGATGATTTGTAGTCTATAGTCCCAACTACCCCAACGATGATCAGCTGTGAATGGGAAGTTCAATAATCGAGTTGTTGCTCAGTCCCATGAGGTTAATTGTTTCAGTTGGTCTTCTGTAGAAGTAGGTTCCAACAGCTGTGCTGGCAAGTAAATTCAAGCAGGCGAAGAAGAATGAATCTTCCTTTTTCCAATGTCCTTATTTAGGCTAGCAGAAGCTGTAGCCCAGATTAAAGGTGTGTAACGCCATGCCTAGATCTGTGACTTGCTTTGTCCTGGGCTGGCCTTGAACTCAGAGATCTGCTTGCTTCTGTCTCCTGGGATTAAAGGCGTGTACAATCTTGCCTGGGCCTAAGCTTTTCATGGCCACAATGCCTCAAGATCTCTATGCCAAGATCCAGGTCAGAAACTTGTGACTTCCAGCTTCAAGAGCTGGATCACAGGAGAGCCTTCCATTTCTGGATTGTAGTTCATTCCAGATATAGTCAAGTTGACAGCCAGGAATAGCCATTACAAGGTCAGAGAAGATCTTGCAGGAGTCAGTTTTCTCCTTCCACCCTGTGGATCCTGGAGAATGTATGTCATCAGTTTAACAGCAAGTACTTTTACCTACTGAGCCATCTTGGTTTTGACTCTTGAATGTATATCGAGGACCAAAGGACTGGCCTGGAACTCCAGGCCCTCCTGTGTCAGCCTGCTGAGTGCTAGGGTTACAGGTATGTACTACCATGCTCATCTCTCAAAGTCAGTTTTATTGAACTAGTAGAGAATCCAAAATAAATTCAAGACCACCTAGCCCCTTCCCCCACTGAAGGGGCTTTCCAAACTATACTAGCAGTCCAAGTACAGAGCCAGATAAGGAAGCTGGATGACTAAACAATGCTGAAAAAAACAAAAACAAACAAACAAACAAAAAAGCCATAAAGGCAGGCAGAGTGAGGGACTAAACCAACCAATGCCTGAAAGGGTTACTTGCTAAACCAATTAGAATAAGCCAGCTAGCCCTATTGCCTAAATCTGCCCCTTACAAGGTATAAAAAGTGTGTTCTTTGTTTATTTGGGGTCTCTCCTCTTGCCTGCATGTTGAGGGGGGGTCCCCGACTCACTGGATCAATAAGAAAACCTCTTTTGGTTTGCAGCGATGACGGTCTCTGTGGTCTTTGTGAGTGAGGGTCTTTTGATGGACTCCAACACTAGAATCTACCACCCTCTGGAATGTATGGTTTTTGTTAGTATTCTGGTTTTGCCTAATTTTACTGTTTTTTTGCAATGTTGGGGACTGGACTCAGGGTCTTGTGCATGTTAGGCAAGTTCCTTGACACTGAGTGATTCTAACCTCTTTTGTTGTTGTTGTTGTTGTTGTTGTTGTATTTGTTTACATTTTATTCTTCAATATTTTCATACATGTATAAAATGAACTTTAGTCTTTTTCACTTCATACTGCTTTGTCTCATCCCCGTGTTGTTTTTAAGACACAATCATGTGAGGTTGCCCAGACTGACCGTAAGCCCCAGATCCTTCTTTGTCAGCCCCACCCCCAGGTCTGGGACTGCAACTGCATGCTACCATGCCCAGATTCTATTCTTTTTTTATTCTAGATATTTCATATCATGGAGTCATAGAATAAGACATTTGTGTCTTATTTCTTTCACTTACATTGTTTTCAAAGTTTGTCTATGCGTGTCTACTTAATTCATTTTTTATGACTGAATACTCTTTTAATTTAAATATACAACATTTTCCTTGTCAATTTAATAACTGTTGATGACTATTTGTCCTCTCTCTTTCTCTGAAATGGAATCTCTTACTCAGTAGCCCAGGCTGGCCTTGAACTCAGTATATAGCCTAGGCTGGCCTCCAGATACCCTTTGGCTTTGAATTACCAAGAAACGGGATTATAAGCACAAGCACTTCACCTGGCTTTAGGTATGAGTCTTAATGCTGACAAGCACTTTCATTTGTCATGGGTATATGCTTACCCAATAATAGAATTTCTAGGTCAGAGGGTAACTGTCTTAGTAACGGTTGCTTTTCTTTCTTTCTTTCTTTCTTTCTTTCTTTCTTTCTTTCTTTCTTTCTTTCTTTCTTTCTTTCTTTCTTTCTTTTTTTTCTTTTTTTCAAGACAGGGTTTCTCTGTGTAGCCCTGGCTGTCCTGGAACTCACTCTGCAGACCACCAAAAGCAAGTTGAAGAGGAAAGCACTTATTTTGCTTACACGTCTATCAACCAAGGGAATCAGGATAGGAATTCAGGCAGGACAGGAATCTGGAGGCAGGAGCTGATGTAGAGGTCACAGAGGAATGCTGCTTACTGGTTTACTCCTTAGAGCACACCAAGCCCACAATGGGCTGGGCCCTCACCCTCAATTACTAATTAAGGAAATGCCATACAGACCTGCCTACAGCCCATTCTTATGGAGGCAAATTATTAACTGAGGACCCCTCCTCTCTGATAATTCTAGCTTGTGTCAAGTAGACATGAAACCTAGAAGGTACAGTAACATGACAAAGGCTGCCTTGAAATTGGCCTTCAGCCTCTGTCTCTTGTCATATAAGCCTAGAGACCTGAGTTTAATCCCTGGGAACTCACATAAAGGTATAAGGAGAGAACCAACTTTATAGTAGCCCTCTGACCTCTGCATATGTGTTCTGTGTCATGTCTACCCAATCACACAAACATATATATGTATATTTATATATGTGTATATGTGTGTGTGTGTGTATATATATATATATATATATATATATATATATACACACACACACACACACACACAAGAAATAAGCTTCAAATGATTTTTCACAATTACATGGTAGGAGTTAGGTGAGTATCAAAATGCAATCACATTAGGAGATTATAATTGGAATTAGGGGGATGACATAGGAGAATTAAGTTCAAGTATTGTAGAATCGTACAGTAGAACTGCTTCACTCCCGCACATATCCATTTGTTTATTTGAAGGAGGGGTCAGGATGTCAGATCTAGGACTTTTCACATGCTAGACAAGAGGTCTTCCACAGAGCTGAAGCTAGTCGTCTGCACTTAAAAAAATTACACTTATTCATTTGTGTGTGGGAGAGATAAATGGCTGTGTGTGTGTGTGTGTGTGTGTGTGTGTGTACACACATGTGTTTTTACCATGTGGGCTTTGGGGTTCAAACTCAAATTGTCAGTCTTGGTTGCAAACACCTTCATCTACTGAGCCAAAGCAGCTGCCCCAATTTTATAGAGTTCTAACAAATAGGAGTTTGAAGTTTCTCAACACCAATTTGAGAACTCTTTAAGATGGATATGCTAATTACTCAGATTTGACCACTGTATTTTGTGTATGTATGTATATATATATATATATATATGTATATATATATATCTCAAATAATCATATTATAGTCTACAGATGTGCAATTATCTATTAATTAAATATAAAAATATTTTAAGCTATATATTGTATTTATTTTTCTTTTGTTTTCTTCCCCTTTTTTTTTTTTTGTCATTTTTTGAGACAAGGTTTCTCTGTGTAGCCCTGTCTGTCCCTGGAACTCACTCTGTAGACCAGGCTGGCCTTGAACTCAGAAATCTTCCTGCCTCTGCCTCCCAAGTGCTGGGATTAAAGGCGTGCGCCACCAGGCCCCGAGTACCTTTTTTTTTTCCTGTTGGAACTCATTATGTAGACCAGGATTAAAGGTGTGTGCCACTACTTCCTGGCTCTTGTTTTCAAAGACCTTTACAAGGTCTCATATAGCTCACAATGACCTTGAACTCACTATATAGCCCGGGATAACTTTGACCCACCTTGCCTCTACCTCCTAAGTCCTGGGAAACAGCTCGTCATTTTGAAACTGTAAATGTTTTTTTTTTTCTTTTCCTATTTTATTTTTGAATTTTACACTAAAACTATTTCTTTCTATTTTAAGAAAACAAATTTTGTTTTAAAAAGAAAAAACAAACAAACAAAAAAAAACAAAAAACGAGCAAGCACCCCTCCCCCCCCAGGTGTGGCTGGAGACAGCCAGTGCAGGAAGACCACCACAAAGCACCATGTGGAGAAAAGCAGACGAGACACCCAACAGAGAGGCCAGGGCCGGCTTTGCATTGCCAGTTTCCTTGCTACACAGAAGCACAGATGCATCCATTATTTACATATTATCATGATCTTCACAATGTGTTGTCTATTTGGTCCCGCCATAGGCAGAACAATGGGCTTGAAGCAGTGCCAGGCGCCTCTCTCTCTAGATTTAGGAGAGAGACAACTTCAGTGGACAGAGCAGGATTCGGTCCGAGATATGGCCCGGAGAAGTCGGACTTTTACAACATTCTTCCTCCAGTAGTTTCTGGACCGAAACAACTTCTGTCCTTTTTCACTTATATATTTATTTGTTTGACCCCCCGGAGGCAATAACGTTTCCCCCTTCTTTTGAGTAGAAGCTGCCTATGGGAATGCAGCAGCGGGCCTCCTAGTAACCATGGGAACCTTATTGGCATGGCAACCTGGCAGCCCTGAGAGAGGCAGCCAGGGTGGGGGGTGGAAAGGAAGAAGGCAGTGGGAAGTGTTGTAGTCCTGAGAAAGAGGGGAGGGGGATGCAGCTTTCCATCGTGCTGAGGAAAGAAAAAGAGGAGAAAAAATGGCCAGCTGGTCCTTTAGCTCTCTGGCTGACACCGACAAGAAGCTCCGCTCGAATTCAAACCTCAAATCCCCATCCAGTTCAGGAGGTTGGTGGAGAAGAGCTATAAGCCAGCCTGGGCATGGAGACCTAAATCTACTGATGGTTCTTTGGTTCTAAAGTGAGGTTTGGTTGCACCAGAAACAGAGTAGAGTCTAGCAGACAGAATGAGGGATCTCAGAGCACTGGGACAAAGGCTGAGTTCAGATGTAAATACCAGTCAGAGCTGTGGAAGGCTGTGAGCCTTTGCAGTACTTGTATCCTATCCAGACACATGCTTTTTGTAAGTCCTGTTTTCCTTTTCTAATGCTGCAAATAGAACCCAAGGCCTCATGTTTGCTAGGTAAGTGCTTTCTACCTCTGAGCTACACCTCTAGTGAATTTCATAATTTGCATTGCCAGATAAAAAGGATCTTTTATTTCAGTTGTCTAGGGAATGAGGAAACCTTCATTGAGCACTTAAGTTAGAAATTAATCTTTTGATAAGTTTGAGAATGGTTGGGGGATATGGTAAAAACACAACAAATAAAGGAGCCAAGAGCACACCAAAATGATATACCATTACTTTTTTTGAAGAGGGTGTGTTAAGAGTTTCCCTACTTAGTCCAGGCTGGCATACTCTAGAGGCCTCAGCTTCCCAAGTGCTGGAAATATATATCCATATGTATCATATCTTAATGGACATTTGAGTTATTCATACTTCTTCATTTTAAGGATTTATTTTTATTTTATGTTTATGTATGTTTGCCTGTGTGTACGTGTGGTGGTGTATGCATGAATGCATGCCTTGTGCCTGAAGTCCAGAAGAAGGCATCAGATCCCTTGGAACTAGACTTACCCATGGCTATTGAGTGTCATGAGGATGCTCAGAACTGAACCTTGTTGCTCTTCAAGAGCAGTACAGGATCTTAACCATCTCTTCAGCCATCACCTTTTTGGGAGGATGGTGTGGTGTGGTGGCTTGAATAGGAATGGTCACCATAGGTGGATAGGGAGTGGCACTATTAGGAGGTGTGACCTTGTTGGAGGAAGTGTGTCACAGTGTGGGCAGGCCTTGAGGTCTCATGTGCTCAAGCTTTGCCCAGTGTGGGACACAGTCTCCTTCGGCACCCTGAAGATCCAGATGTAGAGCTCTCAGCAACCTCTCCAGCCCCATGTCCGCCTGTATCCCACCATGCTTCTATCCATGATGATAATGAATTAAACCAATTTCGTATTTTCCTTTAAAAGTTGGTATGGTCATGGTGTCTCTTTACAGCAATAGAAACCCTAACTAAGACAGGGGTGACGATATCCTAAATAAAGTTGCTATGAGCATTCGGACACCAGGTTTTGTGTATGTATATGGAATACATTTTATTTTATGGCATATGAGGCATCACAGCCTGCATAATAGGATTAGGTAAAGAAACGGTGACTGTAAAGGCCAGAGATGGTGGCATACTCACGTAATCCCCACACTTGGGCAGTAAAGGCAGAAAGAGCAGAAGTTCAAGCTCTAGTTCAGTTCAAGGCCAGCCTGGGCATGTGAAAGGATTTGAAGAATTAGCTTTTTTTTTTCCCCCTGTGGACACACATACTTTTATCTTTCTATCTATCTACTAATTGGATATTTTCTTTATTTAAATTTCAAATGTTATCCCCTTTCCTAGTTTCCCATCTCCTATCCCCTTCCCCCTCCCATTTGCTTTTTTTTAAAAAAAAATCATTTTTTTTTTTTTTAAATCGTGTGTGTGTGGGGGGGGGGGTGTAGATGCCCACAGAGGACAGAGATGTTGGATCCCCAGGGAATTGTAAGATGTCCTATGTGGGTGATGGAAATTGAATTTAGATCCTCTGGCCAAGCAGTTAAGTGCTCTTCACCACCAAGTCATTTCTCCAGTCTTCTGCCCCCACCCCTTATGGGCTGGAGAGAGGGCTCAGTGGTTAAGAGCACTGGCTGCTTGCTCTTCCAGAGTTCAATTCCCAGCAACCACATGGTGGCTCACAACCATCTGTAATAGGATCCAATGCCTTCTTCTGGTGTGTCTGAAGATAGCAACAATGTACCCATATACATAAAATAAATAAATCTTTTACATTTTTTTTTAAAATTTTGTGTGTATGGGTGTTTTGCCTGAATGTATGTGGGTACTTGGAATCAAACTCAGTTCCTCTGGAAGAACAGCTTGGACTCTTAACCAGTGATCCATTTCTCTAATCCCGAGACTATCTTTCAAAAAAAATTTCTTGGGGTTTGTCTTAGTCACTGTTTTAATGCTTTGAATAGATGCCAGAACCACAGCAACTTTTATAAAAGAAAACATTTAATTGAGGCGTTACTTACATTTTCAGGGGTTAGTTTATCATCATCATCATCATCATGGCAAGGAATATGGTGTCAGGCTGGCATGGTTCTGGAGCAATAGTTGAGAGCTACATCCTGGACCAGAGGCCAAGAGAGAGAGAGAGAGAGAGAGAGAGAGAGAGAGAGAGAGAGAGAGAGAGAGAGAGAGAGAGACTCTAGTCTTGGTTTGGGTTTTTGAAACCTCAAAGCCTGACTGGTGACACACTTATTCTAACAAGGCCACACTTTCTAATTCTTCTAACGCTTTCAAATACTGTTACTCCCTGGTGACTACACATTCAAACATATAAGCTGCTTGTGGACGTTGTACATCGTGGTGCGCACTAGGCTCCGCACCACGATGTACAACGTCCACAAGCAGCTCTTCTGGAGTGTCTGAAGACAGCTACAGTGTACTTATATATAATAAATAAAAAAAATCTAAAAAAAAATCCACTGCTCATTATTTATCTAAGGTTCAATTTTTTGTTGTTATTGTTTGTGTTCTGAGACAAGGTCTCACTGTAATCGAGGTTGGTTGTGATCCTCGCACTTCAACAACAGAACTTTTAGATAAAGAAGATCATTGCACAGGTACTTGCCACAGGCATGTGGAGATCAGAGGGCAGCACTTTCTCCTTTCACTCTGTGGGTCCTGAGGACTGAACTCTAGTCATCAGGCTTGGTGTCGAGAACTGTAACCTCATGAGACATGTCACTTGTCTTAGTCTCCATCATGTCCCCAGTTGGTAGAATGCTTGCCTAGTTTGTATGTAGGAAGTCTGAATCCCCCTCACCACCTAAAAGCAGGCGGAGATTGAGGCAGGAGGATCAGAAATTTGAGACCAGGCTAGACTACACAGTAAAGTCAAGGCCAGGTTAGGCAACATGATATTCTGTCTCAAAGACATATAAATAAATCAAATAAAATAAATCTAATCCCAAACTGCCTTCAACTTTATTTAAATTTAAATCTTTTTTTTTTTTTACTGTATTTTATTTTTATTTGTTTTTGCAGTGCTAAACATTGAACACAGGACCTTGAGCAGGTGAGGCAACATTCCCACTGAGCTATATCCTTAGCACCTTAAAGCCACCATGTGATCATGGACTATCTTCTAATCTCTTTGTGTTTGTTTCTCCACGTGTAGATACATACTTCATAGGGATATTAAGAGGAAGTAAAATGAAAGGTTTATATCCTATCTCAGGAGCCAAGAAAATTAAATCTATAAATTAACTCCAAATTCCATTTTCTTCAATAATTTTCTCTAACTAAAAAGACAAACTTAAACACATGCCTATTATTAAAATCCATTAATTTAAACTATATTTTCTTCTACATTTATTTATTTAGTGGTGTGTGTCTGTGTGTGTGTGTCTTTTATAATCTAATGTTAGTTTTACATTTGGAAAACTTTTATTTGGTATAATGTCTCACATATATTTTTTTATTCAATATATTTTGATCATGTTTTCTTTTTCCTCAACTCTTCCAGATCCTCCCAACCCCTCTGCTCATCCAACTTTATGTTCAAGAAACAAGCTGAGAGCCGGGCATGGTGGCGCACGCCTTTAATCCCAGCACTTGGGAGGCAGAGGCAGGCGAATTTCCGAGTTTGAGGCCAGCCTGGTCTACAAAGTGAGTTCCAGGACGGCCAGGGCTACACAGAGAAACCCTGTCTCAAAAAAATAAACCAAAAACAAACAAACAAACAAACAAACAAACAAAAAACAAAAAAAGAAACAAGCTGAACAGTGATGGTGCACACCTTTAATCCCATCACCACAGAGGCAGAAACAGGGGAATCCCTGAGTTTGAGGCCAGCCTGGTCTACAGAGCAAGTTCCAGGATAGCTAGGACTACACAGAAAAAAGAAAGAAGAAAGAGAAAAACAACAACAGCAAAACAAGAAACAAACAACGCCCCTTCTCAAGACACAGAAAAACAAAAATGAAAATCAAACTCTTAGTACTCAAGAGGTTAAAGCAGAAAGGTTGTTGAAAGTTTAAGGCCAGTATGTAAATTAGTTCCAGATCAACTCACAATACAGAGTCAGACTTGTCTTAGAAAAAAAAAAAAGCAAGGTAGGGTAAGATTCCATAGGTCACACAGATAACCAGTGGTAACATGGTAACACAACTGTTGAAGCCCCAAATCCTTGACTCCCAGAGTTTTACCAATGAGTCCTGTCCTTCCCCTTTAGTTCAGGAAAGCTTTTAATGTGATTTGCTTGGGTCACCCACCACACAAACACGTGAAACACCACACTGGGAATTCTTCCAAGTCTCAAAAGCAGTAGTAGACATTGAGAAAGAATTCTGTTCTAAACAAGGTAAGCAAAAGGATTTAAGAGTGATTTCTGCTCATTTCTTTCCACTGCAAAGAAGGTTGCTATTCTCAGGCTTGGGTGGAATCTTTTCTAAAAGGTAGATGCTTGAGCAGTCTTTGATTTGTATGTTTTGTTTCTCATTCTTAGCTCACTATTATACACAAGGAACAGATTCTTAACCTGGAAAGAATCTGGATTTATTTGAATATGCAGATTTCAACAATCTGAGATTGCCAAGCCTCCCAAGCTTCTGGCTTTCTATTCATCCTGTGCCCAGTGGCTTTGTGTGTCTCTAAGACAGCAGTTTTACCACACGGACTTCTCTCTCACAGCATAGGCCTCCTCCAATCTACAGCCAACACTGACCTTTTCCTCTTGGAACTCTCCAAAGCTCAGCTTCCATGCCATGCCATGTCAAGAATTTTTGCATGACATCATTCTCATTCTCTCTCTCTCTCTCTCTCTCTCTCTCTCTCTCTCTCTCTCTCTCTCTCTCTCATATTTTTAAGAGAACTTAAACATTGTGGGGTATGTGAAATGGTTTAGCAGGTAAAGACACTTGCCCAAAAGCCTGATGTCTATTGAAGTTCAATCCCTGGAACCTACACACACACACACACACACACACACACACACACACACACACACATGTGCGCGCGTGTGTGCGCACACACGCACACACACTTTAAAAAATATTCAGCGATAGTTATTGCAGTACTTGTTGAAGGCAGAATTTCCATAGGACCATCATAATAGGCATAGGGATTACCATAGTGGGATTTCCGCAATAGGAGAAAAAGGTTGATCTCAGCTCACAAAAAAGCAAGGACAAGTGGGAATTTATAGCTGAGAAGGAGGGTGGGAGTCAGCAAAGAAGGGAGGGAGGGTGGGTGGGTGAATGGATGGATGGATGGATGGATGGATGGGGGTTCTAAAACAGGGTTATTGCTGGAGATTGGTTATAGTGACCAGGCAGCATCTGGGATAGTGGATATTGAGAAATTTACTTAGGGATCAAAGGTACCCAGACCTAGAAGATAAGGGGTGCTGCAAAAATGATTTAACACAATTTTTGCTTAGACTAGATTTTATAAGGAAGTGTATAAATGGGGCTAAGAGAGGTTTAGGAGACTGTTGAGAGTTTGGTCAAACAAGGAATGTTTATCAGAGCAGCCTTATTCACTACCCACTCAGGAGACCTTTTCTTCTTAGAGTTCAGTGATGTAAAGCTCTCAGCTGATAGGATATGACAACCAGAAGAGATTGGCCAGCTTCAATCCTGCCTGAAGCAGCTTTGTGGGCAGCACTAACGCCTGCAAACGGGACATTAGGGAAATGTGAATTCTCTTTCCATCATGCTCACAGTGCTCATCACTGTCCTGACCCAAAGTTGAGACTTTGGAGGGGACAGCTGTGGCCCTGGGCAGCATTTTCATGGTGTGCTGGGCTCTGCAGATTTGCTGGTGGTGACGTGATTTTTATTTGGCTAGATGAGTGCAATGGAATATCCTGTGCTACTTTCATTTCTTCAAGTTCATTTCTGAATCATTGCATGTCTGGTACCTGGGAATGTAGAAGCAAGCAGATGACAGAGGTGAGTCTACAGCTGGAAATGGTGGGGATTGGTCCTGGGGGGTTTAATACAAATGAAATCTCTGATTAACCTAAATGTCTAAAGATTCTCTTAAGTGAGTATCCCATCTTCAAGACATTATTGTCTAGGATCTCTTGTCTCTTGTAGAGCCAGGACACATGCTGATCTCTACTGATAAGTCACTTAGTAGACATGGGAAATGGAAGACCAATTTATTTATTTATTTATTTATTTATTTATTTATTTATTTATTTATTTATTTATTTATTATTTGACAACACTAAATCTAAAAGTTTCCCAAAACAATGGAAAACCCATTTCCCTTTTTTGTTGTTATTTTGCTTGTTTGATGCAGGGTCTCATAGCCTGACTAGACTGGAATTCTTGGTGGACCTGCCTTCTAACCTCTTGTGTTAGGATTATAGGCACGTCCCCCCACCCTACTGTTCTCCAACTGCCACAGACCTGGGAATTAAACCCAGGACTTTGCATACTCGGCAGACACTCTAGAAGTAAACTATATCTCTAGCTCCAAACTTGAAAGTTAAAGGAGTAAGTGTTTACTCCTGCTTTAGCATCCGAAGCGCTGGGTGTACAGAGTTGTGCCACCATGCTCAGCTGGAACAATGGGGTTTGGGTATTCTCAAAGACCAAACTCTTTTTCAGTTCCAGTACTTTCCTCACAAGCCTCTCTCATACCCTGAATATTGCATATGGAGACTTCAAAAAAAAAAGATGTATTATTTACTTGTGTAATTACTATGTGTTGATGTCTGAGTGTATGTATGTACGCCACTTGAGTTGCAGGGATACTTGGAAACTAGAAGTGGGTGTTGAATCTCCTGGAACTGGAGTTACAGGTTCTCAGCAGTTAATGCTCTTCACTGCTGAACCATCTCTCTAGATCTAAGAAATAATTTCTAGGAGTTGGGAATCATGTATAATGATTTCCAGCACCACATAAAAAAGAAAAAAAAAACAAAAAACAAGCAGGGGGGCATGAAGGCACATATCTGTAGTCTCAGCACTAGGGAGGTGAAGGTAGAAATATCAGAAGTTCAAGATCAACCCTTGACTACATGGTTTGAGGGCCCCCTAACCTCCACTACACCTTGTACCACCATCACTAATCAAACAAACAAAACCAGAATAGAAAAGTGCATTAAAGCTTCTGCTAAGGAAATAGCCAAGGGTCATAGTTCCTCCTCTACTGCCTAGAAGTGCTTTGCATGAGTTCACTTCCTTAATCTCACAATGGGCCTCAGAAGTGGGAGCTATGATTACCCTCATTATGTAGATGAAGATGTGAGCCACGTCGAGGATAACTTTCCCAAGGTCACAAAACCACATGATACCAGAAAAATAGGGTTTAGCATCTATTTCTAGTTTTGAGTGTGTGATTATAGGTGCAGTTGCCATGGTGCCCTTGTGGAGGTTGCAGGACAGTGTCGTGGACTCAGTTCTCTTCTCCCACGTTCATGGGACTCCCCAAGGACCGGTTCAGGCTTAGACAGCAAGCACCTTCCATCTGCTGAGCCGTTTCACCGGCTCTCATGACCACTTTTTAAAAATATATATATAACAAGAAAAACACCCTCATGTCTCTAATACCAGGAGGGCAGAATGGCTAATACTTTTTCTAATTTCATCAGAGATAATGTCCCCCTGCCTCCCCTGCCCCTCATGATTGAACTGTTGTGATAAGAGTGCATAAATCAACTTGGGAAGACCCCTCCCCTTCACCTCCCGGCTGCCATTCTTGGTTTGGCCTAAAAGTACAACAGACAACAGTAGGAGGGGGTCACCAGGCAGACATGCCTCTCTTGTGCTGTCTTTTCTCTTTTCTTTTCTTTTCTTTTCTTTTCTTTTCTTTTCTTTTCTTTTCTTTTCTTTTCTTTTCTTTCCTTTCCTTTCCTCTTCTGTCCTTTTTTTTAAAAAGCTACATTATTCTTATTAGATTTCATATGCATAGCATCTCTAAGCACAGATTTATATACAGCACATCAACGTGTGAGGTGTAAAGTCTGAAGTCTTTCTATTCCTGGATCCCCCTCACTCAAATTTCTCACTTGCACTCCACAGTTTTGGATGACAAAATTATTCCCGCCATCCAGCCCCCTCACCTTGGAGCTATGAAGGTCTTTGGGGTAGGGTGCACCTCTTGGCTTGTCCGCTTCAACCCCGAATAGAATAGGATGGGCAGTTCAAAAAGCGCCAGAGGCTCTTTGAATGTATCTGTCAGTATCTGCCTGTCCATCTACTCCATTTGCCTGCATTTTTACACAAAACCTAGTGTTGGGCCATCTGAAGAATCCATATTGGTAGCAATTGCACGCCCCCATCTCGGAGCTTCTGAATATTCATGTGGGAAGCAGAAGGGCCAGTATTAAAGAAGGGAGAAACGGCACTTCATAAATATTAATAAATGTAGGTCCACGTGCTCTAAGGAAAGCTGAGTGTTCACGAAAGGATGACGTTCAGGCCCTGGGCGCGCCCGTTAGGCGGGTGCCCGAATGCGGGCGCGCCTCCGGGGGCCCGGGCACGAGCGTGGGGACCAGGCGCAGCCGGAGCAGCGAGGGAGCGCTCGCTGGCTGGCTTGCCCGCTGACGTTGCGCTGCACCGGGCCACCTCTAGCCGGTGGATGGGGATGTCTGGCTGAGCCCTGGGATCCGATTCCCTCCTCCAGGACCGGCTCAGGTGCGGTGGTGGGAAAGGCGACCTTAGTCTGGACTAGCCCCAGTGCTGGGGGCTGGGGTGTGGGGAGGTCGAATTCGGGTAGTGAAGACCAGAGGATTGGAGATTCTCTCATAGGATTCCTCGGGTATGCGCTACTCTCATCCCCGCTAGGTCTTTTCCTCAGAAGTAAAAAGAAGGGTTCGTGGGCCGTCGTTCTGGTCGTTCCCAGTCTTGCGGGAGCTCAAGCTCAAGGGCCTCGGAGTGGGTACTGGTAGCATCATCTCAGAGCATCGTGTGTGTGTGTGTGTGTGTGTGTGTGTGTGTGTGTGTGTGTGTGTGTGTGTTCATGTGCAATACAGTGCCGGGAAACCCTATCTGATGGTGCTGGAGCAATGTGGACTCCATATGTCATTCCAGGACCGTTATGTGTTCCGCTTATCTTAGGCGTCTCAAAATCATCTTTGTCCCTACGAATCTGACCCTGCAATCTACTTGTGCCCCTCCGCGGCGTGTGGAGCCTTCCTTAGACGGGGCATTCTCACAGTGTCAGAACCTCTGGCTGCAGTCCTCTGGGAGCGATTGTTTTACTACACAGAGCAGGTTGGAGAAAGGACGAGTGTGGCGAAAAGGAGTGTGCAGAGCCCGCCCTCATCCTCCGGGCCCAGGGCGCTGCAGAGCGGAGGCTCAGCTGAAGGGGTGTTATACAATCCGCTCTTCTGCCCTCTTGCCTTTCCCTTTGCATCGTGTCTCCAAGTACGACTCAGCCATTCTGGTGACCAGGTCTTTTTTGGCAAAGGGAAGACAGTGGAGTATGAGCAGGGGCTGCGTGGGATGAGCCGTGCATCCTCAGAGTACCAGCCATTGTGCTGCCTAGAAGAGCCTTTCTTTACTCGGACAGAAGAGGGAGAGGAGGTCTGAAATGGAGGTGAATGGAACAGAAGAGAAGGGGGGGAAGGGTACCGAGTCCGGTGAAGGGGTTGCTGAGCCATGTGCAAATGAGTATTTATTCTTTCTGGCAAAACGGACAGCTCATACTAGCCAGGTTTTGCAGAAGAGCAGTGGAGTCTGGAAGTGGATAACAGAGGGCATTTTGAGGATCTATATGGGGAGGGGAGGGGAAGCACAGAGTCAACTGGTCTACAGAGCAAGTGATGGAAAGACCAGGGAGACAGGATGGCATGTGTGGAGGTGCAAAGAGGCCCAGCAGGGGAGGCACGATGAAATCTCGCTCTCATCCACCATGCATTCAGCTCGGTGAAGCAGAGACTGGGGACTTGTACTTGCAGACCCAAGCTGCAGCTTCTGTACTGTTAGGCTGCAGGCAGAGGCTTCTTATATGGTTCCTACCGAGTGTCTGTGGAGGTCTGTGCGTTCCTCTTCTAAATTACACCACATATTTGGAGTCCTAATAAATGGAGTAGATTGTATGGAACGCTTACACTATAGTCCTGGACTGTGTTCAATAATAAAAAGGCAAGTTTCCCATGATCCCTCTCTGCCATTCTCGCATATTTATTTATTTTGGAAGCACAAAGAAGATGGCTATTCCTTGTATTAACATTATCGTGTGTGTGTATGTGTGTGTGTGTCAGGAGGGTGGGAGGCGTGAAGACAGAACCCTCGATGTCACACATGCATGGCAAATGCTCAGTGGTTTAGTTGCTCCCGTAGCCTTGTTAGGTTTTAAGGGAGGAGGACTTGGAGAGAAGCTGAGGCTGAGGACCCAGCCAACTTGCCAGGATGGAAGGATGCAGGGTTACTTCAGACGTTTCAGATGAGAAGTGAAAGCAGTGAGTAGAAAAGAAGATGGGTTAGGGAAGGAAGGTAGGGGGCCCACATGAAAGGGATAAGGCAGCACTCCAAGCCTGGGAACCCCTTCTTGAGGTTTGACTCTCATTTACTCTGCCACAGCCCCAGATACAAATGCTCCCTTCAGGTTAGGAACCATGTTAATACAGATTCCCAATATACAAGCTCAGTTTTAGCATCATCTGTCTGATCATTCACATAGTACCTCATGGCTCCTGAGTGATGAGCTGCTGAAAACCAATACTGTAGATTGAAAACAATATTATAGGTTGTTTCAACTGACAACGTTTCTGGACTCTGAACCTTGGTATCCATATCTTCTTTTATAGCCATTTCGAAACTTTAATTTTAAAAAATTATTAGTTGTGTGTATGTGAGGTGTGTGTGAGTGTAGGCATGAATGTGCCACACAGCACAAAGGTCAACTTTCAGAAATTAGTTCTTCTGTGGGATCCAGGGAGCATACTTAGGTTGTCAGGTGTGCAGGGTGAGCACTTTTAAACTACAGAGCATCTAGAGGCCTATTTCTTTTTATAATTTTGTAGGTATATTTTTATTTTTATTGTTTGTCTGAGTCAAATATATTGTTTTTAATACTTCATTTTATTTTGATTATTTTTAGTTATGTGTATGTGTGCACATGAGTTCAGGGGCCATTGAAAACCAGAGTCATTGGATGTCCCCAAAGCTGGAGTTAGAAGCATTTGTGAGCCACCCTACGTGGGTGCTGGGTTATATGCCAGGAGGCATCTTCCAATTCCTACGCACTTATCTCTGTTTGGTTTTCCAGCATTCCAAGCTCAACCTTTGTTGACTTGCTTGATTGAGGCAGGCTTTCTTTCATGCAGCCCCAAGCCTGGTGGGAACATGCTATGTAGCCAGGGAGGGCCATCAAGTCTTTCTGCCACCGCCAACCCAGTGCCTAGGATTTCAAGTGTGCATCACCACAAATGACTTCAAATTGCCTCAGTCCTGGATTCTGGTTGGGTTGTCTGCTGCTGTTTGCCGATGGAATCAGTATACTTGCTAGCATCACCTTCTTATCCTAGATCCTGTCACTCCCAGAGAAAAATACCCATTAACTGAATGGCTTTTGGATCTCTCAGAAATGGGGCCTGAGATCCAGGAAATTTTGACCAAATGAATTTTTAAAAAGCCTTGATGAAAAAGATTCCCAAATCCTCCCAGTATTTTCTCCCTCATTTGATAAACATTTTGAAGCAGCATGAGCTACACATAATGGCAGGAATATTTTTCTTTTGTTTAAAAACATGCAACCCTGGCTGGCCTAGAACTTATTATGTACACCAGGCTGGTCTTGAACTCATAGAGATTTGCCTGCCACTAACTCCTGAGTGTTTGAATTAAAGCTGTGAGTCACCAATCCTGGCATCCACACTTTCATGTAAGTAGTATATCCTGATTTTCTGGGGAAAGCCAAAGAGCCTTCAGATGTAACTTTATTATTTAAACAAGTTTTTAGATATATTCACTTTGTATGTATGAATGTTTTTCTTACATATACGTCTGTGTACCACATGCATGTCTGGTGCCCTTGGAGGTCAGAATAGGGAGTTAGATATCCCCTTATCCAGAAGACTGTGAGTTGCCATGTGGGTGCTGGGAATCAAACCAGGGTTCAGCAAGAACACTAAGTTCTCCTAACCACTGAGCCACCTTTTCAGTCCCTATTTATTATTATTTTAAAGTGTTTTTCTTATGTGTGTATGTGCTTGTGCATGGTGGTATGCACACATGTATGTGGTGGGCCTTGGAGGACAGAAGATAGCATGGAGCTGGAGTTACATGCAGTTGTGGGCTGCCTGATGTGAGTGCTGGAATCCAAATTTAGATCTTCTATAAAGGCAAGTGCTCTTAAACACTGAGACATCTTTCAGCCCCACAAACACTATTTTAAACCACATTTTGTAGATGAGGAAACAGAGGCACAACAAGAAGATAGTTTGCTCAAATTCTCACAGCTAAGGTTGATAAGATAAGGTTTGGGTTCTCAGATAACACAGACCACCATAGTCTTCATTGGCACAGATCTTTTCTACTCTCCCTCCTTCTCTCCACCCCTTCCTTCCTCCCCTCCCTTCTTCTCTCTCCCCTCCCTCCATGGTCTGAAATTTTAGGGCTTCATCTTCCAACACCTCTTCCTTTGCATTTTTCATTTTAAGTGTGGATGTTTTCCAGCAGGTATGTGCACCATGTTCATGCATTGTCCAAGACCGCCAGAAGAGGGTGTTGGATCCCCTGGGGCTGAAGTTAACAGATTGTTGTGAGCAGCCATGTGGGTGCTGGGAATTAAATCAGGGACTATTAAGCACCAAATCATCTCTCCAGCACCTCTATTCCCAACCTTTTAAATTGCTATTTCTCAGATGTGTCTGGCACCTTCCTTTATGAACCTGGACAACTCTGATACTGTTGTTTACATAGTTTACTTTTAAATTGAAGGTGAAATTTTTACTAAACTATTTTTCCCTTTTAAAATGTCTTTACTAAGTATCTTCACTGCCCCAGTGGCTTGTTGTTCTTAGTTTATTGGTGTATACAATGTCTTCATCCTTTGAATTTTCTGTCCTTTTCTTGGTAACTTGAGTTACTCTTGGCTCATTTACTGTCTAAAATGGTTCCTCTAGGCTGAGCTTCAGTCATTCTAGATCTCAGTCACCTAACATCAGAATTTCCAGTGACTCCTTTCACTTTCTGACCCATCATTGGGATTTCTACACCTTCTTATTCCTTACCACCACTTTGTCCTTCAATTGGTGTTTTTCTCTGTGTTGAACAACTCTTCCTCCTCTTCTTCTCCTCTTCTGT
>NC_034599.1:31387684-31397601 GCF_900095145.1 Mus pahari
AGCTGCATATGTAGCAGAAGATGGCCTAATCAGCCATCATTGGGAAGAGAGGCCCCTTGGTCTTGTAAACTTTATATGACCCAGCACAAGGGAAGGCCAGGGCCAAGTAGTGGGAGTGGGTGGGTAGGGGAGCAGGGGTCAGGGTGGGATATAGGGAACTTTCGGGATAGCATTTGAAATGTAAATAAAGAAAATAATAATAAATAAATTTTTAAAAAAGAAAAAAAATAATAAAAAGAATAATAATAAAAACCTCTGGTGGGCAATCAATAGTGATAGCCTCTATAGTTCGGGGAGTCTCCTGGATTCTTTTTACCAACAACTCAAAAGGATGTTCTCGTTTCTCCCTTTGTATCACTTGTATCCTGCTATTCCCCTTCCTTCTGTCTCACATTATGTTTTTGCTTTCCTGGTTGTTATGGCTTCTCCAGGTTATGTACTCACATTTGAAGACTGATATGGGTTGTTGTTTTGTTTTTGTTTATGTTTTTTTTAAATACAGCATCTCACTAAGTTGCCAGGCTAACATTGAACTTGTGTAGCCCAGGCAGCCTGAAACTTTCTTTTTCTTTCTGTTCTTTTTTTAAGTGTGTGTGTGTGTGTGTGTGTGTGTGTGTGTGTGTGTGTTATTAAATCTCTTAGTGGCCAGTAGGCATGCATAGCTGTTGAGTACATGCAAGGAGGCTAGTCGAAAAAAAAGACTGTAACTATAAAATGACTTAGTATAAAAAATGGCCCTGTATTTTTAATATGAATTATATATTAATATAGTCATATTTTGGATATATCGGATTAGATAAATATGTTTCTATAATTAAGATTATAAAGCTATTAAAATGAGCTTCTAAAGCTCATTTTGCTCTGTGCCAGTATTTTTATAGTAATTCATAAGGAAATCAGATCTGGGATACATGCCACTCAGCCAGCCACTGCACTTATGAGTCTTGGCAGCATCTCCTTTTTCTGTGTTGAGAATGGTCTTAGTTAGGGTTCCCATTGCTGTGATGAAACACAGTGACTAAGAACAACTTGGGGAGGAAAGTGTATTTGTTTTTGTTTTGTTTTGTTTGTTTGTTTGTTGTTTTGTTTTGTTTTGTTTCTCTGTATAACCCTGGCTATCCCGGAACTCACTCTGTAGACCAGGCTGGCCTCCAAATCAGAAATCCACCTGCTCGCTGCCTCCCAAGTGCTGGGATTAAAGGCATTCACCACCACTGCCTATCATGTTTTTGTTTATACTTCCACATCACAATCCATCATCAAGCAAGCTAGAGCAGGAACTCAGGCAGGATCCTGGAAGCAGGAACTGCAGCAAAGGCCAAGGAGGAACATTGCTTACTGGCCTGCTGTTCATGTTGCTCAGCCTGCCTGCTTATATGACCTCCACGTGCCGGAGGGAGTGGGTGGCATGGACCACAGTGGACTGAACCATCTCACATCAATCACTAAGAAAATAAACTGTAAGCTTGTTTAGAAGCAAATATTATGTAAGAATTTTCTCAATTTTGAGCCCCCTTGCCCAAATAACTCTCAAATTGACAATAAACTAGCCAGGAAAGGATGGAAACCAGGGCTTCTACCACTGAGTTACACCTCCAGCCTTGTTCTCTGTGTTTTGGGGTTATTTTTTCCCCAACATTCTTTGTTGTTCTTTTCTTCTGTCTTTTTCTTCCTGCTTTTTGTTTTTGTTTTTTGAGATGTAGTCTTACTATGTGGTCCTGGCTAGCCTGGAGCTCACTGCATAAGTCAGCCAGGGGCTATTTGCTTGTGCCCCTGAGTTTTGGGGGTATATACATACTGCACCATTCCTGGCTGGTAGGGCCTTCATATAATTATGCTTTATTAGCCTTTGTAAACTTTAAATGCTCAGAGTGTATTTTGATGCCATAGTAACTGGCTTCATTTCAACAAAATCCCAGTAAGGGCTAGCTCTCACCCAGCATCCCTCTGCCTTGCTTAGAGTTTAGTTTTGTAGGTAGAACTGCAGAGTGAGGATTCACTAGACAAACCCCATGACTTCTGACATCTGTTGATATGGTTCCAGGCTACACATCGGACTGACCAGTAATCATGCAGACCAGAAGAGAAAAGTTACCTTTCTAGTTCCCAGGAAGGAAGTTGGGCAAGTGTAGACGGGTGACAAACTGCGATGCTGTTGGAAACTGTATATGGGGCAGAAGATCATTTCTCATTGATCACACATTGATCAATTGCCTGTCCACAGGGCAGTGAGTGTGCTAGAGACACGGAGGATATCCAGAGGACAGCTGTGCCTTCACGGAATTTACACTAAAATTGGGAAGGGCCCTCCATGTGGGAATTGAAGCAGAAATCATGGTTGAAGACAGCTATGAAGAGAACTGCATGAGTGGGTAGGAGTCACAGACCTGTAAGGGTTTAGAAGGATGCCTAAGTGGGTAGCCAGCATCCAACATCCAAGATGGATATGTATTTAGCCATTGGGTATATGGGTTTATTGTACCCTTCCCCTCCTCCTAGCTCCTTGAAACTGGGTATCTCTCACTCTGGTTTTCCAGGTTGGTCTGGAACTACTCTGTAACTCAGGCTGGCCTGGAACTTGAGACAAGCATCCTACCTCAGATTCCCAAATGCTAGAATTATTATGTAATTCACCATTCCTGACCAAACACTTAGCCATATTTTGTGTAGATTTTTAAAAAGTGGGTAGAATGGTGGTAGGGATCCTACACAGGGATCTTCACAGATTAGCCAAGTGCTTTCCCATTGATCCATATCCCCGGGCCTTTATGTCTTAGAAGACAATAGATCACAGACTAGCCCCAAGTTCCTGGGTTCAAGATATCCTGCATTTTGAGCAGCTGTGACTACTTCAGATGCAAGTGCCACAGTGTTGGACTGCAAAAAAAGGAAAAGAAAGAGAGCTCTTTACATCAGAGCACAGTGGATCAAATGCAGAAAATGCAGTTGCTCCCCTTAAAAACTGGAATTAATCTAAATTCTGAAACAAAACTGGCCCCATGGGTTAAGGAAAGAGATTATTATTAGACATTATTCCTCTCTTTAATAAGTCCTGTATTTCTGAGTTCGAGGCCAATCTGGTCTACAGAGTGAGTTCTGTGACAGCCAGGGCTACACAGAGAAACCTTGTTTCAAAAAAAAAGGGGTGGGGGCGGGGGGCGGGAGAGATGGCTCAGAGGTTAAGAGCACTGACTGCTCTTTGAGGTCCTGAGTTCAATTCCCAGTAACCACACGGCAGCTCACAACCATCTATAATGGAATCTGATGCCCTCTTCTGCTGGGTCTGAAGACAGCTAGTGTACCCAAATAAATAAATAAATCTATTAAAAAATAAATTCTAGAAATGCATAAAACACCAACAGACACTTTGCAGTGCATTGGTGTTAAGGATGGAACATAGGGCCTCACATATTCTAACCTTGTGTTCTGCCACTAAGTTACACTTTCATTTCTGTCGATGATTTAAAAAATTAATATTTCTTCAGCAAAACACTTTTTTAAAAGATTTATTTATTTATGTAAGTATACTGTAGCTGTTTTCAGACACTCTAGAAGGGGATGTCAGATCTTGTTACGGGTGGTTGTGAGCCACCATGTGGTTGCTGGGATTTGAACTAAGGACCTTTGGAAGAGCAGTTGGGTGCTCTTACCAGCTGAGCCATCTCACCAGCCCAGCAAAACACTTTTGAGGAGAGAAATTGAGACCATAAGCAGCTTTGTATTCATGTTAGGTTTCATTGTCAAATAAGGTTAAGTCGAGTTGGGTTTTGATACAAGGAGTTGTAAAAAACAATGTCTAAACTATGTCTGGTAGCATAATAGAACTCGCTGTAATCCCGGTACAGAAAAGTTGGGGGAGGAGGGGGAGGAGGGGGAGGAGGAAAGGGGAGGAAGATGGGGGGAATGAGAAAGGAAGAGGGGAGGAGGAAGGGGAAGGAAGAAGAGGAGGAAGAGAGGAGGAGAATAGGAAGAAGAGGAGGAGCACAAGAAGGAGGAGGGGAGGACAAGGAAGAGGAGGGGAAGAGGAGGGGATGATGATGATGAGGTGTGAGGAGGAAGAAGAGGAGGAGGGAAGGAGGAGAAGGAGGAGGGACAGCAACAATGACAACAACAACAGCACTCACCACCACCCTAGATTTTGGAGCACATGGTTAAGAGTGTGGACCTGTGACTAATAGTAAGAGACAAAGTTGAATAACATTGGCATTAATCATTTCCCTGGCATGCTTTAGAGCTATGTTTACTCCTTTAATATTATAACAAACCTCTGAGGTAGATCGTGTTGTTTTTACTGGCTTGAAAAAGGAGAAGTTAAGTAATTTGTTTATGCTCATAGCTGATAGGGATAGAAGAATACAAACCTGGGTATCCTGGCTTGGTAGCTGTGTACTTCATCACTGTGCCTTTTGGGCAGCTCCAGAGTTCACTCTGTTCTGTTGCTCATCTTATGAAAATATGAAATGATATTTGAACTACTTAGGAGCATTGTAGTAAGCAACTTTAGAAGCCATAGCTACTTTATTAAAGAATAATCTGCTGTTGTTGTTGCTGCTGGTTGTGGTGATGGTGGTGTTGGTGATATGTATGTGGCATATCCTTGTGCGCGCATGTGTGTATGTAGGTGTGCTTACCAATGTGGGTACATGTGGAGGACCTTGGCTGATGGCCACAGGGTTTCCTCAATTGCTTCTCCACCTTACTGTTTTGTCCCCCTTCCCCCCCCCCCCTGAAAAGAAATGAGAAAACTTTGTTCAAAGCAAAGTAATAGTGTAGATCAGAAATGAGCTGCCGAGGCCACATGGCTGATGGCACTCAAGGGAATCCATCTTATTTTGTGAAAGCAGTGTCTCTCACTGTACCTGAAGCTTACTGTTTTCAGCTAGGCTGTCTGGCCTATGAGTCATCTGCCTATCATCACCCTAAAGCACTGGGGTCAGACGTACACTGCTATACCCCAACATGATGTGGGTGCTGAGGATCTGAACTCTGGTCTTCAGGATTATGTGGCAAGCACTTAACCTTCTGAGCCATCTCTCCAGCCCCAGGCTATGTCTCTTGTTTTGTTAGACACATTTTATTAGTATATATTAATTATACAAAATGATAACTGTGCTTCCTTATGATCTTTTCCCAATTTATATTACGTGCTTTGGTCACATTGACCTTCCTTTACCTTTCCATGTCCCCAGTCACCCTCCCACGCGTCCCTTTCCTCTTATCAAACAGTTCCCCTTCTGCTTTCTTAAGCATTTTTTTTTTTAAAAAAAAAATTTAGGCTTTGCATGGAGAGAAGGAGTCTTTGTTTTCCAAGGGACACGGAGTAATGGAAGATGTGATCTGGTTCCTCCGCAGAACTGGCACAAAAGCCCAGTCCAAACTCACACTGCCCTGTGTATTTCTTTCAGGGAGACAGATCTTGACAGTTGCTGTCACTGTACTGCGGTACCAGGATGGAGGCCCCACTGGTGAGCCTGGATGAGGAGTTTGACGATATCAGGCCCAGTTGCACTGAGGAGCCAGAGGAAAAGCCACAGTGTCTCTATGGCACATCGCCTCACCACCTGGAGGACCCTTCCCTCTCCGAGCTTGAGAATTTTTCTTCCGAAATAATCAGCTTCAAGTCCATGGAGGACCTCGTGAATGAATTTGATGAGAAGCTCAATGTCTGCTTTCGGAACTACAATACCAAGACGGAGAGCCTGGCTCCAGTGAAGAACCAGCTGCAGATCCAGGAGGAGGAGGAGACTCTTCGGGATGAGGAGTAAGAAGCCTTAGCCACCCACTCCTGCGCCAGACGGAAGGAATCCGTAGTCAGCCTTCTTGGCCTAGAGCTAGCTTCTGTCTACGAGTTTACGTGGGTCGGACGGTTGTCCTTGTGTGAGGCAGAGGCAGTACCTCGGTGACAGCTGACATGATTCTCTAGATGCCCCTTTGTAGTCAGCTGAAGAAAGCTTTCTTGGATTGGAACTTTAGAGGAATGAAGGATTTAGGTTTTCCTAAACACAAAACAGAATTTTAAGCACAAGAAATGTGGGGAATCTAGCTTCCCCTTCCTCCCTCCCTCCCTCCCTCCCTCCCTCCCTCCCTCCCTCCCTTCCTCTCTCCCTTCTTCTCTCCCCCCACCTCTCTCTCTTTTTTCTTTTTAAAAAGATTTTATTTATTTATTTATTTATTTATTTATTTATTTATTTATTTATTTATTTTTGTGTGTGTGTGTGGGTATTTTGTCTGCATCTAAATATCTGTATCACACACGTGCTCTGTGCCTAGAGTGGCCAGTATAGAATGTCGGGTCCCTTGGAACTGGAATTATAGATGGTTGTGGGCGTCCAGGTGAATGCTGGGAGTTGAACCAGGTACTTCTGAAGATTAACCAGTTCTTTTGCCTGCTGAGCCATCTTTCCAGGTCTTCTTTTTCTCTTTACTTTTTTTTTAATGTTTATATATATATTTGTATATAGGTATGGGAACACACAGGTCACCATGCATGCATGGAAGTTGGAGGACAACTGTTTCCTTCTACCATGTGGGTCCCAGGGATTGAACTCATGACACCAGGGTTGGTGGGAGGTGCTTTTACCCACTGAACCATCCTGCAGTCTCTCTTTCTTCTCTGTGGTAACCTTCCCAGTTATTAAAAACAGGGACTGGAAGAGAATTAATTAACTGTGATGGGCTAATCAGAAACTGGACAGTTTGTCTCGAGAAACACCCAAATTACAGAATTACAAATCTCAAAATTGTTCATAACTCCCAGGCCTGGAAGTTCACAAGTGAATTGAGAGACCTGGATAAACAAAGCAGAAACAAGGTGGTATGTTTCTTGAGGGTTTGAGCATATTTCCCGTGTTGCGTATTAGCAGACTTCCAGAGCCTTAATAGCTGTGAAGGGAAAGAATTGGAGGGAAGCATTACCTGAGGAGGCTAGAAGGAGAGGCAGTTGTGACAGAAAGAAGAGCGTTTGAAGGCTGGGAACTTGGGTCTGTTGGTATAGTGCTTGCCTAGCCCACATGAGGCCCTAGGTTCCATCCCCGTCGCCAAGGGAACAGGGTCTTGTGGTTTATGGCTGCAATCCCAGCACTCCGGAGGTGGATGCAAGAGGGTCAGAAGTTCAGGTTCATTGTCAGCTACATATGCCCTATGTAAGGTCAACTGGAATACATGTGATCTAACCCCCCCTAAAAAAAAAGCATTTAAACTGTTTTAGAGATTTAAAAGAGCATGCATGAATCCTTGTGCAGATAAAATATGCATCCATTCTTCTTTAGAAATCACACACAAAATGTTTATTAGGACCAGCTGTGTTCTATTCCTCCCACCCGTGCCAGTGTCCAAGCTAGGGCTTTACACATGCTAGACAGCTATGTGACCTCTGATCTACTTTCCAGCCCCCACCCCTTTTTTTGTTTCTGGACTTAAATAGAATAGAAAGAACCATGCACACTAATCTTTTAAGAAATACATTCTAGAAGATCCTGATGGGGAAAGGCATGCTTGATGATCTGAAAATAGATAGTGCTGCCCCTCTGAAAATACAGGAGCTATTCATGGTCTGTCTTGCTCACTGTTATATACCCTTCCCCAATCACAGTGGGCTTAGTGTGTAGGTAGTGATCTGATCATATTTTTAAATGAAATAGATACTACTGAGTGTGCTGCTTGAGTCACAATAAGTAACCTTGTAGGTCCATGCTCTGTCTTTCTAGGCCTCTCTTCTCCCTTTAACTGATGCTAGCCTGGGTCCATAATCATGCTTTTCACTCCAGTGACCAGAGCTATAACGGTGGGTTGTATGTTTCAATTCCATTTTAAAGTTTCCAGCTAGTTCTTTCAAAATTCTGGGCCAGTAATAGTTTGCTGAACTTCTGTTAAGTAAGAAGGGAGGCTGTCAGGCTTTACTAGATAGGACATGGTCTTTTCTTTTTAAAGCACCAGGAAACGAACTAGAAACTCAGAGACTATGAATTCTAATTCGGATACTCTCTGTGTGACCTTGGTCAGGTCACTTAACTCTAGTGGATTGCCTGGATGCTCATTTTTGAAACCTCTAGAGCTCAATCTTGACAAAGCAGGGCTAAGGGCTTACAAAGAGCCTGGTTTCTTTCCTCACCCAGGACGTGTTCTGAAAATGGCGTTTAAAAATGAGTCCAGTTTCTGCTGTCTTGCTTCCAACTCACCATCTCTTGGCGTCAGAACTCTTCCTCTGCCTATGAAAGGTGAAAGCCCGGTGAGCACTTCTCATTCCCTCTTGGTGCATTAGCAGAGGCTGCTCAACGTTAATTACCATCACATGGGATTGATTAGTGGGGTTCTCTGCAGGCATTTTTCTGCCTTGACTGCCTCATTGATGCCTCAGCTAAGAGACTGAGGTTGGATAATTGCTGAGCTACAGGTAGAGGAAGATGTGGGGAGCAGAAGGGGAGGAAGAAAGAAACACACACTGCACTCCCTAAGCACTCGGTGCATCTAGAGCCTCCGTGAAACCCAAGAGAAAAAACCAGAATCACTTTGCACACTTTGTTTTGCAGACAGTATCCAGATCTTTCAGCTGTGGAATTATGACTAAGCCAAGGAAAAGGATGACTCAAAGTCTAACCTGGTTGTAAGTCTCTCCTAGTGTTACTGCGGTCACTTCCTCAGGTTTAGCATTTAGAGGGATTTTCATCCATAAAGAGGTTGGAAGTATTTTGAGTGGAATTAGAGATAAAGAGTTGAAGCCCAGAATAAAACAAAGGGATTCGTGGCTGAATGAGATTCTTTCAGAAAGCACAAACTACAGAGGGAATGCAGTAATTGCCTGCAAGTCTTCATTTCTGTGGTTTGGACCTATTTGGCCAGTAGGGAATTCGCTGATCAGTGGATCTCTGATTTGAGGCATGGAAATTCTGGTATTAAAGGAGAGTTGCCTGGATATGGTGGCATATGCTGAAATGACCACTCTTTGGAGGAAGAGGCAAGGGAATGGCAAATTCAAGGTCAGTTTGGGCTACATACTCAGTTCCAGGACAGTCTTGTTTGTAAGAGACACTGTCTTTAAACATACATTTAAAAACCCAGGTTTAAATAATATATATTCGCTATCTATCTATCTGTCTATCTATCTATCTACCTATCTATCTATCTATCTATCTATCTATCTATCTATCTATCTATCTATCTATCTGTCTGCCTGTCTATCTATCTGGTTTTGAATTCAGAAAACGTTTCATTATCATCTCCCCCCTTTCTCCCTGTTACTCTTCCCCTTCCTCCTCCCTCGTTTGCTCTCCTTCTTCCTCTCCTCATCCCCTTACCTTTTAAGATATTGAAACAGGATCTTGCTACATAGACAAGATTGGCCTAGATCCTCCTGCCTCAGCCACCTGAGTATTGGGATTACACCATGACCACTGGCCCAGAATCTCTTCTTTATGTATACGAGGTTACTCCTCTCCCTTGTTATAAAAGATAGGCCTGGACTTTAGAAACTTTTTAAAGCCACTGCAAACTGGGAGTGGAGAATCAACCCAAAGCAAACTAAAAATAAGAGTGGCAGCTCTCACCCACCTCCATCTCATTGGGGTTGTTCTTAGCTCTTGCTATACTCTACAGAAGTGTAAACATTTGGGAGCAATGGTTGCTTCCGATTATTCAGATAGATATTATGAACTAAAGATACTGTTAAAATCAAAGTCTACCCAATAAATAAACTACCACTAGACATACTTTAAATGGGAGTTAAGTAAATGTTTTATAGTTTTCTAGTTGGGTGGTAGTGGCACATACTTTTAATCCCAGCACTTGGGAGGCAGGGGCAGGTAGAACTCTATGAGCCAGAAACCTGCCTGGTCTACAAAGCAAGTTTCAGGACATCCAAGGCTACACTAAGAAACCCTATTGCAAAAGAGAGAGAGAGAGAGAGAGAGAGAGAGAGAGAG
>NC_034599.1:31397612-31399035 GCF_900095145.1 Mus pahari
AGAGAGAGAGAGAGAGAGAGAGAGAGAGAGAGAATTCAGTTATCTTCCTAGAGGTTTAAGGTTCTTAGAAGTACAAGGGAGAGATATTGTTTATTCTATTTACATATCTGAGAGAATCAAAAATGTTGTAGAAAGGTATGAACTACAAATATGTATTCATACTAACATGTGTAAGCGTGAACTTTGTATTATTGGACTTGGGAAATGGCTGACTGAAGGCAATTATGGGATTTGTTACTAACTTAAAATTAAACTAACCCTTTGAGCTGAGTATCGTATTGTCAGTCTAGAGGTATAGGTGTGTGTGTGTGTTTATCAGGGCTGATGTAGCCCTAATGGTAAGCTGCCAGTTTCAGACTTGCAACATATATTCATACATGTCTTTGTACAATCTACTCCACTGGGGCTGCTCACACCCAAACAGCATCATTTTCCAAATGCCTACCTAGCCCACTTCTGGAAAAACTAGATTAAATGATTTTACTGTCACTTTCAGGACTTACAGTCACAAGGCCAATAGAAGGTGGGCAGTCCCTTAAGATTCCAGCTTCCCGTCAGGAACAAAAGGCATAGCCTATTTTGGACTTTGCTGAATCTCACTTCTCCAGCATTTCCTGTATGGACACAGCTAAAGGAGTGTTCATTCCCAAAGTGCTAATGTAACAGAGTGATTTAAGCATAGGCCCATGACCTTTTCAGTGGGTGTGGTGGTTGGAGCATTTTCTTTGAGTTAGCAAGTCATATTTTCTTCTTGGTTCCACAATTCCGGTGGGACCTGGATTCTTTATACAGCTTTAATAGTGCCTGACAGTAATTGGGATATCATCCACGGTTTAAGAAGCAGGCTCCAGAGTGGGGGAGATGGCTTAGTGGATGAAGTGCTTGCTGCACAGGCGTTAGGAGCTGTGTTTGGATTCCCCAGCACCCATGTAAAAAGCTGGGAGTACCGGGAGGAACCTTAGTGTTGAAGGGGCAGAGGCAGGTGGGTCATGGGAACTCAGAATTCTGCAAGGCTAGCCAAAATGGTTGGTTCAGCGAGACTTTGTCTCAAAAATGTGATGAAGAGCAATAGAAGATACCCAAAGTCGTCCTCCAGTTTACACACACACACACACACACACACACACACACACACACACACACACACACACACACATATATATGATGAATCCACCCCCCCCAACACACACACAGGAAACAGGCTCTGAAATTCTGCTGAATAGCTGTCTCATGAACACTTGATGACTTTGTTCTCTCCAAGTGCTTTCTTGTATGGCAGAAAAATTTCAAGCAGATGTCTTCACTCTTAAGAAATTGTTTTCACAAGTTTATTTATTTATTTATTTACCAGCTTTCTATATTATTTTCCGGGAAAATCTCTCTCTCTCTCTCTCTCTCTCTCTCTCTCTCTCTCTCTCTCTCT
>NC_034599.1:31399046-31403822 GCF_900095145.1 Mus pahari
CTCTCTCTCTCTCTCTCTCTCTCTCTCTCTCTCTCTCTCTCTCTCTCTCTCTCTCTCTTTACGTGGTGTACACATACCTTACACCAATAAGGTAACCTTATTGTTATGTATTTGATTTTAAGTGTCTGTGCTCAGGTGCCTACTAACTCACTCATCTTCCTGATATGTTGTGATGTCAGATTTTTAAAAAACTCATCTTAATATGCACAGCAGACTAGCCTCAAACTAAGAGATCCACCGAGTGCTGCTGGTGTTAGAGGTGTCACCATGCTGGGCTTTTTCCTGTTTTGTACATTTGCCTTAGTATCCATAATGGAAAGACTGCCCCTTTAAACTCTACCTAAGAAGACAGCATTGTGTCACGGTGTGCTCCTAGAGCATTTTGAGAAAGAAGTGAGCAGTTACAATATTGGTGTTATCCTTTTTGCCTACATTAGATATCAAGGAGCTGATTCCTGATAGAAGATTAGAGGCCTCCAAAGTTGAAATGTGTCATCCAATCTTAATGAGACTCAGCTAGGGTTTTTGGCCCAATCCCTTTCTCTACTCTTTGATTCTCTCAGACTATGGAAAGGAACAGGGATATTTCTGAGCCTCAGAAATAAACTGTATGGTTGGGGTGCATATTTATTTCTAAGCAAAGCCAACCACCTTTCTCTCTGAAGCCTCTGGCCAGGGTCCCGTACTCATAGCTTTTCCTTCTGGACTTGACTCTTAATTCTGTATTTCAGCTGCTGCTCTTGCATGCTAGAAGGCAGATGACCTCAGCCTGGCACACACAGCAGCCTCTCTCTTGCCTAGCCCAGCTCTTCCTTTCTCCAGGCGGGGTCTGGCCGCAGATGTGTGCTAATGAGAGCTTTTCTTTGTTTACAGGGTTTGGGATGCTCTGACAGACAATTACATCCCTTCACTCTCAGAAGACTGGAGGGACCCAAACATTGAAGCTCTGAATGGCAACAGCTCTGACACTGAGGTACCTCTCTGGGGCCCCCTATTTAGTCAGGGTTGGGAAGATATGGAATCCAGCAAGAAAATCGTCCAACAACTCAATAGCCTTCTAAAGCAATAGTTCAGAGTCATTGTCGGGAACAGGCATCGCCAAAACCAGTGCCTCTGACATGGGTCTGTTGAGGAAGATAAAACATAAGGTTGGGGGCTGGTGAGATGGCTCAGTGGGTAAGAGCATCCGACTGCTCTTCCGAAGGTCTGGAGTTCAAATCCCAGCAACCTCATGGTGGTTCACAACCATCTATAACAAGATCTGACGCCATTTTCTGCAGTGTCTGACGACAGCTACAGTGTACTTACATATAATAAATAAATAAATCTTAAAAAATAAAAAAGAAAGAGTTAAAAAAAAAACTATTCAGAGAATCAACCAAACCAGGAGCTATTTCTTAAAAACAAAAAACAAAAAACAAAAAACAAAAAACAAAAAACAAAAAACAAAAAACAAAAACATAAGGTTGGAAGGATATCCAGTGTGTCTGAGGCAATTGGGATGGTTAAGCATAAAAAGAGCAAGGACGGGGCCTGAGAGATGGTTAAGCGGTTAAGAGCACTGACTGTTCTTCCAGAGGTCCTGAGTTCAATTCCCAGCAACCACATGGTGGCTCACAACCATCTGTAATGGGATCCGATGCCCTCTTCTGGTGTGTCTGAAGACAGCAACAATGTAGTCATATACATAAAATAAATAAATCTTTAAAAAAAAAAAAAGAGTAAGGATGGATACACACTTCCCCAGCTTCTCCCCGTTTACCTGTTCCTTCTTTGTGGTACCGAGACTGGGAACCAGGACCTTGCACATGTTAAGCACAACGCCAGTGACTACACGCCCAACCCACAAGATGTCTTCTACTGCTGATCTGTGTGTTATGACCCACAGAGTAAGTTGGAGAAGAGTGACCATCACAGGCTTCTCTTCAAATAATTTGTTTTAAAAGCCAGGTAACCAGGCATACTGATGGCACACCTGTAATCGCAGCACTCTGGGAGCTGAGGGAGGAGGATTGTTACATGTTTGATCAAGCCTGGACTACAGGGTGAGACTCTAGTCTCATCATACTTACAAACAAAAGCATTTTTTTTTTTTAAGAATCAGGTTTTGCCATCTTAAATGAACCGCACAGTTCCATCAGAGGCAATGCTTTGAGCAAGCACTGGTGAAGCTTACAGCTTGACGTTAAAGCAAGGGCTCAGATGAAGTGGCTACACAGTGGTTAGGAGGGTATTGTGTTGTTTTCTTTTGCTTTTACTTTTTCTAGTGCTGAGGTTTACTTAGGACTTCAGTGGGGCTGTAGAGATGGTTCAGTGGTTAAGAACACTTGATGCTCTTACAGAGGACCCAAGGTCAATTCCTAGCACCCATATCAGATGGCTTACACTTGCCTGTAACTCCAGTTCCACCTCTTTCACCTCTGTGGGCACCCTCATACAAATGGCTTTCACACACACACACACACACACACACACACTTAAAAAGAAAGCTTTTTTTTAAAAAGGGGGCTGGACACTTCTTTTGAGCTGATTGTGTAGTCTCTCAGAAGATCCAGCTTGCTCCTCGTGGGCTTCCTATATATGTACAACGAATGGTATTTTAGTCAGCAGAGCAGAGTATCTCCGACTGAGTGACTTATAAGCATTTATTTCCCATAGTTCTAAATACTGGAAATCTAAGATCAAGTTGTCGGCAGACTCACTCTCTGGGAAGGGCATTATATCTGTTGACAGGTGGCACTTTATTTGAAGTCCACACATGGTAGAAGGGACCAAANGGTGCCCCTTTAACTTATTTCATCAGGCATTAATACCGATCATGAGTGCTCTACCTGCAGCATCTAATCACCTCACCTGAGGTGCTGCCTCCCTTGTGACTTTGGAAGTCGAAATTTCAGCAAAAATTGAGGAGTGGTGGGCAAGGGGAGACAAATACAAACACTGAGCTAATATCCAGGTGAAGTGTCTAGTCAAGAGGTATTCTCATAGCAGAAGGTTAAATCATTTAATGGCTCTGATCATGTTAAANGACAATTTCTACCTGTTTCATTTTCTAGTTTCACCCGTGAAGAGTGCTTGACAATTTTGTATCCAGGAAGTGCTGGCACGGCTCTGGGGAGTCAGCAAATGATGATTTTTTTTTTTTTTTCAGGCAGCTGATGTATAGGGGTAGATCACATCTTCCGGGGAGTTAAAGAGTTGGTCCTGAGTAAGAGAGCAGGAAGCAGATGTCCCTGGTTGGGTACTATATCTGCAGATTACTGCTCAAAATAGCACAGTGAAGGGCTCTGCATTTGGCTGACTTGTTGAAAAAACTGACGACTTATCATTTTTAGGATTTCTAATCATGAACAATTCAGAATACCCAGACTCCCAGGCTTCACTGGCAGGCAAGACAGTGACTCCAAGGCTATAACTTACTGCAAGCCCACTCAACAGTGACACCAGAGCCTGGGCCTCAGGTCCTCTTTGAATTCTTGATTGTACATTTTCTCTTGATGTATGTTTGCGTACAGTATCTTGTAGTTACCTAAAACAGGAGAGAATGTTGCTTCCTCTTTAAATGTTCAAAAGACAACTGCAATGAGACCACCTGGGCCCAGACTTTTTTCTGTAGGTTACTGTAGTGTGTGTGTGTGTGTGTGTGTGTGTGTGTGTGTGTTCGCAAGTGCTCTCTCATGCAGGGGCTAGAGGCCCACTCGAGGTATCTTCCCCTGTTGCCCTCCATATTAATTTTCGAGCCAAGGTCTCTTACTGGACCTAGAGCCATGATTCAGGTAGATTGGCTGGCTGGGTGGACCCTGTTTCCATTTCCTATCTGTAATCACTGAGATTACAGAGGCACACACCATGTCCCGCTTTTTACATGGATGCTGGGGATTTGAACTAAGGTCCTCATTCCTTTGCAGTAAATTGAGCTATCTCCCCAGACCCCTTAGTCATGTCACATATTTCAAGGAATTTACCCTTTCAATCTATCAATGAGAGGATTAACCACGAATTTGTCTATGATCCTCTTTTAAAATTTAATTTTAAATTTAACTACTTATTTTGTGTGTTGTGTGACTTGTGTGTGTGTGTGTGTGTGTGTGTGTGTGTGTGTGTGGTGTGTGTGGGGGGGACTAGAGAACAACTTGAGAGTCAATTATCTCCTTCTACTGTGTAGTTTCTGGGGATTGAACTCAAGTCATCACGCTTGACCATAAGTACCTTTACTTGCTAAGCTCTTATTTGCTTTGCAGTCAGACTTATGGCTTTGTAAATTTCCATTTTGTAGTAATGTTCATGAGTTTTCTTTCTTGTTTCTGCTAGTGAGAATTTGTGTCCTTTCTCTCCTCTCTGTGGTTTATCATTTCTATCAATAATTTTAGGGAGCACTTTTGGTTTCTTTGGTTTTTCTCTAAAGTTCTGATTTTTTTTTTCAGTTGACCTATTTTCTTAGTTCCTTTTTACTTTTAAAAAGTTATGTATTTGTATTTTATTTGTATGGCTGTTTTTTCTTGCATGTTTGTCTGTGTCCTACTTCAGTGCCTGGTGCCTGCAGAGGCCAAAAGAAAGTACCAGATCCCCTGGAACTGGAGTTGTAGGTGTCTGTGAGCTGCCATGTATGTGCCTGGAATTGAACCTGGGTCCTCTGGAAGAGCAGCTAGTGCTTTTAAACACTAAGACATTTCTCCAGCTTGCTTGCTTGCTTCCTCCGTCCCTCCCTTCCTTTCTCTTCCTTCCTTCCTTCCTTCCTTCCTTCCTTTCTTCCTTTCTTCCTTCCTTCCTTCCTCC
>NC_034599.1:31403922-31407817 GCF_900095145.1 Mus pahari
CTTCCTTCCTTCCTTCCTTCCTTCCTTCCTTCTCCTTAATTTTATTTTATGTGTATGGATGTCTAGATGTATGTCTGTTCATAGCTTCCATGCTTGGTGTCCAAGGAGGACAGCAGAAGGTATTGGATCCCCTAGAACTGAAGTTAACAGGTGATTGTGAGCAACCATGTGACTACTGGGACCCTCTGGAAGAGCAATCAGTGCTCTTAATTACTGAACCATTTCTCCAGCCCCCTCCAACTTTCTTTCTTCCCTTTCTTCCCTTTCTTCCCCTTCTTCCCCACTCCCCAGCCCCCAGCCCCAAGACAACATTTCTCTGTGTTAACAGCCCAGGCTGTCATGGAACTTGCTTTGTAGACTAGGCTGACCTCAAACTCACAGAGATCTGCCTGCTTCTGCTTCTGCCTCCCTCGTGCTGGGACTTAAGGTGTGTGCTACCATACTCCAGCTTTTTAAATTTCTTTTTTCACTTTCCTTTGGCATTCCATTTTGTTCTTGTAATGGAATTTTATCTGTAACTCATCACTTTTTTTGTTCATTTGTTTTTAAGACAATGCCTCACTATATAGCTTTGGCTGTCATAGAAATTACCATGTAGACTAGGCTGGGCTTGAACTCATAGAGATCCACCTGCCCCCAGCTGAAGTGTTAGGGTTTTGTTTTGTTGAGAAGAGAGTAGGGGGATCTCATTAATTTGCCAAAGCTATCTTCAGACATTAAATTATCAGGTCTCTGGAATTACAGACCTGTGCTATCATGCTCTTGGTATTTTTATAGAGCATTTCCCCCAGAGATCACATTGTACATTTTCAGTTATCATAGTCTACTTAGAAGAAATATTTTGCTTCTTCAGATAAAATCTGAAACCTGAAAGTTTATGTGTTCCCTCCATTCTTGTGTTATTATCTTGCATTTTATTTTGATTTATATTTTATATTCCACAATACAAAATGACTTTCTGAAAGAAGAAAATCAGATCATTTAAATTTATTCTCAGGGTGATCATTCTAGCACTACAAAGCCAACAATCAGGAGGTGAAGGCAAGAGGAAACTGTGAGTTCAAAGCCAGTTTGGCTAGCGTTTCGAGTTCCAGGATGTATAGACATTATCTCAGAATAGCAACAAAACCAACCAATCAAATAAAACTCAAAAGCAAACAAATAAAATTCTTGATTTTTTGACCACGTCTGGAATTCTTATACTTTTCAGTGGATCTGGTTTTCCCTCATTTCTTTCCAGTCCAAAGCCTTACACTGCCTGTATCCAGTGCCTGGAAACAATTGCCTCATAGATTCTATCCAGATGTGTCCTTGCTGTGGCAGGAGGGCAGGATCCAACGCCGCTTGCTCCAAAAGCCTGGACAAGGCCTGATCTGTTGTTTTTCGGATGCATGTATAGTATTTATTTATTTACAGCAAGAGGGGAAAATGTTTGGTCTAGGTTCTCTTGGCACCCAGGCTAGTTTTAAACTCCCAATCTGCCTGGCTCCAATCCCAAAGTACCGAATTAGAGACAAGGACTCAACAATCTCTGAAGCTTTCCATAGACTGTTGCACAAGGTTGAAGCATTACAGGCTCAGCATTACTTTCTAGCTTTATTTTATTTATTTGTTTGTTTGTTTATTGTTTTTTTTTTTGAGACAGGGTTTCTCTGTATAGCCCTTGGCTGTCCTGGAACTCACTCTGTAGACCAGGTTGGCCTCGAACTCAGAAATCCGCCTGCCTCTGCCTCCCAAGTGCTGGGATCAAAGGCGTGCGCCACCACTGCCTGGCACTTTCTAGCTTTATATTGCTTGGCGGCAGTCCTGATGCACACCTTTTCCTCAAATCAAGAGGAAGAGAAGCTGCTCTGGTCATTTCCCACTCTGGGTCCATGTCTTTTTTTTTTTTTTTTTTTAAGATTTATTTATTATATGTAAGTACACTGTAGCTGTCTTCAGACACTCCAGAAGAGGGCAGTCAGATCTTGTTACAGATGGTTATGAGCCACCATGTGGTTGCTGGGATTTGAACTCCNGACCTTCGGAAGAGCAGTCAGGTGCTCTTACCCACTGAGTCATCTCACCAGCCCAGTCCATGTCTTCTTAACTCTAGGAAGAAGGCCCTTGGGTAGATAGGCTTTTTTGAGGGGGGGGGGTGTTTGTTGGTTTATAAGAACCTCATTCATTTTGACAGCATGGAAATAATTGTCAGGTTTAGCCCACAAAGACACAGACACCAAGTAACAAGCTTGTGTATCATTTTTAGCAGGTACCTTTGTCCTCGTTACCCAAGTAGCCAAGGAAGTGACTTTGATGTCTGTGTCACAGAATAGAAATAAGAGTGTCCAGATGCTGTTGTATTCAGTGCTGTTGTTTTTCAAAATCCCTCTCTCTTGTTCCGTTGAGCTTTGTTGCTCAAAATTCTACCTTGGTTTGAGAGGGGAAGTCTGTAGTCTGAAGGGTTTGCTCAGAAGTGACAAAAGCTGTCAGGGAAAGCAGACTCTTGGGAATTGAGAAAACAACACAGGCTTGATGGAACCAGGTCGGGGTGAGGCAGGACAGAGAGAGCAAAAGTCAGAGAAGAGGAAGGCCCGAGACAGTCTGGGTGCATGTGGTGAAAGCTGAGAGACTGAGCAGAGACAGCAGCTACACAAGGGAGGAACCAGGGCTCTCCTGGGGTGCATTGTGTGTGCTGAGCCCTTTGTTTTATTTTTTCCGTGATGGATTTCGGAGAGCCAAGGAAATGCATGCTTATAGTACTGGCAACAGTGACGATGCTTTCATAATCCCATAATTTCAGATCTCTTTACTTTATTCTAACAGTTTAGGCCTAGACCCTTAAGCTTTGTGCCTGAGAGAGGCACACACTAGGCCACAGTTGGGGTCCATTAACTGTTGAATAACCACTAGGAGCCTCCCTTCCCAACAAGCCCTGCCCCCCACGTGGGAGAAACTGGTGGGGGGGCAAAGGGGGGAGATGACCTGAGTCAAAGGTGCAATGCTAAATTAGTGGAGTAAGTGCACATAAAGTCAATTCAGAAAATGTAAGCACTCGCTTTTCATGTGTTTGGTTTTGGTCTCCCGGTGGCTCAGGCCTTGAACTCCCTGTGTCCTTAGAAATGGTCTTTGAATTATTTTGAATGAGAATGACTTTGAACTTCTGATCTTCTGCTGCCCTTTTGCTGGGATTATAGGCAGGTACCACCAAACTTGGCCTTTTGCTGTTGTTTTTCAGCGCTGAGGGTCAATTTGCACTTGGTAGTTCCACTGAACTATATATAGTGGAATATAACCCATTATTTGTTTTTATTTTTGAGAGAGGATCTCACTGTATAGCTCAGGCTAGCCCCCCCCCCTTAGCCTCTTGAGTACTGTAATTACAAGTAAATATCACATACCTAGCTACACGGTGCATTTTCAGAGCCTTAATTTCAACCTGTCATATCCGAATTTGAATTACAGGCGAACATTGCTGACAGGGGCTTATAAAAGCAATTCCAACAGAAAAGAAAAGCCTCCATTTCCCAATAAGAGCCACCCTTCTACCCCAGGACTGCCTGACCCTTGGGAAGCTCTGCCTTATGACTGCAGCTGTGAACAAAGTGTGGCTCCAGGAGTTTTGTTCTGCCTGGTGGGGGAGCTGTAGAAACAAGCAGCTACCACAGGTGGCAGATTGGCAGAGATACAAGCATATGGATTCCGTCACAGAAATAGATGCTGCCATCTGCCAACCAGCTCCTCTGGTGGTCCCCTCACTGCCCTGCCATGCTCTTTCTCCAGGTTGAGAACAGATGGCATTCAGGATAACCTTGCTGCTGCTTCTCTCCTTCTCCTTCTCCTTCTCCTTCTCCTTCTCCTTCTCCTTCTCCTTCTCCTTCTCCTTCTCCTTCTCCTTCTCCTTCTCCTTCTCCTT
>NC_034599.1:31408037-31409383 GCF_900095145.1 Mus pahari
TCCTTCTCCTTCTCCTTCTCCTTCTCCTTCTCCTTCTCCTTCTCCTTCTTCTTCTTCTTCCTCTCCCTCCTCCTCCTCTCCTTCTCCCTCTACTCCTCCTTCTCCTCCTCTTCTGTGGGAAGCTGGTGTGGCCAAGCCCCATGATCCCTGTTTACCAAGAACCTGAGCCTGCACACTTGTAAGATCCTGTGCTGCCCACCTGATGGCCTATCACCATGCACCTTGCCTGCATGCACAGCTCGTGTTCAGAGCGTGCTGAATGCTGATTGGATCCAGGAGAGGGGGGAGGGATAAGAGGCAGAGGACTGATGAAAAACAAAAACAGGATGACCCCTAGATAAAGGAGATAAAGATGAAAGTTGTTGGAGAAACCTTCCTTGGTGTCCCCACCCCCACCCCTCATTCCCCCCATCCCACCTCCCCACCCCCCGTCTCTGCCAGAAAGTGCGGGGTTGCAGCATCTGGTGGCCCATACAGGGAAGAAAAGAAGAAAAGGCCAAGAAAGAAGCAGAAAAGAAAGCAAAAACAGAAGCCAGGGGGAAGGAACAGGAAGCCAAAGAAAAGCAAAGACAAGCTGAATTAGAAGCTGTTCAGTTGGCTAAGGAGAAAGAAGAGAAAGAAGTTAGAAAAAGAAAAGGTAGAAACTTTGAAACTCGTGCAAGAGCTGGAAAAAGGAGCTACAGGGGAATTCTGTGGTAAGAAAGAATTAATCTAGAGAATTGATCTAGCGCTAGGAAGAGGCTGCCCGGTAGAGGGACGAAGTTAGGCTCCCGGTGTATGGATAGAGTTAGGAAAGTCTAGCCTCCAAAAGGCACAGAAAACCTCAGATACGAAGCCATGTGATCCGCAGCTTCAAAAGTGAAAGTAAAAGCTGCATTAGTGTGACTTCTCAAACGAAGTGGAGTTAAATTCTAGACAAATTTTTGGAAACAATAATTAAGACTTATAGGAGCAAAATTAACTGATAATATGGTGGAACCTCTAAAGCTAACTTTGAGGTTAGATAAGTTACAAACTTTAAATGACTTTCAAAAATTATTAGGAGACATTAATTGGATTCGCCCATATTGCAAAATTTCTAGTGCAGAATTACAACCTTTGTTTGCAATCTTAAAAGGCAATTCAGATTTGCATTCCCCTAGACAATTGACCATGAAGGCTTGAGAATGTATAAAAAAGGTAGAACAAAGTCTTGCTAAAGCTCAGATCAATCGTATAGATCTTTCTTTGCCTGTCTTATTCTNTGTTATTGCCACTGAGTTTTCCCCCACAGGAGTCCTGTGGCAGAAAGGGCCCTTAGGTTGGGTGTATTTACATCATTCACCCGCAAAGGTGGTATCTTGGTA
>NC_034599.1:31413045-31434354 GCF_900095145.1 Mus pahari
AGTGGGTGGGTAGGGGAGCAGGGGTGAGGGGGTATAGGGAACTTTCAGGATAGCATTTGAAATGTATATAAAGAAAATAATAATAATAAAAAAATGAAAAAAAAAAAGATGCAGAGTACTGATAAAAAACAAAAACAGGATGAGCCCGAGATAAAGACGAAAGTTGTTGGAGAAACCTTCCTTGGTGTTCGTGTTGTTCCCCCNCCCCCCNCCCCCCCCACCCCCGTCTCTGCCGGTGTGAGTGCAGGGTTGTGGCACTCTTCCTCCTTCTTTCCTCCTCCTCCTCCTCGTTGTTGTTATTATTATTATTATTATTATTATTATTATTATTATTATTATGACAATGTCCTGGATCTAGGCAGAGATAGGAGGGGATGTGCATGGTTAGGAGGTGCCAGCCAAAAGAAGTTTTGAGGCCACATTACAGGATATCTGGAATCTCAACCAAGTGTCTCCTGTTAGAATAGGAAGAACTGTGCTGGGAGGAGTGGGGCAGGGGACAGACCAACCAGCACGTTACCTTTTAGAGACCAAGAAAAAGTAGCTTGTGTATGGGAGGTGCTTCTCTGGAGGAGTTTCCTGGCTCCCTCTTGCCAAGCCGTGTGTGGTTTTCAATTGGATTTCTGGAAGGAACTTTTTAAGTGTTTAGGCAATTGAACGTGTTCAAGATGAACACATAAACTCTCAACCATTAACAATTTTCAACATGGCCAGAAAAGCCAGAACTGTTACAAATATCTTGCTGGATTTAGACATCTTCTGGAGTCTCTATGGTTGTGAACGTCTAGACTCTTGCTTAGGATTATAGAATGTAGGGGGCACAGGACAAAGGAGTCAGAGTTCCCCTTCAGAGCTTTTCTTGGGCTTTAGTTTGCCCTCTTTTTTTCTTTCCTTTCCTTCCCTTTCTCTCCTTTCCCTGCCTCCTTCCTTCCTCCTTCATCTCTCCCTTTTTTTCCTTCCTTTCTTTTCTTGATGAGGTCTCACTGTACAATCTAGGCTAGCCTTGGATCTGTTGCTTCTCTTCTGCCTTTAGAGAGCTGGGATTACAGGCAATCACCGTCTGCACGTGGCCTTTTCTGTTGCTGCTTTGTTTTGAAATGGTAGATCTTATAGCCTAGGCTGGGCTTGAAGTTGCTAGTTTGGGATTGGAGGAAGGTGATCTTAAATTCCGGATCACACTGGGACTACCTCCTAAGAGCTGCAATCACAGACTTGCATCACCATCCCTGGTTCAGTTTGTCCTTTAGCCCATGGGATATATCAATTCCTTGCACTCTGTATTCGCTATGAAACCACAATTGGATTCCAATGATAGACTGGCATTTTATCGCATTCTTTTTTTTTTTTTTTTAAGAATTTTAAATTTTTTTATTTGTTTTTATTTTATGTGCATTGATGTTTTGCCCGAATGTATGTCTGTGAAGACATGTGTCAGATCATGTAGTCACAGATAGTTGTAAGCTGACATGTGGGTGCTGGGAATTGAATCCAGGTCCTCTGGAAGAACAGTCAGTGCTCTTCCCTGCTGGGCTCTCTCTCCAGCACCCATTATCACAATCTAAAAGCTGTAACTATGAGAACTGAAACAATATACTCCTTAAAGTGCCCACTATGATAAAACCTGGACACTCCTTCCCCCCTGCTCAATGGACACTACTTAAGGATTTGTATCTGCTACATGAGCTGGCTGTAGTGCCATTCACTGTGAGAGGTTTCTGGATCATCCAAGGAGACCCTGCCGGTGAGTTGAACACTGCTGATCCCCTTGAGTCAGAATGTTACTGCCCACCCTATTGTCCTCTTCTGGCCGTGCTGGCAATGCCTGCTGTGCCATGGGGACAGATTTGGAACAGGATGAAACTCGGACTTTCTCCACACTCCCTCTTTAGACAGAGGGAGAGGCTAAGATGTCCCGGCAGTCAGTGTCATCTGATCTAGTCCTGCTGACAGGTACCATGTCACTTCTCCTTTCTACAGATTCACGAGAAGGAAGAAGAAGAGTTCAATGAGAAGAGTGAAAATGACTCTGGCATCAATGAGGAGCCTCTCCTCACAGCTGACCAGGTATGAGTGACACCCCTCCCGGGGTCCGGGAACCTTTTACTTTTCTAGAGAAAGGTTGATGAGGGCATCCAGGTCAGAAGAAAGATATGCAGACTTGAGGTGCCTTGTTGATGAGTTCAGTATCTTTGATAAGAGATTTAATTTCAGACTGGAGAGATGGCTCGGCAATTAAGAGCACTTACTGCTCTCCCGAAGGTCCTGAGTTCAAATCCCAGCAGCCACATGGTGGCTCACAGCCTTCCATAGTGAGATCTGATGCCCTCTTCTGGGGTGTCTGAAGACAACCACAGTGTACTTACACATAATAAATAAATCTTTGGGTTGGAGCAAGCAGAGCCGGAGAGAGAAGAAAAGTGTCTGAAGACACTACAGTGTTCTTACATATAATAAATAACTAATCTTAAAAAAAGAGGTTTAATTTCTCTTTATGCCTCAGTTTATCTGCTTAGAGTAGATGTGGACTTAATCCCTAATATGTGGGTTGGTCACAGCAGTTGGTGATGATAGCCAGAGCCATGTTTACAGTTTCCTGACTTTAGTCCTATGAAGTCTGTGTAGATTTGCTTCTTTTTAAATTTAAATATAAAATGTTTTATTTTTCAAGATGGTTTCTCTGGCTGTCCCAACTGCCCTTGAACTTGCGCTGTAGACCAGGCTGATTTCAAACTCAGAGATTCTTTCTTGCCTCTGCCTTCCAAGTGCTGGGGTTAAAGGCATGTAACACCGTGCTCTGCTCTCCATAGATTGTGTGTGTGCTTGGAGCTTGGGCACTTAAAGTGTGTGCGTGTGGTGATCTTAAATACTCCTTGTTGTTGTTGTTTAAGAAACAGTGATAGGTGTCTGTGTGATGGATGTTTTTATCACATTTTATAGAACCCTGAAAATTTTTAGCCTTCTAAAAGAAGTCTCAAAGACACTTCTTTGTGAAACAAACAAAATGCCATGCTTCACCTTGGAGACTGATTTCTTACTTAGGCAGAAGTGTTGAGTCTCCTTAGTCACTTCTCAGTCAACAAGTATCTGTTAGTGCTTTCTGGAACTGGCCACCCCACAAGCTTCCATGAGCTGTTCTGAAAAGGCTCCACTGGAAACCAGCAGAGCCTGAAAGTGTGTTTAGTAGAGGTGCTTTTTTGTGCTTATGGCTAAAAGTAGGATTCAGTTTTTTTCTTTTCATTCCTTTCTTTTCTTTTTTGAAAGTAGGATTTAATATAGGTAAAGAATAGGAGGTTGATGGATATCATGTCAAGAATAAGTGTCCAAGCTTGTAAACCCAGTGCTTGGGAGGTGTAGAAGGGTCAGGAGTTCCTGGTCAGCCTTGTTGCACGAGACTCAGCTTCCAAAATAGCAAAACAAAGCAAAATAAAAGAACGAGGCTAAGAGAGTTTTGGTTTTTGTTTCTTTTGTTTTGGTTTGGTTGACCTGAACCTTGTTATGTAGACCAGGCGGTCCTTAAACTTGACATATTCAGCAAGGCTAAAATAATTTTTAAAAATATATTCATTTTTACCTTATGTCTATATGTGAGGGTCTCTATACATGTTGGTGTGTGGTTCCCGGAGAGGCTAGAAGAGGTTGTTAGATCCCCTGGAAGTAGAGTTACAGGTTGTTGTGAGCTACCAGGTAGGAACTGGACCCAAGTCCTCCGGAAGAACAGCAAGTGCCCTTAACAGTGGGGCCACCTCTACCTTCACCTCTTAATGTCTCATGGCTTGCAGTTTTGATTGTGACTTGAAGGGAGGGAATGTACCTCAGTGATAGGTTCTCATTAGTCATTTTTTTTTTCCGTTAATGTGATTAAATACTTAGCAAAAGCCAACCTAGAGGAGGAAGGGTTCATTATGATCCCACTTAAAGGTACAGTCCACCATAAGCAGGAGCCTGAGGTAGCTGATCACATGGCAAGCACAGTCAGGAAGCAGAGAGATAAACGTGGGTGCTCAGCTTCAGTTTCTCCTTTTTATTTTATTTTATTTTATTTTATTTTATTTTATTTTATTTTATTTTCAAGACCAAGTATTGCTATACAGCCCTGGCTGGCCTGGAACTCACCTATTAGAACAAGTTAGCCTTGAACTCAGAAATTCATCTATCTCTACCTCCCAAGCAAAGGGAATAAAGGTGTGTTTGCCCATGCCCGGCTTCACTTTCTGTTTCTGCCCCCTCCAGGACTCCCAGCACTCCCAGAATGGTGCTGCCCACCCGTAGTTAAGGTGGGTCTTACCACCCTAATTAGCCTACTTTAGAATTGCCTCACAGACAAGCTCAGAAATTTGTCTCCCAGATGACTTTAGACACTATTAAGTTGACTGTCAATATTAACCATCACGGGCACAATGAAAACTGCTCTCAGCCGTAAAACCTTAAAGGGTAGCTGCCTTCCTTGATCACCTTCTATAAAATACCCTCCGAAGACTAGGCACGTCCTAAATTTTCAGTTTTGAGCAAGTTTGTGTATAAAAACGGATTATTTCAAAGGAGGAAACCCTCAGTAAGCCCCGCTCCTTTCGGTCCAGCCCGGCAGGAAGAAGCCTATCTCCAAATCTGCCTCCTGGCTTCCGAGGTTGAGCCTCTCACAGCACTGCAAAGAGGCTGAGAGAGCTAAGCGTGCTGTGGTCACCAGACTCATCAAGACCCACTTCCTTGTGAGAGCTTGGCTTACTCTCCATGTGCAAACTGCTAATGCCCATAGTACTTCGTCCACTCTTTTGGTAACTTGACCCTCAGCTTGTAGGGAGCGGATCCCCACTGACAGTCAAGTTCAGAGCTGGGGCTCTCACTACTTTTTGCTCTCCGGACATTGGCTGCCCTTTCATTTTCTGATCTTTCCTTTCACTTTTTTACTGGGAAGCTTCGGTTCCTGCCCAGGTGAATTCTGAAGAAACATCTTGTTTTCCTCCCCATTTGGGGGGTTGTTCTGGGAATGTGTGTGTTCCTCTCCCTCATCCCCCCTCCCCTGTCGGTTACAAGAAGTGTGAAAATTAATGGACTGGGTTTTGTGTTATAGTTGGGCAGATAAAATATTTTCCCACTTAGAAACAAAACGCTTAGCAAACCGAAGTAAATGTTTACTTCCAGGCAGCCCTGCTTCATTTCCTGAAAGAGTAGCTGATTTCCAATAATGCATTCTTCTAAATGGAGCACTTGGAAAAGGTTTACATGAAAGTGCTTTACATTAAAGGCAGAATATATGCAAGCCTTTGAGTGGGTCTATTTTTGTTATTATCCAATATTTATGAAGACAGAGAACGACCCAGGGATGCCGCTGGCTACTCGGATGAACTGGAACACCCCTCCAGGAAAGAACAGTCTGTGCTTTATCCGTAGGTGATTGAGGAGATCGAAGAAATGATGCAGAACTCCCCAGATCCTGAGGAGGAAGAGGAGGTGCTGGAAGAGGAGGACGGAGGAGAGATCTCATCCCAGGCGGATTCAGTCCTGCTACAAGAGATGCAGGCCCTGACACAGACCTTCAACAACAACTGGTCCTACGAAGGTGAGGGCCCTGGGCCAGGTTCACTGAGGACCAAATGCTTCCTTAGTGTCAGGCACTGGGTTGTTCTCTTCTGTTTTGTTTTTTTTGGACAGGGTCTCGCTATGAAGCCCTGACTGGTCTGGAACTCACTATGTAGACCAGGCTGGCCTTGACCTCACAGAGATCTGCCTGCCTGAGATTATAAAAGATTATGCCACCGTGACTGTGCCCTGCCCAGGTACTGTTTATGTATGGCTATCAGAGCTTGATCTCTGCTCTAACACAGAGGTCTGCCAATCCAAGAGAAAGGCAGCAAGTTCCCAATTTGGTATTTGAAGAAGAGTCAGCATTTATGCGGGGGGGGGGGGAGGGGAGGGAGAAGGTAGAATAAAATTTAAATGCTAAACAAGACTAAAGGACTGAACCACTGCCCAAATGCCCAAATGATGCTATCATAAAACCAATGGACACACACACACACTGCACACACACACACACACACACACACACACACACACACACATATGGTAGGATAGGAGCTATAGTTCTGTGGCAGAGCATTTGCCTTGCATTCATGATAACTTGGTATCCTAGGTACAAGCTCCAGTATCCGAGAGAGAGAGAGAGAGAGAGAGAGAGAGAGAGAGAGAGAGAGAGAGAGAGGAGAGGGACAGGGACAGGCACAGGGACAGGCACAGGGAGGAGAGGGGAGAGCTACCAGTCTGCAGTCTTAGTGTTCTCTATATACCACCCTCAAACCGACTTCACACCATGCCCCTCCCTGCAGACTGAGCTATCTTCTGGAGGTTAAGTGACTTATCCAAGTCCACAATTGGAGAAATAGAATTATAAACAAAATCTCCTTGCCATTCAGAAAATCCTTTCCACAAAAAAAATATGGGTGCAGGGCAATTTTATTACTGAGTAAGCATTAAATGAGAACAGGCTACACATCCCAGGCAAGTCTCTAAAGGACATCAAAGACTGAAGGAAATTGTACTCTTGTTATAACTAAGTGGCTAGAACCCATTACCTTAAGTAGGTTTTGCAATTTGGAGTCAGGTGGCTGAGTTAGGCCCCTGTGCTTCCAGAACAGCGAGAGATTAGGTCTTATCTTCCTTTATGATTATATTTCGAAGCAGTGGCTCTCAAATCCCTGAAGAAACCCTTCCTGAACTGTGGAGATGGGAAGGAGCTTAATTAGCTATTAAAAATTTAATATATATTTGAAAAGGATAGACAGAAAAACTTTAAGAGAAATGGGATATGGAGAAGAAAACTCTCTCCGTGTCTCTGTCTCTGTCTCTCTGTCTCTCTGTCTCTCTGTCTCTCTGTCTCTCTCTCTCTCTCTCTCTCTGTGTGTGTGTGTGTGTGTGTGTGTGNTGTGTGTGTGTGTGTGTGTGTGTGTGAGAGAGAGAGAGAGAGAGAGAGAGAGAGAGAGAGAGAGAGAGAGAGAGAGAGAGATGTTTAGGGCTGGGAATTAAACACAGGTTCTTATGCTATCATGCACTCTATCACACTAGCATACACTGAGCTATACCCTCAGCCCCCTTCGTTTTACTTTTAGTGTGGAGAGTGAAGATCTCATTTTCAATTTACACTTTTCCTATACATTATCAGAGGCAGTGCATATAGCACTTAAAACCAGGGAAATTAACTCCAGAGTCCAGTCTTTTAATGCCTGTCTCACACACATTACCTCTCTAGCACAGATTTATAGTAATGACTATATAAAGACTGGGCTGGATGAAGCGTGAAATGAAAATGTAATAAAAAAAATCAGCAGGTGTCTTAGGGGTGCTTGTGCGTGCTGAGCTGCAGGAGGAACCCTGCTTTTGCAGAGATGTTACTAAGAAGTAGGGGGGGACTAGTGGGGCTGCAAAAGAAGGTGTGTTTGTCAGGATAACTCCGTCCAAATTTTACATGGAAGTGGCAGAAACTGAGACAGGCAAGCACCACATCCTGAAAGCAAAGCTGCCTGGCCCTGAGGAGATGAGGCAGGCAAGGCTGTGCCACCACAGGAAGCCAATGGGATGATGGAGTGGGTTTGGCTGCCTGGCTGTATTCATCACCCGCCCAGTCAGGCCATTCTCAGGCACACAAAGGGCCCAAACATAGAAGCACTCAGCAAAGCAAAGTGAAATGGCAAAAACCAGAAGGAGGAGGACAGCTTCAAAGAGCAAAACAAAGCAGGAAGTGCCAACTGAGTCATCAGATACCCAGGCTAAGCAGAAACAGAAGGAAGAGTGAGAACTAAAAGGTGCTCCTTAAATCTATTCTATGTATTAATATGCTTAACTGGCATGTGGCAAACTTATGTGTTTATGGGATGCAGTGTCATTTGAAACATTCCAATACATTGTATACAGTGTAATGAAAATATCCAGGTGACTGGCTTCTCTGTCATCTAATTCAAAGTAATCTTTCTTTTTTCCTTCTTTTCCTTTCTTTCTTTCTTTCTTTCTTTCTTTCTTTCTTTCTTTCTTTCTTTCTTTCTTTCTTTCTTTCTTTCTTTCTTTCTTTCCTTTCTTTCTTTCTNTTTCTTTCTTTCCTTTCTTTCTTTCTTTCTTTCTTTCTTTCTTTCTTTCTTTCTTTCTTTCTTTCTTTCTTTCTTAAGATTTATTTATTATTATACATAAGTACACTGTAGCTGACTTCAGACGCACCAGAAGAGGGCATCAGATCTCATTACAGATGGTTGTGAGCCACCATGTGGTTGCTGGTATTTTAACTCAGGACCTTTGGAAGAGCAGTCAGTGCTCTTACCCACTGAGCCATCTTGTTAGCCTAAGTCATTTCTTTCTAGTGGGGTCTCTCTCTCTCTCTCTCTCTCCCACTCTCCTTCTCCTTCTCTCTCTGTCTGTCTCTCTGTCTCTGTCTCTGTCTCTGTCTCTGTCTCTGTCTCTGTCTCTGTCTCTGTCTCTGTCTCTCTCTCTCTCTCTCTCTCTTATTAGGGATTATACCCAGGGCTTCTTCCATGTTAAGTAAATGTTCTGCCACTGACTGCATTCTCAGACATGTGTCAGGAAGATTTACAATCCTTTCTGCTCACTAGATGTGGTAGCACATACCTACCAGCATTTAGGAGATGTAGGCAGGAGAGAGAGCTAGAGGTTATTCTTGGCTACATATTGAGAACTTGTTTCAGAAAATGAAATAGCAAGGGTTGGAAAGATGGCTCCGTATTTAAAAGCATTGGTTGATCTTGCAAAGGACCCAATTTCAATTCCCAGCACCTACATGGCTACTTATAGTTACCATTTGTAAGCCCAGTTCCAGGGGATCTGATGCCCTCTTCTAGCCTCTGTGGGTACCATTTCCATGCAAGTATAAGGTACATAGGCATACATGTAGGTAAAACACACATACGTGGTTTTAAATACACGTTCTCTATTCCTTCCTTCCTTCCTTCCTCCCTTCCTTCCTTCCTTTATTTCTTTTGTAGGAATACTTACTATGTAGATCTGGCTGTCCTGAAACTCTCTAATATAAACCTATCTTTGAACTCATGGAGCTTAACTTGCTCTGCCACCCAAGTGCTAGCATTAAAGTCATGTGCTATCATGCCTGGCTCTCCTACCCTTTTTGAAATACTCAACTGATGCTGATCTAAATCTATTATACATCACTCAGCCCTAAGAGACAAAATGTTAAAGGTGTCCATGTCGGCAATCTCTGGTTCCCTTTCTTTGTCTCAGGAAGTAACCTGCTGGTTGACAAGGCTTCATTTTTCACCCCCTTTCCCAGTCTTCCCTGGAACTCCCATAGTGTGGAGTGTGGACTGAGGCATAGGACCATACGCCCTCATGCCATGTTCATTTTGATGTGAGATCTGTCTCCATAACTTCTCAAGAGAAGACACTACTTGGGCTGGTGAGATGGCTCAGTGGGTAAGAGCACCCGACTGCTCTTCCGAAGGTCCAGAGTTCAAATGGCCATCTGTAACAAGATCTTTAAAAAAAAAAAGAAGAAGAAGAAGACGCTACTTCCTGTATCATTATTTACCCCACTAACCTCTCTGTGTGAGTATTACAGAGACAGCCGATAGATAAACAGAACAAGATATCAAAGCCATGTACCTTCCTTCATTGGACACAGAGTTCTTGTGCTTCCTTTTGGGCACGTCTTTCCCCTCTGCCTTCTAAGTTGGGTCTTCTTTTCTGCATGTGATATAATGCTGCTTTCCTCCTGGCCTTCCCCTTAATTGTGACAGTCTTTCAGAGACTGGGAAGGAGCCCTCTCTAAGACCGGTTTCATCTCCAGCAGGTTCGTGCCTGTCTGTAGGTATCACTTACGAAATCCATCTTCCCGTCTAGGGCTGAGACACATGTCTGGGTCTGAGCTGACAGAGCTGCTGGACCAGGTAGAGGGTGCCATCCGTGACTTCTCAGAGGAGCTGGTCCACCAGCTGGCCCGCAGAGATGAGCTGGAGTTTGAGAAGGAAGTGAAGAACTCCTTCATCACGGTGCTCATTGAGGTTCAGAACAAGCAGAAGGAGCAGCGGGAACTGATGAAGAAGAGGCGGAAAGAGAAGGGGTTAAGCCTGCAGAGCAGCCGGATAGAGAAGGGAAGTCAGATGCCTCTCAAGGTAGGTGAGCAACCAGAAGTCTAGGCGCAGCCAGCCTTAAGCTCTAACTGTCACATGTCCTGATACCTACCCTGCAGTGCCCCTAAACAGTTACTGGGTAACAGCTGTGTGCAGAACCCTGTGACAGGCAGTGGGGGCAGGAAGAGAGGGAATGCCACCTCTCTCCCTGACTTCCCAGAAGTCCTCTGGTCTAAGCAGAGGACATACTGAATAAACGTTAAAAAGTCATTAGATATGGTCCTTGAAAGAATAAACCAGGGTCAGTATCTCTACCATTGTCATGGGCTATTGTCCAGTCTGGTCTCTTTGGGGCAGGTGTAGGGTATTGCTGGACTATTTGAATGACTAGAAATGACCAGATGGCTCACTGGTTCTTGATAGGGTGAAGTCCACAGTGCTACCTAATTAGCTTTTTCAATGTGCCCTTGCCCAGCTCTATCACGGACCTATTGAATTAGGCCCGGGCCATGTGGCTCTTGTAGAAAAGTTTTCCTGCACCAGGCCACTTCTAGATGCCTACTCTTCCTGAAAGCTGCAGACTCTATTTCCCACTAGGATCTTTGCATCATAGTTCCCCAGAATTGTGCTGTCCTGTCTTATTCTTCTGTTTACGTGATACAGGATAAAAATGAGAAAGTCTGGGGATGGCAAAAGGGCCTTATAATCTTGAGGGACTTACCCAAATGAGTCTCTAAGAATGCTACCTATTCTTGCTCACATTTTGACTTCTCTGTGCATTTACCAATTATCAAGGGCAGTGTGACAGCTGATGAGCATTTGAGCAAGGACATAGAAGTCCCCGGGGTGGTGACATTGGGCCAGGAAGCCTTGGCCTATCTTGAGTGTATTTCTTCCTTAGCGCTTCAGCATGGAAGGGATCTCCAACATCCTGCAGAGCGGCATCCGCCAGACCTTTGGCTCCTCGGGAGCTGACAGACAGGTATGTGCAGCCAGTTAGCTCCTTTATCCTAGACAGCTAGCAGCTCATTTCCTCATCAGAGATGAGGGTGATGGAGACTCACCAGAGTTACCCCCAAAATCTGGGCCAGCATGAGGTTTCCTAACATTTTCTTTCATTTGTAAGGAAGACAGAGGTAATGTCTTTCCAAAGTCTTTTGGATGGCCAGCTGAGCCTGTGCCACCAGTATTGCCTCTTCAAACTCCAGCTCTGACTATAAGTCTAAGTCACACGGTGGCACTCTCTTGCCTCCATTCTGACAGTAAATTTTGAAGCAAGTAGTGAGCTTTGAAATGCTACAATGAAATAGCCAAGGCAACTAACTTTAGAAAGAACAAAGTTTGACTTATTTATTTTTATTGGGTATCCTCACCTGTTTGGCATTTGGTACGGTGACATCATGTGGGTGTGTTTGTAGTAACAAGCAATCCCATGTCAGAGAGAAGAGACAGAGACAGAATGAGACTGGGCACATAAGAAGTCAAGAGAGAATACTCATTATCATAAGGATCTCCCCTGGGTCCTGCCTCTTAAAGGACCGTAGTGCATTCCAGAACCATGACCCTGGGGAACAAGGCTTTGTATATGGATCTTTGGAAGACATATTACATCCAAACTACAGTGTCTGTGGTGTGGTTTGCACTTTTGATTATTAAGGCAACTGCCTCTTACATGCTATGATCTGTTGCTAGGTCCTCAAGGTGCAGAAGTGAGAGGTCCTGGGCCTCCCTTTATAGAGTACAAAATCTAATAGACCTGGTAGTGTGTGCACTGTGCGTGCACTGACAACTTTGAAAATGTGGAATAAGTGATCAAGAAGTATATATGCTGTTGTAATGATCAAGGCTGAATCCTAAGGGTTACAACCGTATGACCATAGCCAAGGAAGACTGGGAACCAGCCCTCCCAGTTCCTCCCTGTTCCTGGGAGAACTGGGGCCCAGAATCATAGGCTTCATGGCCACTGACAGGGCCCCAACTACAATGCCAGGCCTGTTAACTTTCTGCTTCTCGCCTAGGGCTCCCTAGGAGCCTGACAAACCCTCTGTGGCCTACTGGTCTTTGATACCCACTGGCTGGGTACCTCGGAGCTTGCTTGGTTGTAGGAGGGAGCGAATTTGACAATCAAGATCTCAGGTAGAAGAAATGTCATTTTGACAAGAGAGAAATAATTTCTTCCCAAATGGCACTGTGAAGAATAAAACTGTACACACTGCCCCAGCTTTCATTCAGGAGGAGAAACACTCCTAGGATTCTGAGACCCAAAGAGACTTTAGCATATTAAGAATGCAGGAGTTGGGGTAGTGGAAGTTTCCCCGATCGATACAGGAAAGCTTACTTTTTTTTTTATATTATTCATGTTTAATTTTATAAACCAGGGCTTGACTATTACTCGTTTCAGATAAAATTAAAATAAAAACTCTGCGCCCGTTTTGTAAACTTCCATCACAGCACTCTAGGGTCCAGCTCACATGCTCCACTCAGTCTTCGAGGTGTAAGCTCAGAAGGCCAGCAGGATATGACAAGGGCTTTTTACCTAGGAAAGCTTACTTTTGAGATATACATGAAGAGGTGGAAGACGGTTCTAAAGTAACAGTGTTCTACTGACACGTTGAGTGTTATCCAGAATATGATGAAAAGCTTGGTCAAGGTTCAGGTTGCCCACTGTGCCTCAACCCAAGAGCAACCATGACTCATGCTCTGCATGCCCTGTTTGTCTTGGCAGTATCTGAACACAGTCATCCCTTATGAGAAGAAATCCTCTCCTCCCTCTGTGGAAGACCTGCAGATGCTGACGATCAGTGAGATCCTCCTCCTCCTCCTCCTCCTCCTCCTCCTCCTCTGCCCCAGACCTAAGATGCCGTCTCTCCTCCACTGTGCACCTCTTGTTCTCAGTTTCCAGATTTCTTTAGGATGGCTTTGCATGGGGCAACATTTTCTGCATATTGTATCCTCTTCAATGAGCCTTAATTAAAATACTCTGATGTGGTACCCAGCTTTTTTTTTTTTTTTTTCAAGGGTGGAAAGGCACTAGAGGGATCTGGCAGAGTCTTCTGTTTTTCGGACAGGTCCCTGGACTTTGCCTTCTTTACCTGGACTGTCCATACCTGGGTCCCTTGGAGCAGAGAGCTCTGTTTGTGGGCCCTGCTGTACTTCTAATGTGAAGCAAAACTTTGGGTGGAGCAAGGCCCCTTGGAAAGAATAGAGTCTAGTTTTCCTTCCAGGAAGTGACTGCCTCTTCACTTTAGCTGCTTTGTTCTGTATTAATTAATATTCTGAGCTGAGGGGAGAAGCAGCATGGAATAAAGTGCTTTTCATAGGTAGAATCCATCTACCTATGCATATATGAAACGGTACAACCCCCAAAATGCCATCTTCAGGTAGTAGTGTCCACTTGGCTCTCGAGAGGAGAAAAAAATCCTAGCCTGAGACTTGGTGACATACTCAGTGGATCAGGTAGAAATCCCATTTTCCAGGCGGCTAGGCCTGCTGCGCTAGGCTCAGAAGGCTACTCAGCCACTATGGCTGTCCTGGAGGGGATGGGCTAGCGCAGGGCTATTGGTGAGGTTAGAGGAAGGGGGAGGGGCTTCTGCTCATACTAAGAAGACAAATATCCCCCTACCATACCAATCCCCAAGTTAAAAGGGAAGAAATGCTTCCTTTTTATTTATTTTATCCATCTAGGGAACAAAAGCAGAGTATGCAGCAAACAGGTCTTGCCAACATCCATACACACCATGTCCTTGAGAATCAGGAATTTTAACTTCAAAGTCCATAAGTTTGCTTAAATTTCTTTCTTTCTTCCTTCCTTCCTCCCTCCCTCCCTCCCTCCCTCCCTCCCTCCCTCCCTTCCTTCCTTCCTTCCTTCCTTTCTTTTTTTTAAAGATTTATTTATTTATTATATGTAAGACCTGTTTGAAAGTGAAGTTGCAGATGGTTATGAGCCAACATGTGGGTGCTAGGAATTAAACTTGAGTCTTTTGGAAAAGCAGTCACTGCTCGTAACTATTAAAACACCTCTCCAGCCCAAAGTTGTAAAATTTTGTAACCTGGTTTTAAAGATTTATTTTTATTTATGCGTATATGCCATATGTGTGCAGGTGCCAGAAGAGGCCATAGTATCTCTTGAAGCTGCAGTTGCAGGTGGTGTGAGCTCCCAGAACAGCAAGTGCTCTTAATCACTGAGCAATCCCTCGAGCCCTCCATCCAGGGCTTAATTTTACCACTCAACATTTTGTTAGCACTCTGTGTCTTCTAACGAGTGGACATTTCATATTCCTTTTAGAGCATATATTTTTATCTTTCTGGATACTGATTCTCCTAGGTTATGAGGATACTAATTTTTTTGCAGATTCCTGTGTGAGTTCATGAATAATGGCTGTTTTCTTTTCTCTGCTCCTTGAATTAAAGACTCAGGCCAAAGTCTAGCTAATGTGATTGGACCATCCATACAGATGCTTCAATTTAGAGATCAACTTAGATACATGTTGTCTAAGTAGAGTTATTGCATTTTTAACACAGTCTTCTTGGAATGGCATTTGATCTGCCCAGGCTCGGTTGCAAAATACTCAACCAACTAAGTGCACATGAATTTGCATCTAAAAATACCCACACAGAGACAGTGGGTAAAGGCATTTGCCACCAAGCCAGGGGACCTGTGTTTTATATCTGAGACCATATGGTAGAAGAAGAAAACTGACTTATCCAGCAAGTTGTCCTCTGACTTCTACATGCATGCCTTGTTATACGCACCCATACACCACAATAAATGTAATTAAAAACTTTTAGACACAGCATTAAGCAAACAGAAGAAACCAGGATTCTCAGCATCTAATTCAGCTGAAATGACTATATATCCAAAAACAGAAAGAAAACAAAAACCCTGGTAGAGTATAGGGTTTGTTTTCTTTTTTCTTTTTTTTTCTTTCTCCCTTGGCCTTGGCTGCTGATTTATGTTAGGTGATTCTAACATATTAGAATTGTGTTAGGTTCTATTCTACACCTGGTCCTGACTCTGTCCAAGTTTCATTACCCAGTCTCAAAACCAGGATAACATGGCAATGGGTCTGGGGTCCCACCCTTGTCACAGTTGTCTCCTGACTCAGGGTCTGCTGATCTTCACTGTTCACTCTGCTTATAAAACATGAAATATGTACATTAAGGAGAATTAGACCATATAGAAACATGTCCCAGAAGAAACATACTCTGTGATCTCACACTTGGAATTGCTTAATGGTTTCGTGTGCTGTTCTAGATTTTTCTGTGTTAGGATATATTTGTTATGAAGCTAATATATGTTCTTCAGCCTCCTTTATTGATAAGCCTGTTTCAGACATGTAGGCCTCCCACTTTAATAAGGTGGTGTAAGACTACACTGACCGGTACCCTGTAATTCATTTGTTGGAGAAAGGGTGTGTCGTCAGATAGATACTTCCTTATGGAATTTCCCCCAAAGTTGACTTCAGTAATGTATGTTGTGAACATGAGAACATGTTATTTTGTTAACAGAAAAGCATGTATTTGTTTGGGAACGGAGCATGGACCTTACTAAACCCAGTGTCCCATCATTGAGTTACAATCTCACCCTCGAACATACAAATTTTAAACTGTTATAAAAATAATTTTTAAAACTCCTTAGGCTTTAAAAGTTTTCCCACTGTTTATTTCCTGTGTACATCAAGGAAATGTTTCAGCAAGAAACATTTGAGAGTTCACAATCCTTTAGCGAGGCATAGTCTAACCCTGTAATGGACATTGCTGTGACCTGCATGGCTTGGGGGTTGACCTGACTTGGGTAATGAGGAAAGCAGAAAGGACAGACACACAGACAGAAAAGCTGGGATTGAGTAGGCCATGTGCTATAATGGAGATGTACCAGCAGAAGCCTAGAATTCAGTACATTAGTTTTATAAAGAACTGAGGCGGTCAGTTTATTGTATATAGCTGCTCAACGAGGAGGGCTGAGGCGGTCAGTTTATTGTATATAGCTCAACGAGGAGGGCTGAGGTTAGCTGATCTCTGCAGGAGAGTGGTTTCAGGTTGCAGTCAGTGGAGGGGGGAAGATATGGCTGACAGTCCCTGCATACACTGATTTTAGCTAAGGGCCAATCATTTATAACAACCACACTCAGTCCTCAGAAAGGCTTCGCTGTCTTCCCTTCTCCCGAGCTCATCTGGGGAAGACTGCCATTTCCCCGGGTCTGAGGCTTCAGGGCCCTTGAACTGGCTGGCTGTACTCTGTCATCAATACTCATTCACTCAGGACTTCATTTCCTCCCCACAGGACATAACATAGACTAAAGGTTCATTAGATAAACTTCATCTGTGGCCAATAAACTGGAGGTGAGAATTATTGCAATAACATCTTTTATGTGAGTAGAATAGCCTTAAGGACAGTTTCATAGCTGGGCATGGTGAGGTATGCCCTTCGTTCTAGCACTCTAGAAGCTGAGGCAGGTGGGTCTCTAAGTTTGAGACCATCCTGGTCTACATGGTGAGTTCCAGGCCAGCCAGGGCTATCAAGTGAGACCCTGTTTCAAAAAAAAAAAAAAACCAAACCAAACCAAAACAAAACAAATAGCACAGTTTTACTAGTGATTCAGCATTTATTATTAACATTTAGGTATTGTTTGGGAAATTACTTATTTTTGTTAAAAAATACATGCTTGGTAGATGTATAGAAAGTATAGATGATCCAAAAGGGGAACATTTAAAGAAGTCACTGGTAGGTCCACATTGCAGAGACAATCCAGTGGCTCCCTGGGTGAATTCTTTCTCAACTTAAGATTCTAAATCTTGATAGAAGCTTGTAGAGTGATGTATCTACATCATACTCAATGAATGCCAGGTTTCCTCAAATCATTTCTCTCTTGCGTAGGGTGGGAATTGTCTAGCCTTAGAATTCAGCTTCATACCCTGATAGTATCTTGGCCCATATCTTCCTCTCTCTCCTTCTCTAGTTCTCTTCGCCATGAAGGAGGATAACGAGAAGGTACCTACTTTGCTAACGGACTACATTTTAAAAGGTGAGAGCAGCTTCCTTCCTCTCAGAACAGACAGGTCCTCTGAGTTGCTGCTCAAGCTGTGGAGCTCATGCTGAAACTCTCTCGGAACACCCACACCAGGCCGACCAGGCCATAGTCACATACACCACATGATCATCAGGAGGGCTTCGAGGTAATGGGTGTCACTGGCAGGTCTGAAGAGATTCTGTTACTTCAGGTCACCACTGTGAGTCCTCACGAGGAACAAGATGCCAACAAAGGACTTACCGTGGAGAAATATGATGGCTCTTGCATCATGTCATATTTGGTTGGGAAAAACAAAGCCCGAAAATAAGTTAAGATGTTCAGTACTTGACAGGAAAATGATGTCATGATTAAGTTCGTTTCTTCATAACTGTTTATGAAAGACAGTACTAGTGGACACCCAGGGCTCATCCATGCCAGGCACACAGTCTTCCATTGAGTGACAATTACTGTTCTGTAGCTTCTTTTTGAACATTTTACTATGGAAGATTTCATTGCAGGCAACAGAAACATGGTTCTTCTCTTCCAGCTTCATTAACTCACAGCCAACCCTTTCTTGTGTGTACCTTAAGAGGCCAGAAGAGGGAGTCAGTTCCCTTGGGACAGGAGTTACAGACCTAGGTCTTCAGGAAGAACAGCCAGTGTCCTTAACTCCTGAGCCATGTCTCCAGCCCACACCAGTCTTATAAAGTCTTAACCAAGAATATTGTTTTCAAGTAAATTTCTGTTAGTATTTTTCACCCATAAGTATTTCAGTGTATATGCCTAAGAACTGGACACATAGCCACAATGCCATTGTCACAGCTAAAGAGTTGGAGCTGAGGTGGTGCTCTGTTGTAGAGTCCTTGCCTGGAAATTATGAGGCCCTGGGGTCCATTTCCAGAACAACAAAGGGGGAAGAGAGAAGGCTACAACTACAGAATTAAGCATACTGAGTGGCATTAGTGACCTAATCACTCTACGGCTCACCTTGGTTTCTCCCAAACAATGATTTGAGTTTATTTGTTTACATCAGGACCTGTTGAAGGTCCATAAAATTTGATTATCTATCTCCCAAGTCTGTCTGTCTGTCTGTCTTTGTGTCTCAGTCACTCCCACCCCCACTCTCTACCTTTCCTCTCTCTACCTCTCCACCTCTCCTCCAGGATCTCATGCAGACCAAGATGGCCTCAAACTCTCTCTGTAGCTGAGGAAGACCTTGACATTCTGGTTTTCCTGCCTTCACCTTCCAAGTGCTGGGGTCAGCACGATGCCCAGCCTATAATGTATCTTAAAAACAACAGCAGCAGCAGCAGCAGCAGCAGCAGCAGCAGCAGCAGCAGCAGCAACAGCAACAACAACAATAGCAACAACAACTATAGCCTTCCCTTTCCCTCTTCTTCCTTCTTTTAAATTTGTTTGTTAAGTTGTAGAATATCTTTGTCCTAGATGCTTCCTAATTTCAGCCCAAGGTATAACTTAGTCTACTCTTCCATCTCCTTTATTTATTGTAACTAATGGATCAAGAGGCTTGATCAGATCCAAGCTCGGGTCTTTTGCCAAACAGACATAATGGGTGGTTGTAGGCCCTGTGAAGAACCCTACACTGTCTGCATGTGTCTTCTTTTAGTCTGTTACTGACCATCGATGACAACACACTGTCTAGACCCAACATCTTATGGATTCTTGCTCCACATTCATACAAAACTTAAGAAGAGTTGCAGGAGGTTTATGGAACCTGGTTATGAAATTCCCAAACTGTACTCTTTCTATGGGGATCAGGGGGATGAATGTTCAATTTCAGTAGAAAGAATTTAGGTTAAAAATTAGGAAGAACTTGTGACTCTTAAAGACTTTGCAAGAAAAGAAGTTTTTCAAAGAAGTTTATAGAGATGGGTTATGTGACATTGGTGAGCAGACATGTGACCTGCTGAAATGTCAGTGAATTTATAAAAGTAGTTAATATTTATGGAGCATATTTTACAAGACTCTCAGCAGCCTACGAGCGGCCCAGGTATATCCTAGTATGTGGGTGAAGAACAAGAATGGAAAGGAAAGGCATTTTCTTTCTGTTCTTACTCCAAAAGAGTAGAATCATTCAGATTTACTCCAATAAAAGTATGCAACCCTTATGCAAAGCTTTTCTTCATTTAAAAGAAAAACAAAACAAAACAAAAAACAAAAAAAGTAAAAGCTATACAGTAGTCTTTCCTTATGTTCATTGTACAAACGCGTTCTGCTTTCAGAACTCTTCACTCTGTAGTTATTTTTACAATGTAAGATTCCCCACTTTCGTTTTCTATTCCAAACACTCAACTTCTTTAGGATGGTGTAGAAACCAGTATTTCTGCAAAATTCGCTGTATTTTTTATTTGTAATTAAAATTTCTAACACCAAAACCAAACCAAAACAAAACAAAAACCAAAAGTCCTCTACTTATGATGGTTTTTGCAGCTATGAATGTTTCTCGGTTTGTAGCTGCTTTAGCCACACCAGACTCCAGATCTTCATTAATGTGTATAAATGCATCTGCACACAGCAGAGTACTCTANAACAGCAACTCGGGGAAAGAGATCTGGGAAAAAATACATGTACTAATGAGTACCAAGAAAACAAACATGGCCCAGTGCACATGAGGCAGAAATACCTCAATGAGATGCTTTTTTTCATTAAGATTTCTTTCCCATGGTTGTAATTCTTTTTGTAACAACCATCTGGTCATTATAATGAATCTGACAGTGCTCTGGAACAACGGTGATTATAGCAAAGCTATTAAGTTTTTAAGTGTTATTTATACCTGTTACATTCACTCTCACCCTCAATACTGATGACAGATGTCAGAGGCAAACACCAGCACAAACATGAAGACCCCAACACTGAGCATCACCTGTGCTTTCAGATACAGTAAGCATTTCAGTGTACAATCGTCCTTCCTTCACATTTTAGTAAGATGCCGATGCAGTGCAGCAGTCTGCAATGCACCTTCTTTCACACAGTCCATGCAGAAGACATCTATTTTTTTTTAAAGTTCTGTGATACAAATGATTAAAATAAATCCAGGATGAACAAGTTTCAAAATGCACAGTGTTCTGTGCATGAGTCCATTTTCTTTAAACTCTGAAAGGAAAGTGGTAAGAAAACAAGAAAAGAAAACAGCTGCTGCATTCTCTGGTCTTCTCCATTCTGCTGGTCACTGCTCTTATTTACTCTGGCATGTAAGGACGGAGGTGATCCTCTATGGTGCCAACTGCTCAGTGCACCGGTGAGCTGTTCCTGTGGCAGGTAGAGGCAGATGCTGCATAACTTGAAGATGGTGGCTTTGTTTTTTTGGAGTCTGCAAATGCTGTCTGTCAATGAAGAGAAACACTGACCGGTTAGGATTGTCCTTGAGGCTCAGTACGTGCAGAAACTGTTTCTCATAGTCACCGTGACGAAATTCAAATTTGGCCTGAACAGGCCTAAAAGGTTCATCAGCTTCCTTCCACCTAGAAAACAGGAGACAAACGATTTTCTCAAGATCATTCCGAGGCCCAAGAATGAAATCCATCTCCTGAGTACAGCCAGTTACATCCCTTCTCACAGACTGGTGCTGAGGGGCATGGAACTGTACCACACCCTTCTGTAGAAGCTCCAGAGAACTCTCCAAGGAATAGCTGGAATCTCGCTCACCTTTCAGAATGTTTTCTTCGTAATTATTTGTCATGACTGGTATAACCTCAGACACTTCAAAAAAGTGCTGACTTTTTCTTCTTCTCCTTGAACACAAAGGCAATACACATCTTGAAGGCAAACTGGTCAGCTAGAGAGTTCTTTTTCTTCCTCAGCTGAGCGCGTAGTCTGTTCAGAGCTTGTTTCTTCCGGGAGTTTGGGTCCCCCACTTTGAAATACAGGTGGTACTAAAGCCTTTGGAAATTGTCACTAAACTATGGGCACTTTTTCTTAAGATTCAAGTACAACAGAAACAAGTCATTTTTCTTTTCCTGCTAATATGATTGAATAGCTAAATCACAACTGTAACCCCCAAACTGTACTTTCTGGCAATATTAGCAGACTGTCATACCACAGGGTCAAGAAACAAAAGTTGCTGTCCAGTCATGTTTGGACAATAATGTTTGGGGGTTAGATGGGAAAGGGGAAGGGAAGGAAAGAAAGAGGAGAAAAAACTTGGAACTAACTTTCTGGAAAACACATGTGGCTAAACTGCCAAAATAAAAGCTATT
>NC_034599.1:31434649-31472111 GCF_900095145.1 Mus pahari
AAACAGGGTAGGTGAATGAAACTGAAATCCCCAGTTGGATTCTACCCAGCCAGATCCATGGCTGTAGTACCTGATTAATTCTTAGTTATTTCAGATTTCACTACTGCTATGAACTGTCAGTGCTTTGCTATTGATTACACTTGGTGAGCAAAGAGAAAAGTGCAAAATCAGCAGAGAAAGAAGGGGAGAGGTACAGGGCTTCCCTGCAATCAACTACAGTGTATACCGGGGGGTGGATAGTTGTTGAGGAAAGGCATTTTCTTAAAGCCACAGAGTTAGATCCATGGGCCGTGGAGACTACAGTGCTTGATATTGTAACAGACACCTGTCGTTCTCTTCTGTCCTCGGAGGGATGACTCAGGGCTGCAGTCATTGCCTGGTCCTCAGGGTAGCTCTCTGCTCAGTGTGATCCCTGCATGACCCCTCTCCTCTTCTCGTTTCAGTGCTCTGTCCAACCTAACCTCACCTTTGGAGCAGCCTCACTGCAGGAGGTCACTGAGCAAGAAAGTCATTCCATCGCTGGGATTGCATGACACCACGTAACCTCCGGCGTGTATTTAAACGTGTATAGCTTAACCTGGATTAAACATGAGCAACTGCGCGCGGGATCCTTTGCTGTTGGCTTCTAGTGCTAGTAATCATTGGATGCATGATCGGGCGCAGGGCCGGTGACTCTGTTCCCTCTCCACCTGTGTTGGGGAAGGCAGGTGCCCTCACCACTCATTATGTAGTCTGGCTCCAGCCCTCAACCCAGCTTATACTCTTAAGACTAATTTTGAAATAAACCTTCATTTAATTAATATTCTTCATGCTTTTTGGAGAGTGGTGTCCATTGGCTCTGTGTTCCAAACCCTCTAGGAAAATGATGTCCAACTGTCCTCAGATGCTGGTCTGTAGCCATGGTGCTGATGCCCTGTGGTGGGCACTGGCGAGGTCATGTGATGTAGCAAGGTTGCCTATTCTACAAAAGGAGGCTATCTGTGGTCTCCTAAGTTTCTACTGCTTGGAAATGTGTGGTAGAAACTAGCTAGTCTGAGGCTAGGAAGAGATAGAGATTCCCGGGGTTGTGCCAATACGCTACAGTGCCTCTTATTGGGGTATCAGGTTGGATTTTGGCAGCCTTGGAGCACAGGGGCTGGAGGGAAGTAGTTTTGTTAACCTCAACTTCCTGGGAGACTACATCTCTTTCCTGCACTGAGGTTTATCACCACTTCTTGTCTGCCCTCAATGACCTGTGAGAAGAGCATCTTGTAACATTGCTCCTCCTTCCAGTGGCGCTGACTCCTCCATACAGCCTCTGGCTATGATAGTAGGCATCTGTCAGCCTCACTAACCAGCAGGTGAATGCTTCCCTTGTACCCTGGATGCTGACCCTGTCTAAGCAGAGCCTAAACCCCATCCCCTTTCATCTCCTACCTTGAGTGATACTGCACTTCCCATGCAACTGGCTTTCGAAACATGGCTACTCTGTGCCGGCCGCCAGCCCTATCATTTTCTACACATTGTGTTACATCACAGCAACCTAAGAGTCACAAGAAGGTATGGATTCGTACCTTCTGGTGTTTTCAGGGGAGAGAGCCATGAAGCAGAGATGCTCAGCAACTTACCTGAGGCAACTTAGGACATAGTAGAGATGGACTGACACTTTGGTCTCATCCGAGTAGATGTTCACTGATGCTTTGGGGACATAGTGCTTGCTTAACCACCTGGGCCTCTCCATATGAACCCTGCTGACAGTGACAGTGAAGACAGACAGTGTGGGGTCTCTGCCACTGTTTTCTCTGGCTTCTGCTTTTCTTTCTTTCTTTCTTTCTTTCTTTCTTTCTTTCTTTCTTTCTTTCTTTCTTTCTTTCTTTCTCTTTCTTTCTTTCTTTCTTTCTTTCTTTTTTTTTTTTTAAAGCAGAAAAGGAGCAAACTTTGGGGAAAAGGGCAAAGGAGGAGGGCCTTACTCTACCAGGAAAGCTACCAGAGTACCTGCAGCCCCATCATGTATGTTTATAACACCAAGCTATACATAGACCACCCCCTGCCCCGGGATGTCACATAAGGTGGAAGAAACTTCAGAGCACACATACTCACCATTAGAATCCATATACTGACACTAGGTCTTTGACAAAACAAAAGATAACCTCAATCCTGAAACTCATCAGCTCTAAGGCTATAGATGCCAAAGCTTGCTGGTGATACAAGATCATTGGGAAGTTTAACATTTTGCCTGTTTTCAGTTTTTTTTCCTCGGTTTCAGCAAATGGGAGCTAGTGGACCCCTCCCCCCTCCCCCAGCTTTTCTTCCTGCCTTGGGTTTATGGGATCTGGGTCAGCCACTTTTTTTCCCCCAATTTATCCTGCCAGCAGGTGTCTGAAGCGACTGGGAGACAAGCTAATCAAAGCCGATGGTGGTTAAAAATAAACCTCAAGTGTCTGGGACCCTCTTATTGCAGGAGGAGGTTATCAGGGAAAGGGGGAGAAGGGTGCTTCTGTTTTCTTACCTTTTCTGGGAGGGACTGTGAAAGCCATCCCTCAAGATTTCGTACTACCTGCCCTTCCTTCCCTCTGTCCCCATGAGTCAAGGTGTGGTGTCCAGCAGTACTGACCTCACCTACAAGAGAGACAAAATCCCTGGCCCTCCCCATAGCTGGTGTTCACATCAAATATGGGGAAAGCTTTGCTTTAATTCTCAGGGTGCCTAGAGCTCTGAATAGAGCCTAAACCCAAGGAAGGCTCAGCTGGTGTTAAGAGGTGAAGCCAGTGCTCTCCTCAGCCTCGCCCCAACATTCTGGAGAACCATAAGAAAATGGGCTGGTTGAGGGAAGCCCAAATGGTGAGCCGAATTTCAGGGCCCATCACACTCCATCACAAAAACCCACACCAAGTTTAGGTCTTCAACAGTACATCAGTAGTGGAGAGTCCCACCTATCAGGAGCTGTCATAGATAGGTTAGTGGTCGGGTAGCTGGGAGGTTCCTGAACTCAAGTGTGTTTCTATTAAAAGATTTTTCTAAATCTAGTCTGATCATGTCCCAGGAAGAAAAGTCATTATGGTGCTGGGGGCCAGCCTTTAATTATGTGGTATGGGGGCTGGTGAGATGGCTCAGTGAGTAAGAGCACCCGATTGCTCTTCCAAAGGTCCGGAGTTCAAATCCCAGCAACCACATGGTGGCTCATAACCATCCATAACAAGATCTGACGCCCTCTTCTGGAGTGTCTGAAGACAGCTACAGTGTACTTACATATATAATAAATAAATAAATCTTTAAAAAAAATAGATACATATTAAAAAAAATTATGTGGTATGGAAGCATAGGATGGGGTGGGATGGGGTGGGGTGGACATCCCTCCAACCTTCCCTGCCTGTCTTAGGATGGGAGACAGTCGTGATCTTTCAGGATAAAAACAACATAGCAAGTGTTTGGTTGGCCCTAAGTTTTGTAGGACGAGCTGGAATTTTCTGTGAAATTATAAGAGCTTTCCACTCTCACTACAACATGTGGAGTAGAACTATCTTCAGTCAGTGGTCATGAGGAGCTGTAGACTGTCAGTGAGTAGGCATGACCGTCTACTGTAAGGTATGTGTATGCTTAGCATCAAGCCAAGAGAGACATGCTCTTCCAACTGGTCTATACCCTCAGCACAAACCAGGTGCCTTAAGATGCGTTATAACTTAAAGCTTCAAGTGCTTGACTGAAACCATCTCGTCTGCACTGCTGAGCACCGGTCGTGTCCTAGGCTCTCCCACCACAGCCTTGTCGCCGAGAACATTATAGGATCTATGTAGGAGGTTGAAAGCGAGGGCGTCCCAGAATGACAGTTTTTCCTGTTCAGAAAGCAAGAAATAGGAAGAGGAGCCTCATTTCCTGGAAGCCAGGAGAAGTGACTCTCATCCCTGAGACAGCCTCCAAGATTAGCATTCGTGAGAGGGGAGTAATTATATGCTACTTTTAGAGAAGAGACACTCCCATTCTTGCTGGCGCCTGAATATGTATTTCTTTGTGAGGCCGAGAGGATCATCACTGTCTGAGCCAGGGGTCTGCACTCTTCTCTCCTTTGGGAGGGGAAGCACAGGCCACTCTGTTGACCAGGGAGGTGCTTTGGGTTTTTTTATGCCTTGCTTCTGAGGAACAATGAGCCACCTTAGCCCACAGCCTGGCAACCTCACATTCTACCCAAGTCCTCATGCATATTCATCCTGCTTCCAAGAGCTCAGCGTGGAATATGCAAATTGGGCAGGCAGGAGCAGGTTGGCATTTCGATAATAGCTTTGTCTGAAAAAACCCCAGGGACACAAGCACTTCTCTCTCTCTCTCTCTCTCTCTCTCTCTCTCTCTCTCTCTCTCTCTCTCTCTCTCTCTCTCTTCTCTCTGTCTTCCCTTCTCCTCTCCTACTGTCCCTGCCCCGACATGTCCCAGAACAGGAAAATGAATCATATGTTGCAAGAAGTGCGGAGCTAGGTGTTTGCAGTGTTTGCATCCCAGTCCAGCACATGTTTGCACTTCATCCTTTGTCCTCTCTTTCCCTTGAACATAATCATATTACCCTCCACTACCAGTGTTGCTGGGTCTGCCAGTGCCCCAGCCCCCACCCCCACCCCCACCCCAGGCCCTAGGCCAGTCCTCAGATGATTCCCTTTTCTGTGTGAGCACCTGTTCTACACCAGCTTGTCTGAAATCTCCCAGAGGTTGGTTCTTCCTCCATCTTCCAGTCTGATTGTGTCCTCGCGCCCAGGACAGTGCAAAAAAAAGTACTGGGCCTTGATCTCCCAGTGAGGGGGAGAGGGGTTAGCTTTCTACATAGGTCAGGGGAGAAGTCTTGTCTGTTCCTCCCACATCACTTTGACTCAACACACACAGACCTTAAACTTCCATCTGTGCTACCATCAGCAAAAGGCTCTGGCCCACTCCTCCATCCCAGGCAGCTTGTCCTTCAAAGATCAGCTTCTTGACTCCCCTCTCCTAACTACCCCTAACTCAGCAGAGATCTATGAAAAGCAGTTTCCTAAGTTCAGAGAACATGGGTCCTGTCTTGCTGCTTCCCAAAGGAAGATTGCTGTGGGAAGGCATAGGGAGGCTGCAGCTAACATCTTTGAGTGCCGTCTCATCCAAGGGCCACTGTGGGGAACAGGTGAGGGCACGTTCAGGGAGGCAAACACCTCCTAAGTCTTCAGAGATGAAGGGTTTCAGCCCTGAAGGCTGGCTCTGGTCAAGCCAAGGTTTATGGAGGTAGACTATCTCATAAAAGGAATGTAGGTTGACCTTTGACTCACATATTAGAAGCACTACATGTTGGGTTAAATAATTTTACTTTCAATGCTGGGATTGAGCCCAGGGTCTCACCCGTACTAAACACTTGCTCTTCCACTGGGTCACACTCCCAACCTAAAAACTAATTTCTATGTAGTTCTGGCTGACCTGGAACATGTTATGTAGAGGTCTTGAATTCACAGAATCTCACTGTCTCTGTGGTGTTTGTTTGGTTTGTTTGTTTGAGATATGGTCTCATGTAGTCCAGGCTAACCTCAAACTTTTTATGTAACAAAGGTTGGCATTGAATTACTGATCCTCCTACCTCAGCCTCCTAAGTGCTGGGATTACAGATTTGAACAGAGATCCCCAACTATCTATCCATATTAAATCCTGCTTAGTGAGAGGCCAGGGAGGTCTGGAGCTGATTGTAGAACTACAGGACCCCCAGGTTTGGAGAAGAGGAGATGAAACAGCAGGCGGGAGGAGGGTGTATTCTGATTCCTTAGCAGGTTCACCCCAAGAAGTGGTGGAAGAGGAAGGGTGTCAAGTCTGAGTTATTTTGAGTTTAGAGAATAGATTCTATTTTCACTGGCAAGGAGACAGGTGGAGTGACAGAGAAGGAAAGAGGCAAAGCAGCCCAGAGTCACTCGGGAATGCTGCCTGGGTTAGGATCCAGTGTCAGGATTGGGTGGAACAGCTGGAAACCAACGATGAATTCAAGCCAACCAGAAGCACCACAGACTTCCTGCAGGAAAGCGCTTCCTGTAGCAGGTGAGCCTCAGAATCAGGCAACATTTCTGCACCTGCACACTTAACCCCTCCTGCCTGAGCTCTCACATCTGGGGTGGAGCATGGAAGAATGAGCTGTCTCTGTGTACTGATTGGGCAATCTTGACCCTGGGATGCAGCGGACAGTGAGTGGGAGGAGACGCAACGTTTAGTGTGCAGACCTGGGATTCCTATATGCGATGGGTGAGTGGGTTCACTGGTTCACAAGTCTCTGTCTGGGGTTTTGTTTATTCACTAAGATTCTTGTTGAGTTGCAAACACAAACTTGGTGGGACAATGCTGAGAGCATCCAGCATTTTCAGGACCACGTGACTGGATTCTTTTGTGAATCTCAGAGGTGCTGTTGAAAGTGCACCTACTGGTTCAGACTCCAAAATATTTTGATTTTCAACTCTAAAACTCCTGTCGAGCAATTCTAAGGTACATTCCAGCTGTGAATCTCCAGGACAGGGTCAGAGGAGAGATATCAAAAACTACCAGGCGTGGAGGGATCCGGGAGATTCCATCATAAGTCAGCAAAGCTAGTTCACCTCCTTCCAACAGGTGTACCCATTGATACACACTCCAGTCTAAAGGATGCTCAGTGATTGAACACTGCTTAGAGATCAGAGCTCAGGCTCCATTCCCAGTGGATGGATGGATGGATGGATGGATGGATGGATAGAGTAGAAGTATGTAGCTCTATTGATGTTGGGAGCTGGGTTGAAGTACTCATCTAATTCCCCAGGTGGCATGGGTATCTCGGCTGCTTCTTCAGGAGATGCTAAGAAATATTGAGCCAGTCTCTACAGTGCTGCAGTTCCATGGGTAGCAACCAAAAGGGAACTTAGACACTTTCTACCTCCTCAATGTGCAGACAAGGGCAGTCGTTGTTTTGTTTTGTTTTAAGATTTTTAAAATTACTTTTACGTGAGAATGCTGTTGCTGTCTTCAGACACACCAGAAGAGGGCATCAGACCCCATTACAGATAGTTGTGAGCCACCATGGTTGCTGGGAATTGAACTCAGGACCTCTGGAAGAGCAGTCAGTACTCTTAAGAGTTGAGCCATCTCTCCAGCCGGGCAGTTGGTTTTGATGGTCCCTGTATAATAAGGGAAATTGTTGGCAGAGTCCTGATTAAACCCAGAGAAGTCAGTCATTCTTCCTGTCTGTGTCACCATAAGAGGCTCACAAGATGGTATATCTGGCCTTCAAGAAGTTTGAGAGAGTCAACATTTTACAATGCAACAATGTAAACAACCACCCTGAAATGCGCAGGAATAAAGAGTGAAGAAGTGGTACATGCACAGGCTGGAGAGATGGTTCAGCAGTTAAGAGCACTGACTGCTCTTCTAGAGGTCCTGAGTTCAACTTCCAGCAACCATCCCATTACCATCTGTAATGGGATCTGGTGCCCTCTTCTGGTATGTCTGAGGAGAGCAACAGTGCACTCACATACATAAAGAAAACAACCTTTGAGGGGAGTGGGGGGGGGGGTGGAGAAGTGGTACATACACACCTGAAGTGAGTCTTCTGAATAAATAACATGAAAAAAATCAGAAAATGAAAAGGTATAATGAGATCCACACAACTGAAGGGAATTGTCTTAAATGGCTGATTGTAATGAGATGTACATAAATTGTAAGGCTTGTAATGAAACAACAAAAAAAACCAAAATCATATTCCTGCCTGGTAATACTGGGTGTAATGTCTACACCTGAAATAAGTCATCTCAGTATGCTGAGTGTAATGAGATGCACATAATTTTAAAGAGTTTAATGAGATGAAAATAAATCAAACACTTGTCTTAAAATGAAAGATGTACGAAGATGCACACACCTGAAGGGCATTGTCCTAAATGGGTTCAGTTTAATGAGATGCATTTAATTTGCAAAGGGGCTAAATGAGATTGGCCCAGAGAGAGGCTGAGAAATATAAAAGCAGAAGCTACACTCGAAAGCAGTGTAATAAAACTTGCCTCGTTTGTGGGCTAGAAATAAGGTACCAAGAAGCACCCAACACGATACAATCAGCACTATCGGCTCTTGGTAGTTAACCCCTGACCTGTGATGTCCTGCAGAACTGAATTACCCTTTGACCACAGGTGGATGCTGTACATGCCAGTGAAGAAGCTTAGTGAATGGGTAAATTGGCGTTGAGGTTGAAGTCTAAATGGAAAGAAGAAGAAAGGAAGTTATGTGGGAAGGAATTTGAAAGAGGAGCTAAAGACTCCTTCCTTCCCTTCCCTTCCCCTTTCTCTCCTTCCTTTACCCTTCTTAGGTGGGGGTCTCTTTATGTAGCCCAAACTGGGCTCAAACTCTTCCATCCTTCTGCCCCTATCTTCCAGGTGCTTGGATGACAGGTGTGTGCCTATGCCCAGCTCTGAAATCGGTTTTTAATATTTTGTTTATTTGTGTGGGAGTCACATATGCCATAGCATGTGCGTGGAGGTCAGAGGCCAACTCGAAGATCTCAGTTCTCACTTTCCATCACGTGAGCCCCAGGAATCGAACTTAGATGGGCAGACTTAGTGGTAAGTTTCTTTAACCACTGAGCCATCTCAAGGGCCCCTGAAGTCTATTTTTTATGAGCAATGTTCCTGAGGAAACACTGGTCATGGAAGTTTTTGTTCCTCCAAAGCTCATGATTCCCAGTCAAGGCCCGAATCGCAGGTTGGACACATGAGCTAAGGTATTTGGGTGTGATGTACATATAGAGTATAAGAAAAGGACTGTGTGGGTTGCCCTGGTGCTGTTTGTATTTTGATGCTAATTCCGCTTCCCCAAGAGGGTCTGCCTGGGACCAGGATTGCTCGGGTGACTTCGTGCAAAACTTCTCCCCATTTTAACTTAAGTAAAGGCTAGAACGGGTGATTGGGAAGTGGAAGGGAAGGTGGAGCTGAAATGTTTTAGGGATAAGGAGGAAAGGAAGAAAGAGAGAGGAAGACTGAAGAGGAGGAGGTGAAAGGGAAAATGAGAAGCACGTGGCCTGGAGAACCTCAAGTTATGAGGGATCTCATAGCTGGGGAATCTATATTCTATATCTACTATTAGTGTAGTGGTAGATCTGCCCAATCTAGGTGCACAGCTTATATTCATATTAATTGAGTTGTGTTTTCATTGCACGGGCTTATTTGGATTGGAGATTTACCTCAACAAAGGGCTATCTGCATTTCCACCGATATATTTTTTCCAGTATTTTGTTTCCAAGACAGAGTACGGTTGGACCATCTTGCTTTCTAATTTTTGATGGAGAAATGGGTTTAAAGTAATATTTCCTTTTTTTTATAAAACACCTATTTAGCTCTGCACATAATCCCGGCGCTAGAGTCTGAGATAGGATGATGAAGAATTAAAGGTTGCCTACACTGCACAGTGAGTTTGGGGCTTGCCTGGTATACATAACTTGTTCCAGTCCAGCCTGTACTATATAGCAAGAAACACCCCCCCCACACACACACACACTTAAAATGAAGCAAACTGGGCCTATTGATATAGCCCTGTGATTGCAGCTCCTTGAAATGATAAGGCAAGAGGATCACAGATTTAAGGCACACTGTGTTATAGAACAAATTCAGAGCCAGCCTGGGCACCTTAGTGAGACCAAGAAAAACAAAACTGAAACACAGAGAAAAAAATGGGATAAAGCTCAGTACAAACACACACACACACACACACACACACACACACACATATGTTAAAGAGAGCGAGAATGAGAGAGAGAGAGAGAGAGAGAGAGAGAGAGAGAGAGAGAGAGAGAATTGGAAGATAGCTCAGTGATAGGGCATTTACCTAGCATTTTCAAGCCCCTAGGTTCATGCTCTGATATCACCACTAAACCAAACCAACCCAGACCCACTGAAACACCTAAAATACTCTAACCCAATTAGATATCATAGAGAAAAGAGAGACCGGATAACTATCCAGCTACATAAGGGCAGTTCCAGCATAACCACAGCTCACCTAGCCTTAGAGGTGGGCTACAACAAGAGTCAGGGTGTCATAACTTGGGGAGTGAATCTTGGGGCAGCAGTTATTCAGTTGCCCCAATCACAGGCGTGTGGTAATGTAGGTTCCAAATTGCCTGACTTTTTGGAGAGAAGAGGAATCTTATAAATTTAGATGTGACACGTTGTGTTTGTGCAAAAATCTTAAAAGCAACTGGTTGGAGCCAACCACACTTGACCTGAGCAGCTCTTGGTGGCAACTCTGAGTGATAGTTAAGAGATCAATGTCCCAGAGCGATCAGCTTGCGCTCCAAGCCAGTCTTTCAGAATGCAAGCTCCCTGGAAGGGCTTCATTGCTCAAAGCTGTATTCCTGGTGTGTAGAGCAGAGTCCAGGACAGAGAGGAGGTCTAGGGCTGGTGAGATGGCTCAGTGGGTAAGAGCACCCGACTGCTCTTCCGAAGGTCCTGAGTTCAAATCCCAGCAACCACATGGTGGCTCACGACCACCCGTAACAAGATCTGACTCCCTCTTCTGGAGTGTCTGAAGACAGCTACAGTGTACTTACATATAATAAATAAATACATCTTTAAAAAAAAAAAAAAAAAAGAAAGGAGGTCTAGCAAGTGTGTACTGAAACAACGATGAGCTCATTAGGATCAAGACTGAGCAGGTTGCAGGCTGCCAGTCATTGCCGGCATCAGGCCTATGTAAATCAGTACAGGGACTTCTGGGTCGAGGATGTTTGTTTTTAGTCTGCAGCAGGATTTGCAAGCCTGAAAGGGTCTTCCTGGGAGGTGGACTGGGAGTCAAGGGCGGAGCTAGACTGAAGTTTCTTGGACCCTAATATCCGAGTTTGGTTTTGAGCCAAGGGAAATTCACCCCACCCCACCTCCAGTATCTCCTTTCTGTCGTCATCACAGGGAACGTCTCTTTGGGTTGGGTAGCATCTGGATTATGCAGACAAAACGCTTGCTGCCTCCTGAGAACACAGCCACCCACACCACAGACCCCTCCGAGTTGGGAGTATGGTTGAAAAGATGGCAACCCAGGATGGAAAACTTTGCCGGAGAAGAACCATGTTAGTCCAATGTCTTTGGGTCACGTGTCCTGCTGTGTGCTCTGCAGAATCCTTAATATATGGGACTTGAAAATAGGAAGCAGAAAGAGTAGCAAATGAATATAAGGATCAACTAAACAGTTAAACAGGATTCTTTCCTGCAGGGCTTTTCCCAGCCTTGACTATACTGATACTCAGTGCACACAGTATATGATATATTTAGCTAAGAATGTTAGACTACATTGGTTATTTTAGCTAACAGTATCCAGGTACTTAATTAATTTGGTCATGGAATTTCCTTTTCTTGATTGTATAAATATATATATTCTTTTCTTATTTGTATGTTGTGAGTGCCCACATGCATGTTATGCATGTTACATGCACTATGTGCTTGCCTGGTACCTACAGAGGTCAGAGAAATTTTATCCTGACTGGAGTTAGTGCTGAGAACTGAACTTGGGTCCTCCCTGTGAGGGCAGCAAGTACTGAGCCATTTATCTTCAGTCCTTTTGAACTTTGTGTGCGTTCCTTGGAAACTTCTGCTTAAAATGATGATAATAAAGTCTCCCTGAATCCTCTCTTTTTATGTTTTATTTTTTTGAGACAGGTCTCACATGTTCCAGGCTGTGTTCTAACTGGTGATATGACCAGGATGGCCTTGAATTTCTGATCCCCCTGCCTTCCATCATCAGAAGGTTAGGACAACGTATGTGGTCTACGATGCTTAGCTCTTCATCTTTCCAGTTTGGGGAGGCGAGGCTGTGATGGGCTTGATATCATCTTGTGAGCCTTTTGACCCCTTTGGTATCCTTGGTCTGACTTTCAAGAGTGCAGAGATGACCTCTGGGATTCTGGGACAGACCCTGCCCTAGACATAGTGTCAAGGTTAAAGCGGCAGCTCAGGCTACACCTCTTTTCAGGTTCCAGCATTTTCTACCAGTGGGACAAAGGACAATAGGCATTTGAGAGAGAAGTGCAGGCTGTGTCAGCACCAGCTTGGATGATAAAGTCCTAGGGCAACAGTGGGAGACTATAAAGGTCTAAATGGGAGGAAGGCTGAGTAAGTGAGCTCTTACCTGCAGTGCAGAGAGCCGTCAGGAGAGGGCAGTACAGAGCTTTCTCTGTCCTCTCTATGCTCTTAGAGATAGACAACACACAAGGCAGAAGTCAAAGTGAACCATCCTTCCCCCCAGACAGGCTAACAAGTCACTCCAAAAGCCCTCTACTTCGTCACTTTCTGAGAGTGGTCATTTCAGTGGGGTGTATGCTGGGCCTCCAGGTTCTGTCAGGCCCAGAGTCCCACTGAAGCCCTAAGGGACCTCTAAGGCAGTCACAAGAAGAGAGAACTGTGCATCAGTATTTCGGTAGGTGATAAGGTTTACTGAAAACTCGTGGCCACATTCAGTACTGGTTTGGTGGATACATCAGAAGGAGGTTGCGTAACATTAGGCAGATGGGGCTGGGAGGGAGATGTAGACATGTGTATCCATGTGCACATATGCACACATGTCCGTGCTGAAGAAGGGAGCTTGTCACGGTGCTGAGTGGAAGAATTTATGTGTGGATGTATGTATTTTCACAAGAAAAATGAACCAGAAGAGGAAATGTTTTATCCCACTGTGGGTTGCAAAAGTCTCACTCCAAAAAGCTTGCCTTTCCTCTAGGTATGGCATCAAAAGGGAGTAAAAAAATGATTGGATCACCCAGATTATAAATAAGATTATTTGTTTCTCAAAAATCCCTAGTAAAACATTAAATATCAGCTCTTTTGGGGGAGAAATACATTCATTTCCGGGAGACCTCAGAAAAGTGACTATCCTTTTGCTCCACCCAACCAGGTAGAGGAGGAGAAGGCTCAGAAGGTCGCAAGAGTGCCCTCTGGTTGAGCCAGATAGCCATTCACATCCTAGCACTGAAGGAGATGGCCAATGCACACTTACAAATGAAACTGCACACCCATCACATTAAACCCAACGGAAAACACACGTGTGGTCAGTCCTGTCTTTCACAGCCACAGGGTGGGAGGGGACAGGAGGAGCAGATGCCAATCATGGTGTGTGTGGATCAGCTGTGCGCTATATCCCCTGCCATGTTGAGTCCCGAAGGTAAGAGCGGTAGCACCTTCTTCAGACCCTGGCTTCCCATTGGGATAACGCTCCTTTCCAATGTTTCTTCTGCCTTCTCTGGAGAATAGAATGAAGGAGGAGGCCAGAAGCTGGTAGTGCCAGCTTGGGAGCAGGGGGATACCACGAAGACCTGTGGAGTGGAAAGAACCCCGAAAGGTTTATGGAGGGGGCTGGGGTCTCTGAAGAACTCCATCTGAGAGTAGGAGCATCTAATAAGATACCATGGTCCTATTGTGACAGGAGCTATGATGTGATCACCTAGGGACTGCTGGGACCCCCAAAGTCATCTTAGTATGGCTCCTGATCCAGGTTCTGCCACCTGCTTGGTCCTCGAGCTGACCCAGATGTAGAGTGGTTCTTAACCTCTTCAGTTTGGACCCGCCGACAATGTATTTCCAAGAGAGGAAGAAGGAGTCCCTCTGGTTTCCTTCCCCCTCTCCTTAGTCCATGGCTGCTGTGCCAAGAGACAGGGTCCTGGTAGGGTAACTTGGAGCCCTGTGCAGTCCATGTACCACTCTGATATGCAGGGTGTGGTGTTGTCTCAGGCCCTCCTACTCCTCTGGCCACTGGTTACGCATTTGGGCTCCTTTCTGTCCGTGAGTGTCTTTCAAGGGAGCTCAGATTCTTCTGGGGGAAAACGTTAGATCCCTTCTTTCTCATCCTTCCCTCCCAAGTCTGCCCCTTAGCAAAGGTTCGCTCTGCAAGCAGCGCCTGTCCACCTCCCAGGGCAGTGGCTTGTAAACAAATCAAGTCTTTTCCCATGCGGAGCCATAGGTGTCATCTCTGGTATTCAGTGAGTCCAGTTCTCACGCTGTCTTTCTTCACAGGCTGTCTGACTGGCGCCAGCAATGGAGTGCTCTGTAGTCTGAGGGTCGGGGACTAGGTTTTCACTGAAGCTTGGTGGTTGGAAAGGAACAGGGTGGCTCCTCTGCATTTCTTCAAGCTATGATTCGGGGAAGCTAGGGCCCAACTTTCTTAGTGCTGCCTGCCCATATCCCCTCCCCCCCACCCTGAACCCTCCTGATTGACACTCCTTTCCTGCTCGGTGACCAGTGCCATCTGGGCTGCCTGAACTACTCCAGGGAGTCACTGTGTTCCAAGCCCAGGTCGCTGACATTCGTCGTCTGTAGCTCATCAGCCTCCTCCTCTAGCTCCTCCTCCTCCTCTTCCTCCTCCTCCATATCATCTTCATCCTCTTCTTCTGTCCCATCCAACGAATCATCATGTGCAGCCATCATTGCCTGCTGCATGGCCATGGTGGCATTGTCTGAAGACAGGGACTGCAGGTTGTCCAAGTTGATGGAACCTGAATGGGAGGGGACAAAAGTTAGGATGAGGCAAGGGCTGTGGCTTGGGCCCTGCAACCTTAGTGATGGATGCGGTGGATGGGCTGGCTTGTGGGATGGTGGGGGCCCTTGTCACCAAAACAAGGTGTAAGAGCACCAAACCCTGAGTGAAATAATTCACTGGCATGAAGCTTTCTATCCCTCCATTGCTTAACTTCTTCTGCACCATTCCAGGCAGCAACACTCCAGGCTACTACATATTCAGCATTCTCTATATAAGTATAGGAAGTGCTTTTTAATTAATTAACTAACTAACTATCTAATTAATTAAAATTTCCAACTACTCTGTAAAGCAGGAACTCTGAACCGAATTCTGAAGTGGAGGAAACTGAGTCTTGTCTAAGTCATGGGTTCCAGATACTGTGTCAGCACTGCTAGCGCTGGGATTTTCTGCAAACTTGTCCGGCACCACCTCTATTTCTTCCTAATCTACCTCAACAGATGGTAACACGTCACAGAGGAACCTGTGTACAGCCAAAGGCATGCAGATATGCATGTGCACGGGCATCTCCACCCTAGTGCCCACACAGCGGTCTTCATGCGCCAACCTCAGAAATGTCTCGCTGATTAAATTATTCATTGTTTACCAGGAAACCAGCACTTTGAAGAGCATGTATGGAGGGTGTGATGGAGAATCTGGATGAACAAAGCTTCCCTTGGCCTCTGTTCACAAGCCAGCTGCCTGACTTGGTATTTATAGATGGCCTTGCCCTTGGAGAGCTAAGTAGATACTGACTGTACTGGGAAACTCGGGAGTATGAGGAGCAAGGAGAAAAGGGCTCTTGCTGAGCAGCCGCTGACTCCAAGGACCACCCTCTTCCATTCCGTCGTGAGCTTGCTTTAAGTGTGTTAAAAACTTACATGAGAGTCGAGTGTTGTGGCCCATACTTGGAAACCTAGCACTAAGAGAACAGAGGCATGAGGATCAGAATACAAGAATAGCCTTGGCCATATAGTATGCTTGAGGCCAGACTATATGAGATCCTGCCTCAAATAAAATAAAACACAGATAATAGCAATAACAAAAACAAACAAAAAATGTGCACCGAACATCCCTTCTTGGGACAAGCACTGTGGGAAGTGATGACAGGACCCTGGGCAAGGAGACATTCACCCTTGAACCTTTGCTTTTCAGGAGCCCCTCCCCCACACACACTGAGGGCAACCTTAGGCCTGGCCTTACCATCAGGGTTCGTCCCTGGGGTGCCACCCTGCTGTTGCAGAACCCCAGCAGCAATGGAATTGGGCCAGAATCTTTGGGTGGGCCGGTGCTGAGACTTGATTTTCTTGGCTTTGGGAGCAGGATCTGGGTTGCTGGCATCAAGCATGGGCTGCAGGATGCGCCTCCTGGCATTGATGAACCTGCCCAGGGGTGATGGGGAAGACCTGGTTAGTCACCATATGGGTCGCATGGGTACTGTTGGGGTGAGCAAATGTGACATTTAAGCTGCTCCCCCCAGATGTCTATAGGCAGGAGTACCAGTCTACAGGTAAGAAATCCTATGCCTGAGGAGTTTGTGGATTACCCAAGGTTTGGTGATCAAAGACAGTATGGGAGGAATGTGTGAGGAGCTGTCAGAAATCCCTACTCAAGATCCACCAGAACTGAACAGAGAAGGGAAGGGCTGTGGGCACAGTCACCAACTTTTGGACTTATAACAGGGGCCTAGCTTTAGGCCCTAGTACCTTCTGTCCATCCTGACCAGAAGTAGACAAGGATACCTACATCTCTGTGGGTTCAGGAAGGCATCTCTCCCTCCACATTCCTAGCTTACTTTGTAAAATGTTTTGGTTTCGGCATACATGGAGTTGGGTAGACCAGATAACCACTGCTGGATTGGATGTGCCTTTGGTATCTGATGCAAGACCCTCTGGTCTGTCTCTGCTGGGCTGGTGAGCCCAGATTCTCTAGCAGTGTTGTTTTTTTCCCCCCCTAAACTCATAAGGTTTCCATAGATGTTCTTGTCCCAATTTTCCCAGCAGAGGGTGCTGTGAAGCTGCGGTTGAAGCCCAGGACAGGCTGACTCCAGCTCCTTGTATCTAGCCCACAAAGGGAAAGGACTGGCCTGGCAGTGGAGCTGAGGCTGAGGTAGGTCTGGGCACTCTATCTCCTCTCCCTGTTCAGAGTTCCCTAGCCAAGCACGTGTTCCTGGATCTGAGAGCCTGCGGGCAGGTGATGCCAACTCACCAGTTGTTTACTTGCAGAAGGGTGAGGTTTGTCTGCGCTGCGATCTGTCTCTTCTCGTCTTCAGTGGGATAGGGGTGCTGAAAGGAGAGAACGACTAAGGAGGAATTGTGGGCACACGGAGGCTAGATTGTCCTGGTGTTCATACCCAACACGTGGACACAGCTCAGGGCTTGGGAGCTGGAACTGGGGAAAGGGCAATGTTTGCTCTTGAGGACAATGCGTCTGGAGTGTACACAGAATCTCCCACGTGCCTTCGACTCCCCCAGCACAGTGCCACACAATGGGGACCAGGGTGGTTTTTACAGTCAGTTCAGTACTGATTGCAAGGCACTTTTCCCTGCCTCTCACTTGATTCCCCAGGAAGGCAGGCATTCTCAGAGCAAGGATCAACAATGGTCTTCAAAGCCCCCAAAAGGCAGTACATGGGGAAGGAGGATGAATTAATACAATCTAAATTACTTGTTATTTATATCTACTATGTATCCAGATTTATACTAGGCATTTGGGGAGACCGGATATATACGGTGGTACACAACTGCCATAGAACCTTTTAATCCTTTGAAATGCTTCCATACATTTAACTTCATTTAATCAAACATATTTACATTGTGAGGTGGGCCAGGCAGTAGTGACACACACCTTTAACTCCAGCACTGGTCTACAGAGTGAGTTATAGGACAGTCACTCAGATGGTCCTACCAACTCGGTTCTTCAGACTATGGCTCTGCATTCCCTTGCAGGGGGCTGAGTGGTACAGATTTCTCCTACAGTCTTGCATACTCTGGTCTGGCCTTGATTACACATTTATTCCCGCTCTTCAACCACACTTCATGAGGACACAGTACACATTTAAGAATGTGTCTGCACCATCTTTACACACAAATGACCACTGATGGAGGAAAAAAAAAGGCACAGTGGGAGATGCTGAAGGTTTGACGCTGAGCACCATAGAAATGTAGCGGAAGGGAATATGCAGTGGCCAGAGCCACAGGAAGGTGGGTGAGCTGAGTGACATTAAAAAAAGGAAAAGTCTGATTGGGTGTGGTGGCTCATGCTTATAATCACAACACTTCAGGGTGATCAGTCTTGCCTACAAGAGACTCTCAATACAATATCCCCCCAAAAACCCCACAAAAATAAAACAAACAAACAAAAACCTACCTGGAATCAGAAACAAAAGAAAGGGAGAGCCTAAGGAAGAGGGTCTTGAGGCCAATGGGTGTGGAGCCAGACAACACTGAGTTAATGTAATTCTGGGGCTTTCTGAGGCTCTGGCACAAATGCCTGACATGCAGTAGGCATTGGGAGAGTCTAAAGAGACCATGGATTCATCGTGGAAGCCGAGAAGGAGACCTGGAGGTCTCAGGCATAGGGCGCCAAGCCATCTAGCATTCTCAGACCAGGACCTTTCTTTCCGCTCGTGTTGCTAGTAGACAAGAAATGCTTGGACTCTCTAAAGTCCCAGAGATTGGGGCTCCCAAGCTAGCTCTATTGTGAGACCTCAGGCATGACATTTAACGAGACGTTATTAAGTTCTGTGATGATTAAATACTCACAAAGAGTCTATACTGTGAGGAGGAGGTGACTTGGGCAAGATGTTTAAAGCTCACGGAGGGAGCATTGGAGTACAGCAGCCTTGGAAGTGCTGGCGTTAGCAGTGACGAAGGATAGCAGCCTCTTCAGCTGGCCTCCACTAAAGCAATCAGGATCATGTGTTGTTTTAATTCACACCTCTGACCCTGACCACCACACCGGGGTATCTGACGCTGTGACTCATGCAATATTAAGAGTCTAACAAGAAGGAATGCGCACCAGTGTTACCAGAGCCAATTTCATGCTAATTGGAAAGAAGCAGAGGGAGGCCACAAGGGGAAATGTCAGGTCGTGTAAGGGTGAGCAGGCAGGAACCCTGGTGATGTTCCCATCCTACTTCACAAGGGTCACAAGAAGGAGCTAAGCCTCCCCATCTATGGCTGCCAGAATCTTTCCCTGTTATCTATGGAAGATTGGTTTAAAACCCCTCATAGACAATATCTATGGATGATCCATTCTCATTCCATAACATAGCACAGTATTTCCCCTACAGCCTATACATCCTACATGGAACTGGGCACAGAGCACTATGGAAACTCAGAGAAAAAGAGTATATGATGGCCATATTCTCCTTGGTGCCAAATATTATCTCTGGATTACTGGTAATACTTCAGATAACTATGTGGAAATAGTCATTATACCACATTACTTAGGGAAACAATGTTAAGAAAAAGAATATGCTTAGTGCAATTTTTTTTTCAAGTATTTTCAATCCATACTTAGTTCAGTCTACATGATGTAGAACTTACAAGGTATGCGAGTTGACCACACACACAAAGAAATATCACAGCCTTTTAGTCTCCGTGTCCTCCATTACTGAACTACTACTGATTTCTCTTCCCCCATTTTCCCACTGAAGACATTTCTGAGGGCCTCTGAAACTTTGTCACAGAGCAAATCCTCAGGGAGACCTTTTCAGCTCACTTAGGCCAAGGTGGTCATCAAAGCCTCTGAATAAGTGCATTGTGTTCATCATATAGGGACATCAATAGCCAGCAGGAAGCTATGGGCTACCCTTAGGCAGGAACTCTGGCTCATAAGAAGTTATCTCAATAGTGTCCAGATCAGTCATTGGAAGGGTCCAATGATGGTGTACGTGTATACAAGTCAACCGACACATCAAGAAGGACATGTGGATGAGGTTGGTTCTTGAGCAGAGTTGGGTCATCAGTTTACACAGACTGGATGCCTGCTGCTTCCTGAGTGCTAGAAGTCAGAGACACCTGAAAGTTAGGAGTTCACAGCTGAAAGGTGGAGGTGGGAGCACCTCTACTGTAGGTAGTCTGTACTAAGGCTCTTTGGGTCATAGGAGTAGAGTGGGATTGGTTGGGGAGGATTCCTAGGGAAGCGGAGCCTCAACTGGGTTTTGAAGAATAACCGAACTACTCCAGTAGAGGAGATAGAAGCCTTACACCATGACTTAGTCGGATGAGCATCTCTTCCCCTGTTAGGACCCCAGAGAGGGAAGTCTCCTAGCCTACTATGGAAGGATGATGCTTCTTGTCTCTAAGGAGTCTCTGCTTCTGGCACTAAAGGATTGAGTATCTTAAACACAGATTGGCATATTTCCACCTTCTTGAAGGATGAGTATGGCTCAATATGCATTGATTGTTCTGCTATGGATGGGATTTTTAGACCTCTTATGAGCACCCCCTACTAACAGGTCCCACCACCTCTCTGTCCCAGTGTACCACCTCAGGAGGCACAGGGTGGAGGCTGTGGATGAGTAGAAACAGTTAGCCCAGCTTTGGGAACAGGTGTGTGGGCCAGAACATTCCTGGCACCACAGTCAAGTCCCGGAGAGCAGTCCAGCTTGTACACGCCTTAGACCACATGACTCCTGAGGACAGAATCAAAATAGCCCTGGCTCCTGGACAGACCACAATTGAGTCAGTGCTACTTTTAGCACAACTGGAAAGGCTGGAGGCCAAGGACAAGGGGGGGGGGGTGAAATGAGATCTCAGGAGATGAGCATTGTCCCCTGGAAGCTGTCCTGTGATCACCAGCTGGAGGAACTCTGCTGAAGGCCAAAAGCAAGGGCCCAAGCTGCAGCTCCCTCCAAGTGAATGAATCTTCCTTGAACAAGGTATATAGCCCTGACTAGCAAAGTCCAGATCCTTCTCAGTACCAGCTTGGAGACTTCTACAACTGGGCAAGGCTGTTTGATGGTGAAGAGCCATTAGGAGCAAGTAGAGTGTTGTCCCACTCTCTGGTCACTGTTGGGCCTTGGCTACTCATTCTTGGCTATTCATTCAATTTTGTCCTTAGCTTTCTTTGGTTAAAATGGAAGTAAAAAGGGCACCCAGTGTCTTGGACTTCAGAGTGATGGAAGGGCTGACAGAACAGGAGTGTTATATCCTTACTGATGCATAGAAGACTCTCAGACTCCTTCAATTGAACACTCAAGACAAGAAACTTGAAGCATCTGCATTAAGTAGGTGCTTTTTGGCTCCCTCTGCAAACTAACCTAAAAAAAAAAAAAAAAAAAAAAAAAAATATATATATCTGTAGCATTCCTGATGCTGCCCTTTATACCTCCACAATTCTTGTTTCCTTGGATTCAAAGGACACTGAAGTAGCTTCTAGTTTGAAGAGTGAGCTCTGGTCAGAAGAAACTAATCCAGCACTGGTTTTTGTATCTCTGGCAACTTCATTCATACAAGGTTACCCTGTGATGACCCTCCCACCTCCCTAGCCCATTTGGATCCCACCATGTGGTTGATTGGGTCAAAAAGGGACCTGTGACGTAGGGAACATCAGCCTGTGGGTATCAGTGCCCATACTGACAGCAGACTCAGTAGGGAGTGGGTTTCCCTTTCCCAGACCTGCGCTAGAGCCTACCAAACCTTTCTTGCTTCCCCCTTCTTGGCAACCATGGGCTTACTTTGGAGCCTTCAATCTATAGGAATGCCACTGCTCAGGAGGGTCTAGGACCCAAAGGGAGGTACCCAGTAGGGGCAGAGCTTTGAAATGACCACACAGTGTCACATCTAACATGACACTGATGCCAGATGCACCCTGATTCAGAGATGACAGAGCAAGCAAGCAATCATGCAAGCAGACAGGCATGCCTTGCTTGACCGAGGCAAGTGCAGTTAGCAGTGGGCTTCCTCTGGCAACACCTGCCATGTTTAGAATGCTCACTCTTTCTTGTTTTTACTCCTACGCTTTCAAAACACAAAGAGAGTTACAGAGAGCTAAGCGGCACAGCATCACCTACTGCCACGCAGCAAACGTTCCATACCCATCCATCCCCAGGGCAAAAGATGGGAGACTGCTCCCACCCTGGGAGCTTCATCTGTTTCCTCCCAACCACTCTCCCAAAGGCAACATTTTTATGAAAATCACTTCCTTGTTTTTCTGTAGGTCATTCTGTATGTCTGCCCTGCAGCACGACGGCTCAGTTTTGCCTTGTTCTTGTGTGTGTGTGTGTGTGTGTGTGTGTGTTTGTTCATTTGCTTTGTTTTCTTTGATACAGGGTCTCATGTCGCTCAGCCTGGTTATGAACTCGCTGCATAAATGAAGATGACCTTGGACTTCTGGTCCTCCTACCTCCAACTCCTGAGTGCTGAGATGACAGCCATATGCAACATTTTGTCTGGGTTTCAAACATTTTATTAATCATGTTATTTGTTCATCCACGGCATTGAGTGGCTGTAGTTATTTGTTTTTGTTGCTGTATAGTTTCCCCACTGTGAAAACATCCTGCCTCCCGTTTTGAGTCTATAAGCTGTTCTTTCTCCCTTTGGTTTCTATTTCAACGCATTCATCACACTGTAATGAGAATGGTTCTTCTTAGCTTGCTTCCATGCCTGCTCCTGTTCATCTTTAGCCCACCCAGTACTCTCCTTCTTCCTTAGATTGCCTTCCACTATAGGGGTGATATGATATCTGCCACCCCAAAGAGACAGATTGTCAGTTTTTTGAGAAAAGGGGCATTATGTTTCTCTTTGTCTCCTTCCCGTCTGCACAGAGAATGCCTGTGTGTGCTTGTTGGATAAATTTATGTGGAGGTTTGGGAGGGGGTGTCTGCAGGTACAAAGGAAGATGGGTGGGGACTCCCTGATTCAGATTCCTGGGAATTCTTCCTGGAGGCAAGCCACACTAATGCTGTTTCTTGATTGATTGTTGACCATTTGAGGGGCAGGCAGGAGGGGATACTTAACAGTCTATCAAGATGCCCTGCTTCTCTAGAGGGGTCACAGAGGTGGCCCTATGGGTGTGAGTGAGAACATAGTTTGGATCCTGGATTTGCCTCTCAGTAGCTCTAGACCTTGGGCTTTTTTTTTTTTTTCTCCTGAAAAGTTAAGAAATCATTCTACCAGCCTCAGGGTATTTAGGGTGGAACCTGCCATATTCCATGTGTGTTTTTCAAAAAGAGATTAGAGCCGGGTGGTGGTGGCGCATGCCTTTAATCCTAGCACTTAGGCAGAGGCAGGCAGATTTCTGAGTTTGAGGCCAGCACGGACTACAGAGTGAGTTCCAGGTCAGCCGGGGTTACACAGAGAAACCCTGTCTCGAAAAACCAGAGAGAGAGAGAGAGAGAGAGAGAGAGAGAGAGAGAGAGATATTAGAGAGGGAAAGAGAAAGCTTTGGCTTATCACACGTGTTCTTGCTCTGAAAAAGCTACAGGTTGCCTGTTGGCAGTCAGCTGGAGCCCCATGCCTTCTGGGCAGGTGTTCCCTTTTTCTGAAGGGCTTCCTTTTCTGCATCCTTGAGGACTGCTCTAGGTCTTTGTCCATGTGTGGTTTCTCCCAAGCAGTGTCACAGGGATGCTGTGAGGTTGTAGATGTCTTAGGACATTTTTAGAGAGCCCCTTTGAAAGCCACTAGCCTTCTGTTGAGTGCCCTGGGCCTCTCGTGCTCTGACACTCAGCCATCCTCCATCGGGAGTCAGAAGGCAGCTTCTCTTAGGTCCAGTGAACAGTGGGAGAACAGTCTCATGCCATAGCAGAAATCTGAGGCCTAGGTTTTCTTGGCATTGAGAGATGGGTGTAGCGAAGGACACAGCTTTCTTGCCTCCCATTTTGGTCATGCCAAGGTACCATGTGGGTCATCAAACTCCAGGGTCATAACAGGGATGAAGAGAATTTCACGATGAGAACACTTTGAGGGGAGGGTTTAGCCCCTCTGTCAACAACAACTAATGTGTTAAGACAACAGTTAAAGACGATCGCTTGAGAGATGATTGTCTCCCAAAAACGACCATCCACACCCCACCCAATCCCAAACCGTCCTTAAAGTCCACTGTAAATGCCAGTTCCTCTCCCTAAGCACTGCACCCTCAAGGACTGCTCTGAGTCCTGGGTACTTGTGTGTTTTCCCCTAACCAGTGTCTCGGGTTTCTCAAGGACTGCTCTGAGTCCTGTGTACATGTGTGTTTTCCCCTAACCAGTGTCTCGGGTTTCTCAAGGACTGCTCTGAGTCCTGGGTACATGTGTGTTTTCCCCTAACCAGTGTCTCAGGTTTCTCAAGGACTGCTCTGAGTCCTGGGTACATGTGTGTTTTCCCCTAACCAGTGTCTCAGGTTTCTTAGGGATGCTATGAGATTGTACATGTCTTATGATGCACCTCCAAACTGCTCAGAACCCAAACAGGCCTAGAGCCCAGCCTCGCCCTCCAGAGCCCAAGACAGTGCAGGTGTGTAAAGACAACAACAGTGCATTACCCCAGCTATGGCTTGGGGACACGGATTGGCCAAAGGCCCCTGACTGGTCTCCACTTGCAGGTTACCCAATGACTTTACTGTTCTGAAAAGACTGGGGCGCTGGGCTCTACAGTGCCACCTTCACATGTCACTTGGGGTGCAGGGTGATCTGATGGTTCTTCTGACAGTCTTTCTGTTGAATGCCATCTGTCTTTCCATGCTTTCAAGCAGATTCCTATAAAGTTATACCTAAGTCTATGGGAACACATCCCACCTGTTCACAATATTTACTATCCCCATTGAATACCCACAACAACTGGCTACCTTTTACTACTTACAGTGTATAGAATGCCCACTATGTGCTGCCAAAGCACCTAGGAGTTAGGTTTTGCTCTCATGTCACATATGAGAAAAAAAAAATCTCAAGAGAGTGTAACAACCAGCTGTAGTAAGGGGCAAATCAGTGGCAGGGTCTATAGTCCCTGAATCTTAAACCAGGCTAGTCCATCTCTGCTGCTAGCCATTTGCCAGACACTGTGCCTTAGAAGACATTACCAATCAGCCTTAACACACAGATTTATCAACTTTACACAATCTAGAATCACCTGAGAAGGAAGTCTTAATTGAGAAATTGTCTAGATTAGGTTGGCCTGTGTGTGTGTGTGTGTGTGTGTGTGTGTGTGTGTGTGTGTGTGTTGGGGGGGGTGTTCTCATAAGACTCAGACAACTATGGGCAGTACCATTCCCTAGGCATGGGGTTCCAGACAGTATTAGAAAGGAGGAAGCTAACACGAAAGCAAACGACCTCATCTATTTCTCTCTGCTTTTGACTGTGGATATGATGTGACTAGCTATTTGAAGTTCTTGCCTTGACTTCTTCATAATGATGAACTGTAATCTGGAGTCATAAGCTGAAATAAATCCCTTTCTCCCCTAAGTTGCCTTTTTCCAGGATATTTAACCACAGCAACAGCAACAAAAATTAGAACAGCAGGCGCTACTCTATCTGCTTTAGGAAGAGGAACTAAGAGCTAGGGAAGCTGATTGACCTGTTGAAAGCCACAGAGAAAGTGGGACCATGTCAGGTCTATCTACTCATTTCCTGATGCTCTGTTACTGTGTGTACAAATCCCTCTCTCTCCTCTCTCTCTCCTCTCTCCTCTCCTCTCCCCTCCCCTCCTCTCCCCTCTCTCTCCTCTCCTCTCCTCTCTCTCTCTCTCCCCTCCTCTCTCTCCGTATTCATGCCTATGTATGTGACTATGTGGAGGTCAGAAGACAACCGGTGAGAGTTGGTTCGCTCATTCTACCTTGTTTGTTCTGGGATTGCCCAACTCAGGCTATCAGGCTTGGTGGCAGGCACCTTCCATACTAAGCCATCTTGCTGCCCTTTTTGAAGTCTCCCATTCACTTCCAAGCACTTCTCATACATCCTAGTCTCTTGTATCATCACACAGTCGGGACTCTCCATTTAGGACATCCAGGCCCCTAGATCTTCAAGATCAAATTCCCTGAATATGTCTTTGATGGTATAAATAAAACATTCCTTGCAGAATTAAAAGAGACAGGGCCTAGGAAATGTAATACAACTTCTAGATCTTCCTCTGGCAACCCATTCTAGCTTGTCTTCTCAAGATATCATGTTAACAGTGTTCTCCACCAGAGATTGACGTTCTTTACATGCAACTAGTCTTAGCTGAATGGAGAGTAGAATAGAAAGTCTGACTTTGAACTAATTCATGGCAAACTGGGAATGACCGATGACCTCATGGCCTTTCCACAGGTACCTGCTTCTCACAGTGTAATTTAAAAACAGACCTTTGCACAGAGCAAGAAGCAGAAAACAAGAATGAACCTTATGCCACTTTGTTGATTTTTTTTTTTTCAGACCAGTATAAGACAAGTCATATTATAAGGACCTCCAGAGGATACTGGAAGCAATTGAAGCAGTAGCTGAGCCTGTGTTAACTAAAGTATCTCACACTTATGTTCTATCCTCACTACAGCCCACTCAAGCTGGATGTTCCATTCTTATTTTTCATCGGAGGAAATAGGCTTAAAGAGGTCAAAGAACTCACGCCAGGTCCTCTAGCCACCAAGTTCTGCAATCACGCTGTAGAACACATCACTATGTCTAGATCCAGGGAGCAGGTGGGGTCCTGCCAGTGAGCTGGTGACAAGACCTCCATGTACATAATTTAAGGTTTCACACAGAACCCTGCCCAGGAAGATGGCAGAGAATACAAAGAACATCTGTGGGGTGATTGACAGCACCATCAAGGCAACTTGAAAGCCGAGGTAACAGGCTGGCTTTCATCTTCATTGCCCTCCTTGGCCAGGAATCCAGTACAGGGCATGAGCTATACCTAGATGTCTAATTGGTTTCTCCCAGGCCCTGAACCTAGTATGCAAGGCACTAGGGATGCAGTAAGATAGCTAGGAAACTGGTGAAGGCTATCAGAAACTGCTAGATCCACAAGCATTCAAAGCAACGTTCCTCAGAGCCCAAGACGGAAACTGCCGAAGTGCCCCTCAACTGAGAAGGGAAAAACGAGATGTGATGTAGACATACGGTGGAGTGCTGTCAGCCCAAGATAAATGGACCTTGACAATGTGATGCTAATTCGGCAAGCACTTCACCACTGAGCTGTGCCTCCCGCCTCATGATGGTTTAAAAGAACATAGTCACGAAGACCATCTTCTGATCTACTTGAGTGAGATTTCTGGAAGGGCTGATCCACAGAGGTGTGCAGTAGAGTCTAAGTTGTTAGAGGCTGGGCGTGTTGGCTAATGGCTGTGGGATTTCTTTTGGTAGAAGGAAAACATCTGAAATTAGGCAGGTGTGATGATTGTGCAAGGGTGTAAATATACTAAAACCTACGTTATCGTTTTTATTTTGGAGACAGAGACTCTCTAGCCTAGGCTGCTCTTGAACCTGTGTAGCTGTAACTTGCTTTGACCTAAAACTTCTGCTCTTCCTGCCTCCACTTCTTCTGGGTGCTGGGATTACATGTATGTACTATGGCGCCCAGTATAGTTCATGCTGGGGGGAATCTGTTGTGCTAGGCAGGCACTCTATCAACTGAGCCACATACCCCGCTCTGGAATCATATATATTGAAGGGTAAAATTTATGCTATGTGATGATTCCATTTAAAAAGTCATATAGAGGAAGCCCCTGGTGCCTCTTTTGCCCTCTGATGTTTTTTTAAAACCACATTAGGGTTCATAAGAGGCCCTAGAACAAGGCCCTGGTCTCCGTGTGGCTGGGATGAAGGTGGGAGTGGGCAGAGCACAGCTGGGCCCTGGCTGCAAGCCACATCAGCACAGCTGGGTCCTGGCTTCGAGCCACGCCAGCCTGATGAAACAGATGGGTGGATGTGAAGCAGTTTCACTCTGAAAGGTCTAAAACCTGAACCTGGGTGCATAAAAATCCCACAACTCTCCCACAGGTCTCTGGCAGAGAGGCTAGGGGCTCATTTTTGCTTTGCCCAGACCTTGGTGTGAGCATTGCATATCTGTTCCTGAGATCAGTGTAAAGGCAGAAGAGCTAAAGGAATGAGAGATTAGAACCCTGGGTCACACTGCTGTGGGTTCAATTCCTGCCTGGCCTTATTATCAGTGTGATCTTGTGGAACCTGAGCCTTCTCTGAGCCTCAGTTTTGTCACTGGTGACACAGGACAGTAGGACCTACCTGCTGGGGTGCTTGTGTGCATTTAAATGAGATGACATGTAAAGTGTTGAGCATAGACCGGCTGCTGTGGGGCATGGTGAGGCCTGCTGGGGCCTGGGCTCTTCTCCAAAACCTCCTGGCACACAGAGGATCATCAAGTTTAGGAATGGAAGTATGTAGAATTGCTGACAGCTCAGGATGACTGACAGATATCAGAAGTAGCAGGGGTGGTATTACAGCCAAGGAGGAGGAAGGGTGACTTTCTCTCCTCTGTGGGGAGGACCCTCTTCAGGGGCTTTCTGCATGACATGGGTTCCTGTAGACCTCTTGCTTCCAGCTAGAGTTTAGCCTCTTTTGACCAAAATGAAATAGTAAGAAAATGTCACCACATTCTTCAGGGACTGGAAACTAATAGCTAAGGATGGCAGTGTTCCCATCTCCTTTCAGCCTTGTAGCTAAAAGGTTCTGGGAGTTAACCTTTCACCTCAGGTGCTTTCTATCACTCCCAACATACCCCAGCAACTGCTTATGCCACAGAACAGTGCAAACAACAGGATGCCTGTGACAGGGGACAGAAGCAAGAGGAAAACACAGCTTCTGCCTGATAGGTGGGCAAGAGGAAAATCTAGTATCTATAGAAGTGCTCAGAATCACACTAGCCAAGGTGGACAGGGGACAGAAGCAAGAGGAAAACACAGCTTCTGCTTGATAGGTCGGTCGGCAAGAGGAAATTCTAGTGTTTATAGACGTGCTCAGAATCAAGGTGGCAGATTATGGGATGTTCTGTGTATCACCTGCAAACCATCCACTGGCTTCAGACCAGGCTGGGGATAAATGGAGCATTTTGTAGAAGCCTCATCAGCCACATTTATGGCATATCAGAAAGTCACCTGTGCTTGTATCCAGACTGGTGCATGCCATCTACACACGAGCCTGTGATTCTGTGACTCAATGAACGAACTGTAGCACAAAAAGAATGAGTTATTGCTGCTAAGAAAACTACGTAGAAAGCTTTGGAAAATTTGAGACTCAAATTTGCTTTAAAATACTGACTTCTGCCGGGTGGTGATGGTGCACACCTTTAACCCCAGAGTTGGGGGAAGCAGAGACAGGTGGATCTCTGAGTTGCAGCCAGCTTGGTCTACAAAGTGAGTTCCAGGACAGTCAGGGCTACACAGAGAAATCATGTCTCAGAGAGAGAGAGAGAGAGAGAGAGAGAGAGAGAGAGAGAGAGAGAGAGAGAGAGAGAGAGAGAAGAGAGAGAGAGAGAGAGAGAGAGAGAGAGAGAGAGAGAGGGAAAGAGAGACAGAATGAGATAGAGAGAAAGAGACAGAGAGAGAAAATGCTGACTCATTTTGATTGGGTGGGAACACATGAGAGACTGGAATAAAGATCTACAAAGATCCTCTAACTAGATTAGATTCCCAAAGTCAGTGTTCTTACTCCACTTGACATGAAGTTGGAATTTGGAGATGTTTTATTCTAAGAAAGGCTTATGCAAGTAAAATGATACAGTTTAGTAAGAAAAAGATGTTGGCTCTCTACCAAAATTAGCAAATGAATATATGTATCTTTTAAATTAACATAAACCTTGTCTTTTGGGTGGCTGTTCCTTTTTTAGCTAGCCTTTCAAATTAACCAGCCCTTAAACTAGTTGTGCTAACTGAGCTAGAGACAGAACATTTATGGTGCTTGGATGTCTGTTTGTCCTTCATTCCTTCTCTTCTCTCCTAAAGCTCACAGCCAGTACCTGCCCAGTATCTGGAACCGTGAGTGGGATTTCCCAAGAACTATAGCCCCAGGGTTGGTTCTCGAAGCAACAATGACACTATCATGGGTAATTTAGACAAAGTCTCGAACCTTATCCTTCATTACAAACTTTATCCTTCTTACAATCTACCATGTGAATAAAGAATAGAGAAGTAGGGTTGGGGAAATGGATCAAAGGGTAAAGTGAATGAGGACCAGAATCTGGATTCATAGCACCCATGAAGAAGCTGGCTATGGCGGCTTATTTGCAACTCTAGCACCGACTGTTTCTTTTCAGACAGGGTCTCACTGTGCTGCCCCAGCTAGCTTGGGACTTGCTACATAAACCAGGCTGGCTTTGAACTCACAGAATCCTGCCTGCCTCTGCCCTTGAATACTGAGATTAAAGGTGTGTACCACCACACCTTGCTTATAACCCCAACACTGTGGGGTTGGACATAGGGGGACCCTGGAGATTCCCTTGCAAACCAGTCTAGCTGAAATAGCAAGATGCAGGTGCTGTGAGAGATTGTGTCTCAAAAACTGAGAAGAATGATAGAAGGCGGCACTGGACATTGACCTCTGGTCTCTATATGCAGGCAGTATGAACTGCACCCCACCCCCTGTGCAATCAATTCTCTCTGTCTCTCTGTCTCTCTCTCTGTCTCTCTCTCTGTCTCTCTGACTCTGTCTCTGTCTCTGTCTCTCTCTCTCTCTCTCTCACACACACACACACACACACACACACACAAACACACACTTTTTAAAAAGTAGACAAAAATTTGTAGAACCCCAAATTTTCCTAAACAGTTCATCATGGGATGACTTTTTAGAAGACCCAGTAAGTCCTGAGGTCATACACTGTGAATCAAGGCTTTAAGAATGACACACAGTCCCTATTCTTGGGAGATTGGCTGGAGAGACTATGTATATAGGTAGGTCCACCCACACCTACAGCAAGCACTATAGGAAGGTTATTCTCAGTGTCAGAAGACAGCAAAATCAGCATGTATTTTAAAATAACACATCAGCCTCACACATCCCGCTCACCTCTGGATTTCACAGAGACTGGGATTTGGCCTTAAAAAAAAAACTTGTTTCAAGATCAGTGTAGTGGCACACAGCTGTAAATCTACCATTTTGGGAGACTAGCCCAGGCCAGCCTTAAATTCATGTTTTTTCTGCCTCAGCCTACCAAGCACTTGGAGACATGTAGCACCATCATGCCCAGTGAACAGCTCATTAAGGGATGACCTTATAGCTCTGTAAATTTGTCCTCTCTTTGAACTTTGACTGCTCTGAGAAATAAATGACACTGGAATTAGCACACTCTAGAAGAAACAGTCCACACCTGATGTACCTGTCTTTAAGCCTGTCTTTCCTCTATTGTATCTGGTCTCCAGGAACCTTACAATGTCTCTGTTAGAGATGGGGGGTGAGAAGGTTGTCTACACTGTTCTTGATGCTCAGCCATGGTCTGCAGAGGATGGCTACCGAGTGTACTCATTTGGATAGAGTTGTCTAGCCATCTTCCATTTACCCCAGAAGCTCTGAAGTCTGACTTTGGAAGCCCAGTGGCCACTCCCACCTCATCTTTCAAGGCTATCACATGAAGGCACTGGTTGCAGGAGGACCATGCCAACCTACGTTGTTTCCAGGATAGAGAAAGTATTAAATACTTGCTCAGCACTTAACTCTTTTCAGAATGTTGGTCTTCAACACTTCCCCCTAACATTTTGAGCTAGTAGTAGCAGCAAGTACTCAGAAGACCTTGGGCTCTGGGTCCCACTTAGGTCTCCTCTGATCTGCCCTTTAGCTGATGATCCAGCATAGCCTTTTTCTGAGACCATAGTCTCTACATTCAGAGTGTGATATCTATGCAGTGGGCTGTTTCCCACCCCTTGCTGTGATTCCACACCCCTAGCATGCACACACACAGATGCACACCTATGCGTGCACACACACACACACAAACACACACACACACACTCACTCACCATGAGATGCTGGAAGAGCCAAGAACGCATTATATTGGTGGCATGCTTGGGCAAGACTCCTCGTTTGTTCTTGGACTTCTTATCCTCATTGTCCAGGAGGGAGGTGAGGTCAAGGTTAACCTTCAGGGCACGTGAAGAAAAAAGTCAGCATCAGCAGCCTGTGAGGCCAATGGCTAGGGACCTGTTGCCATAGTAGTGGCACACTTTCACTGCCAACCCCCTTTTCCCAAGTTATTCTTGGGGCCCTGGGGAGGTCACCTTTTCCTCTCACCCCATACTACCCCCTCAGAGAATGGAGATGAGGCTTGGGGTGAGGGGATAAGGAGAAAGGGGATGATGAGAGAGGAAACAGCAGAAAAGGGTCATGCAGAGAGTACTGAAGATGAGAATTTGCCATAAACCATCCAGTAGTTATTAGCATTTCTGTGATACTTTACAGTTTGCAAAGCACTTTCCTGTCCCTCACCGTGGTTAATCCTCATCACAGCCCTGTAGGTTGGCTGTGGCGGTATTAATCCTTCTCTTTTGATAAGAACTCAGAGAGGTAAGGAGACATATGCAAGATCACAGTTAATGTCAGATCTCAGGCATCTGACTTCAGATCTTTCTAGAGATCTGACCTCTAGTATCACTGAAGTGCAGAGTAGTTGGAGCTGGCGACCAAGCACAGGAAATGCAGGGTCCTTTGATATAAACTCTGGAGGCAGCAAAATCCCCAGAGCTGATAAAGCCTTGCTTAGATCCAGCTTCCTGTCCAGAGAGCGGTGTCTTAGAGGTGAGGATTAGGTAAGCCTTTTGCTGCAGTGCCCAACAGAAGGTAAAGAATCACAGGCACCCTCCATTGCTCATGCACAAATACACACACCCACACACACTCACCTGTGTATTCTGGATCTGGATGGCTCCCTGGGGGATTGCTTGGGTGACCACCTGACCCTGGGAGGTTACCATGGTAACCGGCTGATATAAGGCTCCACCTGAGGAGACAACCAGTTTTGGGATCCCCTGACATGGAGGTAAAAAAAAAAGAAGAAGGCAAGCAGGGTTCCCAGTTGCTTAACACTCTCATGTGAAGACTCTTGGGGTAGTGGCAGAATGCATGTTTGCTCCCTTTGTAGGAGCGGAGTGAGTGAGGTAAGAGATGATGTCCAGAAGGAAAAGCAGAGCTTTTGGTGGGAAGCAATTAGGAGGAAGGACAAGGCTTTACTCAGTCTTGAATGCCTGTGTTGGGGGGCTGGAGGGAATGTGGGGGGGAGGGGGAAGGAAACCATGAGATTTTGACTTAAATTTGTTCCAACCCATCATGATCAGGTCTTGGTGCTCACTATGTGCAGAACACTTCAGTCAAGAAACTACACTGGAAGTCCCTCCCTTATCAGAGGATACTCACTCATCCCAGAACTTCCTAGGAGTATCCCTTCTTCCCCCAAGATGCTTCCCACAGTCCCCAGAACCCTGCACCAACCTGACACGACTTGAGAGTTGACGGTTGTCATGGCGATGTTGCCCTGTTGGAGTGCTGAGGCTGGGACCACAATCCCCTGGGGGTTATTGGAGACTCCAGACATGGAATTGGGGGAATTCTGCAGGAGGTCCTGGCGGTAAGGGAGGGGTAGTTTGTGACAATGTCCCCAAGAGCTTAGATACTTTTGTTCCAAAGTCTTCCCTTCCCTTCCCTTCCTGGTAGCCCCCCAACTCCTGTCCTCCCAGACACAAACCAGAAGGCAGTTCTCAGGACTTCTAAAAGGAGTGAATAAGAAGTTCCTACCTTAAAATATATAAACCAAAGGCCCCGTAATAGTCCTTCATTTACATTTCATTCCATTGGTAAGTAGAGGCACAAATGAATCCCTAAACCTGTGGGTCTCACTTCAGCTACATTTTGGAATCTGCAAAGATGGAGCTCTGGGTTCCAAACCCAGAGACTCTTCTTTAATGAGAGTATATTCCAGGCTTTGGAGTTTAAAAACTCCCCAGGTGATTCTGACTCGCAGAAAGCCTCCATTCACTTGCTCAACACTCAGATGCTCAACCGCCCAGATGTTTGCCCTGGCCCTCCCCTCCTCCAGCACCTCTGTTCTTCACATATCTCCAGCACAAACAGCTTCCAAAGTTCTGTTTGTTTACTCACTTACTTTGCAGTACTGGGCTTTGTGCACACGCTGGGCAAGTGCTCTATCACTTAAGCTAGCTACATCCTCATCTCCCCAATGGTATGCCCTTGTACATCCTTAGCACCTATATTATGATACTAAAATATTTATTTAAAAATAATAAAGCCACTTTGTATCACTACATAACCTGTCATCAAATGACATTGCCTAGAAACCTTGAAGTCAGCCCATGTTATAGGCTCTTCTGTCTTCCCCGAATTCTCAACACAGAATTATACTGGGAACCAAATCCCCTTTGGCCAGATTGTTAACCAGTTTGTTTTTGTAGTAGCCAAGGCAGCCAAGAAAATGAGGGTTTTCTTTTTCCTGATGTCTTGTTCCCCTCATCATTGCCTTCTAGCAGTCAATGAAAAAGTCCTTAGATTTGATATTGAGGGTCCTTTGACACCAGAGGAAGAAGGCTTAGCTTCAGGCCTCCAGGATGGAGCAGTGGGTCCTCCCTGCTTTCTGGGCACCTGTGCATGGTGTCTGGGTGCTTATAAGATTTGTGAAATAGGAACTGAATGTGTCAGAGATGGGTGTGTTCAGGAAAGAGGGCAAAAAGGTACCTATACAGGAGGTACACTTGGCACTCTGAGCTCTTCCCAGCCTCAGATCCCCATCAGAATACCCTCCTTGAATTAGTTAATGAACCAAATGGATCCAATGGTCACTAAGGCCCACGTTTCAAAGCTTAATCTGGGGCAATAATACAGGATTGGTGAAGAGCTGGAGATGGGTGCGAGGCCATGAGAGTGAAGGAAATGTGCAAGGATGGCTTTACTTCTTCACTTTTATTTCAGGACTTTAAGAAGCCTGGACCCTTGGCCTTCAGGGGAAGCTTAGAATCTGGACTGAGGAGGTACCCATGACTAGAAATCACCTCTAGCCAACAACTGCCTACTGGTAGTTACAAATAAAAGGAAAATGTCGCAGAAGACAGTCACAACACTGTTCCTTCCACTGTAGCATCACATAAGTCAGCAGCGCCTAGAGGGAAGCAGGAGGCAGCAACCATTTCTGAGTCTGCCTTGATTCTCTGCCTGTTGAATCCCTTCTGTGTCTCCTCCCCAGTTACCACTATTACATCCCTGGTCCAGAGCTAGAGGAGAAAAACCTATAGAAGCAGGACCAGGCCTGGGGCCCAGTCCTCCATCCCACCCACGACCACAGGGTCCTCTGGTTCAGCTTCTCCAGGAGGGTGAAGTAAGAGGATCCACTTCTCTTCTAAGTTCTTCTTGGCATGGGTGACCTTGGGGAAGGGAGAGGGCAGTTTGTGCCTTGGCTTCCCCTCTGGGGTGCTCTGTGAGAGCTTCCCACCAGAGAAATTCCTCTCTTAATCTGTCCAGCCACACGGTTGGAGTTTAAGACTGAGCTTGGCATGCAGAAACCTAGACGCTGCAAAAAGTCATTGCATATACCAACATCCTGAGGGATAAAAGAAAGAAAATAAGGTCCAGAGGCCCTGGTGGCTCACCCAGGTCACACAACTGATTGGCAGCTACAGGATTCAAAGTCAGCTCTCCCCCGCCATTAGCCACAAATACTGAATTCTTAGTTTGGGCTTCAAGAGGCTCCTTGAATCCTACCTATGAAAGACGATAACAACCCCATGTCCAGGAACAGCATAAAGAAGATCGTGATCTTGGGAATCACATTGAACTCCTTCTGGCGGCCTGCCTTCCTTCCTTCCTTCCTTCCTTCCTTCCTTCCTTCCTTCCTTCCTTCCTTCCTTCCTTCCTTCCTTCCTTCCTTCCTTCCTTCCTTCCTTCCTTCCTTCCTTCCTTCCTTCCTTCCTTCCTTCCTTCGTTACTGTGTTAGTTCAAGCTAGCATCAAGGAGTTCTCAAAGCCTGAGTTTTCAAACTTGAAGGTTGAGATCTGGTGCCAGCATCCCAGCCAACTATTCCCATGGGACAGAACCAGTACTAAAGATGGTTGAAGCAGAAGGGAACTTAGAAGGGATATTTAACAGAAGGAGACCCCAATGCCATTAGGTCTAAAGCCAATGGAAGTAGCTACTCAATAATCTCTCATTTGGAGTCAGTCATGCGGGGACACTCCTCTTCAGGTGGAGATAAATGAAACTCTTAAATATAAAGACTTCTCTTAGACATTCTTCACTACCCCTGAAGTATCCAGCATGGCTGGGACAATATGAAGAAAACTAGCATAAATATAAAGCACGCCTTCTGTGATTCAACCTGACACACACTGTTATGTAGCCAAAGACAGAAGGGTGAGCCCTACCTGGACACCTCAGCTGCTTACTCAAACCCTGTGGCTTGGAGAGCCTCCATCCCCATTCACTTGGTCTGGGGAACTAAAGGGAATTTTTGTTCTGGCTTGGATCATTTTCTCCCCTACACTTCTCCACCCTTCTCTTGTTGTTTGGCTGTGAGGTGCTGAGAGGAAGCCAAAATACACCAGCAAAGGGGTAGAATGGAAAAGTTCAGGAGTAGAGACCGCAGGCAGGGCCAGGGCTGGCAACAGCTTAGCTGGGGGCAAAGAAGAGAAAGCAGAGGCCTCGCCTTTCTGCATTTGGTGTCTCTCCCCCACATCTGCAGACAGAGCTGCTGCTTCACACACCTCCTGAGGCCTCGGATTTTTTTTTTTTAAAGATTTATTTTATTTTGAATTATGTGTGGATGTGCATGTCTATGTGCAGTTACATGCACATGGCAATGCAGGTGCTTTCAGAATCAAGAAGAAGCCATGGGCTCCCCTGGAGCTGGAGTTACAGGCAGTTGTGAGCCACTGCATGTGAGTGCTGGAGTTCCGTTCACTCACATTCTTTGCAAGAGCAGCACATGCTCCTAACCACTGGGACACCTCTCCAACCCACACAGGGCCACCGAATCAGACCCTCAGCAATTTGTAAGTTTCAAAGCTTTCTCCAGCTAGCCTCCAGCATCAGACAGATCTGAAGATTACCAATTTACCATAGACATGAAAATCGGAGGGTGCTAATTGGCCGCTTGATTTCATGTTAATCTCACCATCACTTTACAGGGTCAACAAGAGAGAAACTGTCACATTTTCCTCGAAAGGATTGAAGTCCAAAGAATGGAAGGGACTTCCCTGACTTAAACAGTTGTAGGTCTCCTGGTCTTGTGTGTATGATAGAGACGAACAGAGAGAGGAAATGAACTTTGGAGATAGATCCACTGGCCCTGCTACAAACACACTGCCTGGCACTGTTTGGTGTCTAATGATTTATTTCCTACTTCATATGGCTGTAGTCACTTGAGTGGCAGAGCAGGGGTTAAATCTGTCCTCAAAGCCCTAGAGCCCTAGTGTTTTTTATTAGCAGTAGGAGAAGTTGAGCCAAGGCTACACAGGACAGCACAGACCTTGTCATATGCTTCCACTGGTCTTGTCTGATGCACCCCTGGAACTTGGTACCAAGCCTCAGAAATCTAAGTATAGTCCCCATCTCAGAAGAGGGCAAAGACCCCACCTTGCTGTGATGTCAGGTTGCATATTACTCTGTAGCTCTGTGGAACGGCCACAGAACAGCTCTGACTCTCTAGGGACAGTCTCCGTCATTTTTTTTTTTTTTTTTGAAGAAGCCACTGTGGCAGCAGCGAAAGCCCTGGGGAAGAATCTATTGGCTAAATACACGGTATTGTTGTCTTCTCAACAGCTTCCTGGAGGCTTATCTGACTCCAGACCCAGGCGGCTGTTATGTACACTCACAGAGGGACACCCACAGGGAGCGGAGAAGCACAGTGGTTGCAGTGTAAGTGACACTTCCAGCATCCAGTCTCACATCCCTCTTGAGCTGTCTAGGCACCAGGCACTGAAAGCAGCTGGAGCTCATCTAGCCCAAGAACTCTGCTGTGTCTCTCTGGAGAGACACAGGAAGCCTGGGCTCCACAGGTGGTAACAGAACACACACACACACACACACACACACACACACACACACACACACACACACTGCCAGTTATTTGAAGTGGAGAGGCAATGGGTCCCTCAGAAG
>NC_034599.1:31472646-31480146 GCF_900095145.1 Mus pahari
CACACACACACACACACACACACACACACACACACACACACACAATGGAGTAAAAAACCTAAAGCATGACAAAAAGAAATGATGGAAATATTTCTCTTGAATGTATTTTGAGATGTTTGGAATTTTTATTTTACTAGGTTGTCCCTGAAACAGGGAGATAAACTGGATGACCTTGCAAAATCCCTTGCATTTTAGGATTAAGAAGAAAAAAAAAAAAAGATGGTCTCTAGAATTCCAGTGAAAGGATTAAGGAACAGGACCCAGATACAGGGCTCAGCAATCTGCCATCCTTGCCCTGGCCACTAGGGGTCTCTGCGGATCCATAGCCTCAGACCAGCTCACCAACCCCTCCCAGATGGCTACCTCCAAGACTTACTTGCCTGGCCTGAGGGGAGGGTGGGATGCATTTCAGTGTCACACTTCTACTGGAAGCTTGTCCCACCTTTCTAGGCATGGGCACGGACAGTCCTCTTGACTCTTCCTTACTTCCTATCACCTTACACAGGGCACACAGAAAGGGTCTCTCTTGTGCAGATGTCTGTTGCCTTAGCTTGGGAATAGGTTTTTGAGGGAAAGAAGGTTGACTCTTTGACCCTGTGCCTAGCGCATTTTGGAGTGTGTGCTAGATGCTTCATAGATCTGTGGTCTGACCGGGCTGTACGCGTGTCTAGGTGGTTGAGGAGGTTGCCTCTGTCCCCAGACAGCCTTTCTGGCAGAGTCCCTCTGTTCTATCACAGCCAGAGTCCTGCCTTAGACCAAGAAGAGCTAGGCTTGCAAAAGCAAGGAAGCCAAGCACATATAAACAAATCATCTAATCCTGTCCTGTTCCACCCCAGCTGGGGGCTTTGGCCTCAAGGGAAAGGCAGTCCAGGCCTGTGGAGACAAGCAGCAGCTGCTGCTCTTAAGGAACATTCCTTCCCGGAAGGAGTGGAGCACTCAGGTTTCACCCACCCGGCAGGAACTACACACTATGAGGCCCAACAGAAGTCACAGCTCTGCTGCTGTGGCGCAATGAGGTAGCACAAATCCACTTCTTGCCTCCTTGGTCTGGGGTGTTGCTTCCCGGTTTAGGTGGTAATACTCCTGAGGTGGACCACCTTCCTTTGTCCCCACCCGATCTGAAAAGTCACAGGTCACGTCCTCAAGATGATCAATCATGGGACAGAGGTCCTAGGGCCTTGGCAAGAGTGAGTGGAGTATATTGCCTTCCACCTCCCTGATAACTTTGGAAAAGCAAAGCTTGCTGCGTGTCAGGGAGACGGCTACCCCTCTGAGGGAGAGATGGGCTGTCAGTGACTTCCACAGGCTGCTGGGGAGTCCCAGAGTTGGCTCCTTCACAGGCTGCTAAGCTCAGCACATTAGGATGTGCTCACTCCATACTTCCTTCCTTCCCCCTCTTCCAGTCAGTTACCAAATCCAAATTCATGCTCCACAGTAACCTGTTATGTCACCTGTAGTCTCTGCATCACTGGATTACAGTCATCCCATGCCTAACCTGGGACCAGGAACTTTGCTCTCCTTTCTATGTGTAACAGGATGCCACTGTGTTAGAAGAACACAGGCTCTATAATAACCATATACACAGTCACTACTACTACTTAGTGTATGGTGTTGGGCCTGTCTCTTTTCTTATCTCTTTTTCTCTTTCCTTGGGTGTCATAAGGAAATATAAAGTATAATGTCCATCTGAAGTCTTGTGAGGGATAAATAAAATATTACACACAGATACTTAGTGCATGCTATTTTTGTGATACAGGTAGCTCAGTCAATGCTGCAGGAGCTCCTTTCTTACAAGTTCATGTTGGAGTCATAAAAGCTCAATTAATTTGTCCTGCAATGTGTTTCTAGCACCGACCCTATTGAATATATCCCTATTTCTCTTTAAAATATTCAGCACATGGCTATAATAGTCAACATCGAAATATGTCTCCTCGGGGTTAGGAAAAAAAGGGCTTAGTGGTTCAGAGTACAATTCCAGAAGACCTAGGTTCAATTCGCAGCAACCACAGGCAGCCCTTGGCTACCTATAACTCCAGGTCCAGGGGATCTAACAACATCTTCTGGCCTCTGAGTACTGTGAGTACTGTGAGCACGTGATGCACAGGCATACATGCAGGCAAAACTTTCTATCACGTAAAATAATTTTTTTGAAAGAATACACATTTTAAATATTCTTCCCATAAATTTAGTTTCAAGATGTACTATCATTTCTATTTCAAGGTCAGAGACTGTGGCATATCCATCTGTATGTCCTCAGAGCGCAGCAGGTTCCATGAATGTTTGAATGAATAGATGGTGCATGAGTGAATGACTCTCTGTCCCCTTCTCTCCAGGGATTCTAAAAAGCTATACCCTAGCCTCTTCTCAGACTTCTTTCTGTCCTGGGAACACTTACCTTTAAAGAGCCAATAGACCACTACCTCTCCCAAGCCTGCCTGAAAAACTACATCCTCCAGGAAGCCTGGCCAATGAATCTTCAGCTTCTCCTATCAGAACGGGCAAAAATCTTCCATCCTGAGATTTGTTCAACTTGTTTTGGGGCAGAAATGGACCTGGCTGTGAGCCCTGTGCTGGCTGGGCTTCAGGCCTGGCTTTCTGTTGGGAAAGAAGGATGATCTCAAGCCACATGTGGTGTGCTCAGCCCCCCTCCCCTCTCCTCTCCTGTCTTTCTCAGCACTCCAGGTCCTGAGCATCCTATGCCGGTCAGAATTCATCCTAGACTCAAAACTCACTCCCCCTCAAATTAGGAGCTCCCAGTGAAATATTCGCCTAGCTTCTCCCAGGACCCAAGACAGTAAGCAGTCCCAAATGACTGGCAACGCACTGAGAACCATGTTCTGGTCCCTGTATTAGAGCTGATTCTAACTCTCCATAGAGACAGAGGGATGATTTTCAGATCAAATTAGCCCTGAGTGAGGCAAGAGTTGGGTTCTCTCTAGTGGGATGGTTTAGTTAGTGCTCTAGAAGGATGGGAAAACCCAGAGTGAGTCTAGAGTGTAGCGGTGGGGAAGCTACCCCTGCAGCATGCCTAGGTGTAACATGTTCTTTTGGAGCAAGACAGGATAGATGCCTGGGGAGGTGGAAACATCTAGGTATGCTGTGCTAGTTGAAGCCCTTGACACTGCCCACCCCAGCCCTCCACCCTCTGTGGTAAAAACACACCCCCATCTTCCCACCTTGGTTATATCCGCTCAGAGAAAACTGACAAATAGAAATGGAAGACCAAGCTGGGAATAGGCCAAATCTGGCAGAGCGAGTGGAAGGCCCAACACAGTGTCTGGGAATAGGGCTGTCAATTGGAAAACAAAAATGTCTCCTCCTTTGCCACACAAGGCATTGTGAACAGCACTCAGGGAAAGCCATGAGCCAGCAGTTTACAACAAAGCTGGCAGGCAGCTGGGATGTTAAGCTAGAGGATCATGTTCCAGGGGGCAACACCCCTCCTTAGGTCAGACTAGTTCTTGGGGTAGCTATTTCAGGCTGGAGGGGATTAAGGTTGGAGCATGACGAATGAGCAAACGCAAACACACACACACACACACACACACACACACACACACACACATACACACACACTCCCCCATTACTCAGTTTCCTCTCCCAACAGTGGATCTTAAGATCTTCCACTTATATCAACTAAGCCCCTGGTCCTAGTCCTTAGGTGGGTGAGGCACTCTTTCCTAAATGATCACAGGCAAGACCCCACCCATAGTGCTTCAGAGAGACAGTGACAGGAACTTAATTGTAGGGCAACATATAGCAAGCCCTAGTCACCTTCATCGCCTTTGTTCCTAGACTATAAGTCCTGCAAGCCAGAGCACCTCCCCTTACCCCAACCTGGTCTGAAAGGTCACAGATCACATCCTCAGGATGCTCAGCCTGGGGCAGAAGTCCTAGGGCCTTGGCAGGGGTGATGAGCACACTGCCTTCAGCCCCCTGACAAGTATGGTAAAGCAGAGTTTGCTGCACATCAGAGAGAAGCCCTGGTGGTCCTGATGAGGGAGAATTGGACCACCAGCACCCTCCATAGGCTGCAGGGACATCCTAGAGCTAAGAGTCTGTTCCTTCGGAGGCTGCTAAGCCCCTCATAGCAGGATTGTGCTCACTCTCTACTTCATTTCCCCTCTTCTAAATTCTTGCTTCCCAGCCATTCATTCCTTTACTCCATTCATGATCTTGGTCTCACCATGGCCACGCTTCCCCCCTCCTCCTTTCTTTCCACCCCTGCCTCACATTTCCGGCTTTTGCCTGTCAGGTTCTCTCTGTGTCTTTCTCTTCACTGATCTCTTCTGACAATACTTCAGCCTCTCCCTGTCTCCTCCCCTCCCCCCCAAGGATGCTATCCTCTCTTTTACTTCCCCCTCTTCCTCCTTCTCCCTTCCTGCATGGTGCCCCTTGCCCGATCTAGCACTACTTCTTTCAACCGATGCCTACGGGCCCCAGGTCTTTCAGAAGACATCATGGTCACAGCTGGCACCATAAAGCAACACTATTGAAGGAATGAGTCTATTTCAAGAGAATATTAGCAAGTAGAAGCATGGGCAGCTGTTTTTAGATATGTCATAGAGTGACATATCTAAAATATATAAAATGCTGTGTCAATGCAAACAACATGTGTTTCCTAGGAGCGGAAAGAACATCTACAATTTTTCATCTAACATCCTATGCAACATTTCCTGCCTTAATGATTGACCATCAGCTAAGAGAAGGAAAGCACTTTATAGAAGGGAGTCAGAGAAACCTCCCTTGGCAATGACCATGGGAAAAGGCTGGCTTGGCTTGGTAGAGAAGAGAAGTTCCATATGGAGAGATGTCCCCTTAACATACAGGCATGGAAAAATGGTTGTACTCCCTGGAGCAGTGTAGCTCATGATTGGAAGTCTGAGGCTAGACCTATGAGGTCTTGAATGTCAGGCAGGCAGGCAGACATGAAAGCCCTGGTGGCAATAGGGTCTACAGACCACACAGGCTTCAGGAGGACAAATCTAGCAGCAGCAATGTAAGGAAGCACAGGTATAGAACGGGACTGAGGGATGGCCAGGGAAGACAGGTGGGAAGGAGGTGGTGGCAACCAGAGGAAGTGATGAGAACAAACTTGAGTTACACCAAATAGGAATATCTCAAATATGCGTCCCCCGCCCCCACCCCTGCAATCCCCTGCCCCTCTAACCTACCCTTCTCCCCGTCTTTGTTTTCTCCCAAAGTGCTCTGAGATCAGAGTCTTTCTTCAAGGGCTACCAGAGCACCAGCCGCCCTCTCAGGCAGGGATCTGACGTTGCCTCCTTCCTTAAATCTCAGAGGCCCAGGGCGGGCATTCCCGGGAGGTCTGGCCTTTGCAGTTCTAACACCTGGATCACGCAGGGCCTACGTTCTTTCCACCCCACCCCCAAACTCCACTTCCCTGCAAACCCCTGCTTGCTTCAGCATTGCTTGTCAACCTCAGACAGACCTCCAACCCTGAGGGGCCACTGTAGTTGCTGAGCCTCAGGGCCCCTCCTTCCTTGCCTTTCCACCCGCTACCTTGGTACATACCCCCTAACTTCAGAGCTCAAGGTAGAGTCGGGAGGGCCCAGGAGGGGAAATCCAGGGCCTCTCCAAGGACCTGATTATTTCCAAAGACTTGTGCTAATTTTCTGATATGATCCTCACATCTCTGTGAGGCACTAAATCCTCATTACTTTTCCTGACCGATGCATTCTAATTAGATCAACACTTAAAAAAAATTCACAATAGCCACAGGATGGCTTTCCATCTCATTAACTCCTCACTTATTATTTTCATGAAAATTACTGATAAAAATGTGCATCTCCATTTGGTGAGGCCTCGCAGCCTCCTCAGCTCCTATCTTACATCTCTCCCGTCACCGGGGCTGCGCAGCATCACCATGGTAACCCACAATAATAGAAACTAATAAATTACAAACGAGATGCTCGTTGAGCAATTATTGTCCTCTTTTATGCAAGTTTCTTGCTAATTTCGATCATAAGGGAAAGTACAATAAGACTCTGAAGGAATGAGTCTATTTCAAGAGAATATTAGCAAGCAGAAGCCAAGGCTGCTGTTTTTAGATCTATAATAAAGTGATTTGGTGATTTTAAGCAATACAGGGAGGAAATAAACTTCTTGCCCTGTGTCTTATGTCGTTCTTAGCATCAGGTCCCACAGAGATTCCAGTGAGTTGGACAGGGTGCAATACTGAGTGTACCTGTGCAGGTATGTGTGTGGGTCCACAAAGTACAAAGTGTGTCCCTCCCCTCGCCTCTGCCAACCTGAGTCCTTAACATTCCTGAGATGAAAATGGCCCAGCCTTTCTTTCAGGTAGGCTTCACAGTAGCTCCCATCGCTCATCCTTGCAAAGTTAACCTGGATCCCTGTCCTTGTCTATCTAAGGAAAAAGGCTACTGTGAGCCTCCCAGGGGCATTGGTGCATGTCTTTTGGACTTCAGGAACCCTGTGACATGGAAACAAAGTTGTGAGCTTATAGTCTATGTAGATGTCAGCAAGTGCAGTGTACAGGAATAGTCAGGTAGTTTTCCGAATTTGTGGATTTGGAGAACACATCCTGTCCTGGAGAGACATAGTGTAGAATAGGCAGCATTTCCTAGGATGAGGGTGGCAGGGGAATCTTGGAAGGGGTTTGGTTGAGGTGACTTTCACAGTGGCCTTGAATCTTGGTGGGGCAGAGGTACCAAGTACAGTACATAGGTAGAGGCTGAGGGAGGAGAAGCAGTCCTGTGGAATTTATCTTTATTTACTAGATGAGCAGAATTTTGGGGGAAGGGCTAGTTTCCCTGGAGCCACTTTAATGTCCTTCAGTGTAGTCTGTCAGGAGGTCTATCTACCATCTGAAACTGTCTGCTAGGCAAGTCTCTTTTCTCCTTTATAGACCAGGACTCACCTACCTACCACATCTTGGTAAATCTTGAGTAGGGAGCCAGGAATGTTTTTGGACACTGTCTATCTTAGATATGGTCATTTAAAGGATGCTCATATTCTAGCAGGTAGATGTCAATGTAAAACGGGGGACTGTGCTGGCTAAGTATTGTGGCTAAGGCAGCAGGATCAAGTTTGAAGCCAGCCTAGGCTACATGCTAAGATCCGGTCATAAACAATCAAATAAAAAAATAAGGGCCTATGCTGCCTAATGGAGAGATGAGGGCCTTCATTATAAAAGGATCTGATGGTTCAAATTGCTTTGCCCAGGCCACTGAGGTCCTTTAGACCTTTCCACATGCCTGGCCCATCCCTGTGTGTTACCTGTGAGTGAAGGTTTATGGAGGGCTGGTTGGGGGAATAGGGCCCCCCGAGGTCATTCCTGAGCAGGTTATCACTGTGCATCTTGGTTTTGAGGCAGGTGATGTAACGGTTGCAAAAGTCCTTGCAGAGCTCATTGACTTTCTCCAACTCTAGCAGGTGGATCCTCAGGACCTGGATTGCCTTCACCATCTGGGGAGAAGAAGAGCTGTAAGCCCAGGTGTCTCTATCACATGCCCCTCCCTG
>NC_034599.1:31482524-31602663 GCF_900095145.1 Mus pahari
GAAGAAGAAGAAGAAGAAGAAGAAGAAGAAGAAGAAGAAGAAGAAGAAGAAGAAGAAGAAGAAGAAGAAGAAGAAGAAGAAGAAGAAGAAATTGGAATATAAGGTTTATCAAAGAAATCTTAGACAGGAATATAGATCTCTGTGAGTTCAAGACCAGCCTGGTTTACATAGTGAGTTCCAGGATAGCCAGGGATACATAGATCCTGTCTAAAAACAGTCAATCAATCAAACAAACAAAAACAAAAACCCAACAATCTGCAACAGCGAAGGAGATCCTATGAAGAAGATGAAAAGACTGTGGGCTGGCAGCAAATATTTATTGACCACATAACTGACAAAGGTCTCATACCTACAATATGTAAAGAGCTCTTAAAACTAAATAGTAGAATAACAAGCAACCAAATTTGAACAAGGGCAAAAGATGTGATCAGACCTTTTACTGAAGAGTACATACAGATGGCAAATAGGCACATTGAAAGATGTTCAGTGTCATTAGCCATTAGGAGACGCCAATTTAAACCACAGGGAGGTAACTCTGCACACACATATGCACAGTTACAGTTAGAAATGGATGACACCAAATGCTGGCAGAACAACTGGACTCTAGATCACTGTGCATTGCTGGTGGGGATGTAAGCCAGTGCAGTCACTGCAAACAGTATGACAATTCCTTACAGAACTAAGCGTGTTTGCTGGGTGTTGTGCATGCTTTGAATGTCAGTTGAGAGGCAGATGCAGGTATATCCCTGTGAGTTCAAGGCCAGCCTGTGTTATCTACGGAGTTTTAGGACATCCAGTGCTACATAGTGAGAATCTGTCTCAAAAACAAGCAAACAAAACAAAACACTCAACCTAAGTATGTTCTTATCCTATGACCCTAGCAGCGCTCTCCTCTCTCTCCTCTTCTCTCTCTCTCTCTCTCTCTCTCTCTCTCTCTCTCTCTCTCTCTCTCTCACACACACACACACACACACACACACACCTATACATAAACAGTTAGCTGTTCATGGCAGCTTTATATCAAGTGGCCTCAACCTGGAAACAGACTACAACTTGGCAACAAAAAGGAATGAACTATTAATACATTCAACAACTTGGATGTATTACAGGGAATTACGCTATGAGAGAAAAACCAGTCTCAAAGGGATATATGCTAACAGCACAGTGCCATTTACAGGACCTAGCCATAGAGACAGAACAGATTAGGTTGGTGGGATAGAATGAAGAAAAGAGGGAAGACCTATTCTGTACCTTGATGATAACATCTGGGTAGGGTTAATAGGTTATTCCTGCCTGTGAAATTGTGCTCTGTTATTTAAGAAGGTAATCAGGATCTCTCATACTAATTCTTACAATTGAATGTAAATTTATAATTATATCAAAGTAGAATAAAAAAATGTAGAAGGGGTTACTGCCTTTCCATATCTGTCTATGTTGACAGGGGCAATGTGTGGGAGATTCTCATGCCAGTCTCCTAGCTTTTGGTAGCGTTATGATGCCTAGGGACAAGCTCAGACAATACGAAATGAAACAAGGGGGCTGAGGTGGTAAAACACTTGCTGGATGGGTTTGATCTCCAGGTCATACTTAAAGAGCTGAGTGTGGTGTGTAAGGTTTCCTTGTAATAAAAGTCGGTGACAGGGAGCGGAGACAGGAGAACCATCGGATGACTTCCCAGTTAGATTGGCTGAATTGGCAAGCTTCAGGACAATAAGGCACCCTGTCTCAAAATGTAAGACACCTTCTGCATGGCAACCCGAGGTTGTCCTCTGGTCTCCATATGCATGTACACCTATGTACACAGGAACACACACACACACACACACACACACACAGACTTTCTGGAGTACCAAATTAGGTCACAGACAGAAACTTTACACAGGGCTTTGACACAAGGTCCCATCCTATGGACTCCAATTCCTTGAAGCTGGGACCGACAGACAAGGAGCGAGTGATGATATTAGTATAAGTAGTTTGGACCAAAGGGAGCTTGAGAAAGACTTGTTCTTGTCTACATTTTCTGCTTGGTTTCAGCCTGGAAGGTCTTGACTTATGCCTATTAGAATAATCAGCACACTATGAGATACATCGCAGACATTTATGGGAGGACTGACAGCAACACTGAAATATTTCTTACTGTATGTCTGGCTCTGGGGTTAAGCCTGTTCTATGCTTTGTCTTATTTATTCTAGACAACCTCCTCTGCAGACAAGTCCTCTTATTGCCCGCATTTTATAGTTGAAAAAAAAAAAGTTCACAGGCATTTTTTTCATCCCAAGATCACACCGCTGGTAAGCAGTATGAAGGCTCGTGGCCTTACACCTGAGACCAAATTGCTTTGTCCTTCTATGGTGTCTCAGGAGTCAGGTATGACGAAAACAATGGTCGCATAAAGGGTGTGTGGTTTGGGAGTAAGTGGAGGCTTGCAAGGTGAGGGGAGTATGTGAGCAGACACACTAGCACCTATGGCAGCAGCTATCTTCCAGGCCGAGCCTGCCACTGGGAGACGACCTCATTGTCTTGGACTGTCTCTTATGTTCTTTTAATGTGCTGATTAAGAAGTTCTTCCTTACACAGGACTCAGATCTCTCTCACCGTCTGTAAAGGGCTTGCTCAGCCTTCTGAAGCACCAAGGACATCTAGTACCTCCATCAACATAACTTTCTTCTTTTAATTTTATCTGTGCACTGGACAGGTCATCTGACTTGAATCAATTGCTCACTTGCTTTTGTCGAAACAAAACCGATTCTATTATTATCTTTCTTTTCTTTCTTCCCTCTCCCTTCCCATCATTTATTCTTTTTTCTCTCTTTCCTGTTTTTTCTTTTCTTTTTTTTTTCCCTCTCATAGCAAGACTATCCTATCCTGTTTAATTTTTGGAGGAGGGAGTTCAGGGTAGAGAATAAGAGTCTCTCACATGCTAGACAAATGATCTATCACTGAGCTGTGTCTCCGGCCATATTCTGCTTTTAAAAGTCAACATTTTAAAATAGTCTTATGAATGAATACATACATACACATGCATGCATAAATATATACATACATCACACCTACTATCAAACATGTCCCCCTATTCATTTAAGTATATGACCAATATGTCTTTATTACACAAAATGGAAAGGTACAGCTAAATTAAACAAAATAAAAAGCAAATATATATTATATATGTTATCTATAATATATACTATATACCCAGAATTCTTAGCTCAAATGTAATACATGAACAATGTGTTTTAACTAGTTCTGGTGTGCAGGGGCCAAAAGCAGTCATATCCTGGGGTCTGATAAAGCACAGATGAAGGATTACTATTTTATGGGCTAAAAGAATTGGTTTAAAGATTTAAGAAGGCAGAGTAAATCATAATGGTACTCTGAGGCAATGAATATGTAGAACCTCTTCAATATTAGAGAAATAGATGTGTAATGCTGTGCACAGGGTGGGGAGGGGGACTACATCAATGCAGAAAGCCTGTGGAGTTCAGTGCCATGCATACTGGAGGTGAGGCCAGACCCACTGCTCGCTCTCTTTGTGCCAGTGAACAGGTTCAGGATTTGTTTGTTTGTTTTTTCTGAGCCTCAGTCTCTTGGTTTATAAGATAGAGATAGGGAACCTTTCTAATCGACAAGACTTGTTAAGCGCCAACAGATAATAATGTGAAAATACTTTGTAAATCATGAAGAACCAAGAACTTTTTCTCTGGCTTTGATGGGATAGGGTCTCATATAACCCAGGTGAACTTCCTGTGTAGCCAAGGATGATTTTGAACTTCTGATCCTTCTGCATCTACTTCCTGAGGGCACAAATATATATATATATATATATATATATATATATATATATATATATATATATGAAACAAAAGGACTCTTTTGAATAATTTTTCACATTGCACTATTTGGCTACTGAAAGAATTACTTCTGGGGTTCCCTCTATATTTGCAGTAAGTGAAGCATCCTTCATCCTATGTGTCTAATTTTGTTGTTTTGTCTCTAAGTGAGAATAAAATGCTGATTTATTAAACAACTTTTTTCCCCAAATGATCTGGATCATAGAAACTTACTCCAAATCCTTCAGCATATTGACAATGCCCCTTTATTTTTAAAAAAGATTTTAGTTTAGTTTTGATTATGTGTACATGTGTGTCTGTGTGAGTGTTTGAACACGTGAGTGCAGACACCCACAGAGAACAAAAGAGGGCACTGGATCCCCTGGAACTAGAATTCAGGTGGCTGTGAGCTGCCCAGTGTGGGTGCTGGGAAACAAACTCAAGTCCTCTGGAAGAGCAGTGAATGTTCATAACTGCCAAGCCATCTCGCCAGCCAGAATGCCGCTAATTGAATACCACCACCGTGTGTAAAGAGTGTGCCCTTAGTTTCCATTCCCCAGGTTTTAATGTGTCAGCTTCTCTCTCCCCATTCTGTTTCAAAATAAAAAGTCTGCCTTCTTTAAAAATGGCCCTTTCAAAACAGCAAATCAAGATGCAGCCCCACATTGCAGTATCTTATGCTCCCACAGTCCCAGGAAAGTATCCAAGGCAGGGACAACTTATTTCCTAAAAAGCAGAATGCTGTGATGTCCTGAATTTATTATTTGTTACCTGGGCATTTTGGAGAAGTGGCTTAAGCCTTATCTATGCAATTTATGATGTTGATAATAAGTACAGTTTAAAATTGTTAAGAATATTGAGTAAGATCTTTTTGTAAATGTTTCTGGTATATAACCCAGGTATTTAATAAATGTCAAATCCTTGTCTTGATGCCCACACAATGGCCACACACAGCTTCAAGTTCTTTTCTAAATGGTCACCCCTCTTGTAGGTCTTGGCCTCTTCATTTGATGATGGGGACTCCTTGTCTCTCAAAACATCTGTAAACACAGCTGTTTACAGTTTGCAAAAGGCTTCTCTCTCCATTATCTTATTTGAGTCTCTTCACCTCAGGGATACAGGCAAGATTATCCATCATTCTGCTAAAGATAAGGGAGCAGGAGCTCGGAGATCAGATAGCCTGCTCCATTCCTTGCCTTGGGGGCAAGCTCCTTCCATTTTCTCTTTCTGCAGATTGGGAAGACAGGTGCTCTTGGAGGGAAGAAGTTTATATATGCATATTTCTAAAGTGTGTGAGCCTGACATTCCATGTGGGTCACTGGAACAGCCAAAGCTAAACCGTAATGAAGAATGTTTTCAGCCTGCACAAGCCTGGCTTGGCCAGTTGGGAGTGCAGGGTCACTAGAATGAAAAGGGGAACACGGAAGAAAGGTGAATGTCGGGGGCTGGAGGATTGCCAGACAAATGGATACTTTATGGAAACTACCATGCATGGCAAGTTAAAGCAAATTTGTGTTAAGGACTGGCACTTTCACTTGGATGGCATCAAAATTTGGAGAAGCAGTGAGGGACCAACCAGAGATCCCAGGCTGAGCTTCTCAGTTAGACAAACTTTCTTCAAACCCAACTAACTGTGTAACTTCTCGGCTACAGTATACTTGGTCCTTGATTTCTCTCTCTACTAAATGGGGATAACAGTTCCCTGCTGGGCTTGAATGAGAATCTGAGGAGGCCAGTGGGGAACTCAAGGAGATGGGTTTGGAGGCTGAGAGGTTTCTGTCTCCCTACTTTGAACAATTCTTAATCTCTGCACCTTCACCTCCTTAGCTATGAGATAACAGTGACTCACTGATCTTGGAGTGGTTGGAGCTCAGTGGCAGGTGCTTGCCTAGCCCATGCAAGGTTCTCCGTTGACCTCCAACACCACAAAATAAACACAAAGGGGGTCTCAGTCGTGGTGAGGATTGAAGGAGATGTGGTTAGAGAAGAAGTAAAGCAACATCTGACTCCTCTCCTAGAAATATCTCTCTCTCTCTCTCTCTCTCTCTCTCTCTCTCTCTCTCTCTCTCTCTGTGTGTGTGTGTGTGTGTGTGTGTGTGTGTTAGTTTAGAGTTGGAGCTGCATTTCACAGCTTCATTCTCTTCTCTGTTTTGTTCATAGTTACACGATCCCATGTGTTATCTTACTACCTACTGAGGACTACAGGGCTGGAGAGATGGTTCAGATGGTAAATCGCTTGCTACACAAGCGTTAGGACTTGAGTTCTATACTCAGCACTCACATAAAAATGATGGACATGGTGGCCTGTGCTTGTAATCCCAGTGCTGGAGGGCTGGAGACAGAGGGTCCCTGAGACGTTTGGATAGCCAGTGTAGCAGAATTAGTGAGTTCCAGGCCACCAGAGATAAAGTCTCACACACACACTCACACACACACACACACTCACACACACACACACACACACACACACACACACACACACACAGTATGTGAGAAAGAAAGTTTGAGAAGGGGGGAGTGGTCTGAGAATCGAAGCAAGTGCCTCCAGCAAAATGGGGATAATATTGTTAATATTAATATTAAGCTTTGTGAGTTTTAAATAAGATAATAGATGCAAATAATTTAGGATAGCACCTGGTACCTGTAAGTGGTCTATAAATGTTAATCATCATCATCATTGATATTCTTATTTCTCTTGCTGTTTCTGGTGTCTGTGAGGTTTTCAGCTCCTTTCTAGGCAAGAGCATGGACTGGAGGATAAGGTGAGTAACTCTCGGATCAGGGCTGGCTGAGGTCTCTGTGGTCCTACAGCTCTGAGCTGGCTCCTTCTGTGACTCCTCATTCCTAGCCTCTGGCCTCCAGGTCTGCCTCTTCAGAGTAGGCCCAGGGGCCTGGAAGGCCCCATTTTGGAACTGGCTTTGCGGTCAGGCAGCTATAATCTGTCCCTGGAGCCACACCAGAGTCTCATTAAAACGTGCCCCATAAATGTTAAAAAATTTACACATAAAAAAATTCCATGCATGAAACTGAAACCGTACGTTTTACAGCCTTAGTTTGAAATCTTGCATAATATATAAAACCTTGGCCTTGCACCGGGGGCCCGTAAATCAGATTTTATAAAACAAAAAGCTTTTACCTTTCAAAGGGGTTTGGGGAACTTGCAAATTTTACAAACTTTACCAAGTGCCAGTCAGAGGCTGCTGGGCTCGGGGAGGGATGTGGGATCTGGGGGCCAGGTAAGAAAGAAGCATGGTGTAGGAATTGTAGTAGATCCCAGAGGGGTCACCAGGGATTCCTGATTTAACCACCTGAGAATAGAAAGCTGCTCCCCCGCCCCCTGCCCCCCCCCCTCCACCCCCCCCCATGGCAATGGACCTGGGGGAGGTCCTAGTGGGGGCTCCAAGGAGAGATATTGGTGTCATTCTCTTATGTGAAGGCTTTATTGTCACCAGGGAGAGGCGGAGTGTCAGTGGGAGAGGCACAAAATCAGGAGTCAAAGACCAGGGTTCTCTTGTGTGTAAAAGGAGATGGGAGTGGACGGCTTTCTAAGGTTGGGTTTCCAACCCCAACCTTTTTGTAATTACGTTTTCATCCCAGTAGAGGCAATATGGAGCAGCAAGCTTCCAGGATTCCCTCCCTCAGAAATCTCTAACTTGGATCCTCTCTCAGAAATTTGGGGCGGTACTGGGAGAGCTGACTCAGCTGTTTCCATGGAGACTTGTCAGGAAAAGCGGCTCTGGGAGACTGTGAGGAGCACGGGAGGGTGTGACAGGCAAAGAGCTACTGGGAAGGAAGGAAGAACAGTCAGGGGCTTCCCAAGAGGTGGGAAAAAGCAGGGGAGGGTCAGAGAGAGGCTGGAGGAGGGTGTTCAGAGGGGCAAAGATTTGGGGGAAATCCAAGTGCCCTCCCGACAATCTCATCTATGAAAGTCAATATTCAAGGGCAAAGGAAAGCTGCCCTCACACACACATATATAAAAAATAAATCTCTCAATTATCTCAGCTCATTTGCTTGGGGTCCCTCATTTTATGTCCCTGCTTGGCTGCGCAGTATATCTGTCCGGAGAAAGAGTTACAGTCCGTTGGGCTACGTGTGCGGGGTTGTAAAAAATACAGATGCCAAATTAACTGGCTGTGGCACTCGGCAGCTGATTGAGCTGGTAATAACGGGATCTGACCTTTTTCTAATTTCTAATTATGTGCATCTCGGCTGTGCCGGCGACATGATTCTTGTCCTAATGATGGCTCCTGTGCTTGGCCCCTGCGTCTCCTCCTTTTGACATAATAGGGCTAGGAACCAGTGGCAAAGGGGACTGTTGGATTCCCCTATCCTACCCTAACCATTTCAGGCTCTTGACCAGGCTGGGTCTTTGACAGCCAGGAGGTAAGCCTGGGTGGTCTAGAACACTATACCACACTGAGATGGATTTTCAGATGCAAAGCATTTTTAAGGGCCAAGTCTATGTGCCATCCGGTTAATTTATCCCAGTCGCACGAGTTGGGTATAGTTAGCTGTATAGATGAGGAAACGGAGCATCAAGGTGTTTGGTCATCAAGGTCCTACAGAGAATAAATAGTGATGCAAAGCTCATTACATGTGTGCACACATGCAGTTACCCTCTCTCAAGCATATGCTGACTTTTTGAAAGAGCCGTCTCCTTGCTCCATAGCTGCCTGAGGCTAAATCTGAGGCTTTCCTCTCCAAATTGCAGAGTCTTCTAATTCCAACTAGCTGAGGAGAAGGGCAGGGCTAAGTTAGCCTGGCCCTCCACCAGCTGGAGGACCAGCACAATGGAATCTTCGAGACTGCAGCCGGGGTTCTGTGCCTGCTAGGGAAGAGGAAGAGCCAGGGATGAGCAGAGCTAGACCTGGGAGCTCTCACTAATATTCCTGGCAGCCAGTAAGAGCTTCTTCCCCGTCTGAGCCCTGCTCCCACTTTTAAATCATTACAATACTGCAAACCTCCAGGCCAGCATGGGTTCTCCTGGCCAGCGTGGGTTCTCCAGTTAGCTGTCTTAGACTTCACAAAGTACTGCACTGGACACCAAGAACAGAAGCAATGTGAGTCATTTTCAGTCCAGAATAATACCGAAGTTAGTCATCTGCTCTGTAGATGTACTGAGTGTGTGTGTGTGTGTGTGTGTGTGTACACACGTGTGTACTCATGCATATGTGTTCATGTGTGTGTGTGAGAAGATGTAGTTGTACTTTCTTTTATAGTCACTTTTACTTCCCTAACTCTTTTCTTTTGGGGGAAGCTAAATTCTGGGCAGAAGAGGCCAGCACTACTGTCAATCAATGTGTCTATGTTGAAGAGCAGATTCGCAGAGTTTCCAAATCTGCTGTGATAATCTGGGCAGTTCACATACAGGAACAAACAAACAAACAGGTAGTAATTCCAGAAGATGACTCAGCATGATGGGTAAGCGCAGTGGCCTTGCCAACACCCCTTTTCAATAGAATTTACAGACTAGATGAGGACTTCAGAATCCTATACAACATGGCAGCCACCAAAGCTAATGATGGCAGTTGCCTTGGAAACATAGAATGTAGATTCACGGGCTCTCTTTGAATCTACCAAATAACAGTTCCACAGTGCAGGCCAGGAACTTGTATTTTGCAGGATGTAGTACTGATCTGAGTAGCAAACTATTTGGAGGTATGATCTACTGTGTTCAGTAAGAGGGAAGAACCTTTGCTAAATCTAGCAGGACCAGGTCTTTCTCCATATTGACATACTTGAACATGCCTCTTACCCTCACACATCTGTCTCTTCTGCCAACCACAGTAGCACATAGCCATCAGTTCTCTGTGGAAACTTGGAATAACTACCTCTGGCCACCTGGCCGCTAGAAAGAAGGCTTTCTCCACTTGCTTAAACTGAAAGGTGACAGATGTGCAGACACAGGTGCCACCAGAGGTACAGATGGAGAAAACACTGGTAGCAAAACCTACAGCTAGAATCTCGGTTAAAAATACTGGGAACTGTTCTCAACCATGAAACAGTACACATAGTGCCTGTTCAGTGGTGGACGCTCACAACTTCTTGTTAAATCAACTAATGAAAAGAACACTTTTAAAATATTTGGGATGGGATCACAGGGAGGGAAGACTCGAGCTGGGATGGAGGGTAGGGGGATCTTTACCAGATTGTCCAGTTCTGGGTCATCGCTGAAGAAGGGTTTGTGCTCCTGCTCCTGCTGGTGGACAAAGTTCTCGATGTCCACATCAAAGCTGGCGGAGGTGATGCACTCTGAGCCCTGGGTGGCCTGTTCACATTTCTCAAACAGCAGCGTCAGGAGCGGGAAAAGAGGGTGCCTGCGGGGACATCAAGAGCTCACACATGCGCACACAGAGACCAGGCTGCTGGTGGGGCTGAGACACCACCAGGCTCCCTGTCCAGCTGTCCCATCACTTCTTTTCCCAAGGTCCAACTCCCTGAGAATGTCTCTGGTCCCCAGGGTATGTAAAAGTGGCAGCATTTTTATCTCTGGAATGAAGGACCCACTCCTAGGCTCCCAAAGAGTGCCCACCTTTTCCCTGTGGTAAGATAAACGGCAATGGAGAGGTTATAACTCTTCAAAGAGGTCGATGTTCATTTCAAACTCAGCATGAGCCCGGGAAGGAAATGTGGAAACTCTCTAGAGAATTCTTGAATGTGAATGTTAGTGCTAGGTGACATGCAAGCTAAGATCCATAGCACTGTCTAGGCCAGTACTTTGTCTTCGTCTTGGATATGTTCATTATAGAAACACACACACACACGCACACACACACACAGAGGAACATAAAATCTGAAGGCAGCCAAGGGCAACGGATGTGTACAAACAAAGTATACACTGGGTGAAATACATGAGCCCTCAAACCCACCCACGTATGCCCATGTCTGTGGCAGATTTTCGTCAGATATTCCAGTTGCATTTGCAGCATCTCCCTGCACTTCCATCACCAAATCTTTAGCACAGCTGTAATTAATTTGCTATTTGCATCATTATTTCTCCAGGATAGGCTCTGTGTAAGTTATTGTTGTATTCAAGAATCTTGCCATGTGTACTGATAGAAGGTACTTAAAAAATAACTGGTGACTGAATCAATGTACTGTGTGTGCATGTGCATGTGTGTGTGTGCCTGTGCGTGTTCATGTGCTTGTGTGTGTGTGTGTGTGTGTGTGTGTATGAGCAGAAATGTTTAACCAAATAGATTTATGGATTTTAGTGTAGAGATCACCACCTCCTGGAAGCTTCGCTGGCTACACACTTTCTCATACCTCTCTCCCAAATCTCTGAGTTTCTGTTTTATCATCTTCCTACAGATCTAGACTTTAATCAGGAATCAAGCCCATCTATCCATTCCTGAATATCCAGAGTCTGGCAGATGTATGTGAATCTTGCACACATGAACAAACATCACACTTAATTTTGAAGCACATGTTCCTGTGTGTGCCTAGGTTATCGACTCTGGAACGTCGAGAACTCCAATTCTCTCCCGCTCTTCCAAGAAAGCATCTGCATCTGCATCTCCTGGTCTGTCTCCTCTAACTCCTGAGACCACAGCATCTGCTCGATTATTTTCTATGCAGCATCGCTTCATGGGAGAGGAAGAGGATCATGTACTGGACATAGCTGTTGGTATTCTGCCACAGGAATGCTCTGGCTAGCATCGACCAATGGAACTTTCTGCAGTGATGCAAAGGTTCCGCAGTTTTCGCCATCCGACACAGGAACCACTAGCCACTTGAGGCCAGTGAACGCTTGAAATATGGCCAGTGCAACTAAGCTGTTGAATCTTTAATTTTATTGAATTTTAATTAATTCAAATTTAAATAGTCACATGTGGCTAATGACCACCATGTTGAAGAACACGCTAAGTCCTGAAAAGGAGAATAGACATTGCTTCCTCCCCAAATGGATGCACCGAGATCAGAGCTAAGCATCTAGCCAGCACAGTATGTTCAGCATCCATCAGTAGGCTGGGGGAAGCCCTGATGTCTGTCCTACCCTGAATCCTAAAAATTCTGGGCAGAAGCAGACAGGGAATGCTTAGCCTCATTCTTCCTGCCTAGGTCTTTCCACTCAAGTGCAAGATGGGCTGATCCTTGTTTAGAGAGCTGATGCATAAACTCCTAGGCCCAGGGCTATGTACTGGGCTTAGAGTATGCAAGAGAGAGGGCCAACATTTAAGGTTTGTTCTTGTGCATCCCAGAATTGCCAGAAAGCTCTGTTGTACCCAGGAAGGAGCTGACAGGGAAAAACAATGGGTGAATTTATCTACCCAGCGGAAGACAAAAAGAACATCAGGTGAAGGGGTTAAACTCCAGTATAAGTCTTCATTTGCAGCCTCCAATACTGCAGCATATTATGGTCTAATCTAACCTGATCCCAGTTTAATGCAAGATTCTCCTGGCCCTGAGTGGAATACCAAAGAAAGCCTCAGTGGCTGTAATTTAAGCAGAGCCCTGCAGTGGTTTAGCTGAGGGCCATGAAAGGCAAATTCCAGACGGCGTTATGAATTATTGCGCCTTATGAACCTTCCTACTCTCAACAGATGCCTGCTGCCATTTAAACAGCCACTAGATCAATTAGGAATGAAAGGCACAAATCGACTCTGTACAAGGGCACTAAATTACCAGGAACTAATAATCCGAAGCATCGTGCCAGGTGGTGGGGGTGCAGCCTATGCCCCGGCCCACAGCAGCCTCTCGGTCACTGCACATTCCTTCTTCCCTGGCTAGAGGGATGGGGGGGGGCAGATGCTAACCAAATATAGAGGTGGGGGATGTGGGGGGAAGGCTCTCCATAGAGCAAGTGTTTGTCCTATGCCAGCATGTTTGTTTCACTGTGTGTGCATGGGATGCTGTGTTCATACAGTACATACGCACATGGGGCTCTGTACATGCAACTGGGGGCTGGATTTTGTATGCCACACACCTAGTGTATGCCTTACCTGTATGTAGTGTATGTGCAGAGTTGTGTTTCCTGTGTGCACAGCATGAGTGACATATGGTGCAGGTAGGTGGGGCCTGTTGGGATTCAGTGTTCCAGCTACAAGCATAAAGAGGGGAAGAGGTTTCCTTTGCTCCTACTCTTGCCCCTGCAGGAAGGAGCAAGCAGCTTTTCTTAGAATGGTCAGGGAGGGCCTCTCTGAGGAGGTGACATTTAAGTTAAGCTTGTAATGATGAGGGGGCAGCCATGCAAAAAGCTGAGGAGAGGTATTACCAGCAGGAGCAGGGAAAGCAAGGAACTCTGAGGTGGCTGACACAGCCACCTGTGATAGTGTGAGAGGGGGCCAGGAGAGGAGTGGAAAAGATGTGGCTAACAGTAGCAGGAGTCAGGCTACAGGACAGAGCCACAGAGCAAGGTTTGCAGGGGTGGCGGTGGGGCATAAGGTGGCAGCATCAAACACATTGGGGAATTACATGCCCTCTTCTGCAGAGCCATTGTATGGATTTGTATTACAAACCTTCCACTTGAAGGTGTCAGGCCTCCTTAGAATGGATGTGGGGGGGAATATCTGGGGCTCCTTTGTTTCATTTGGGAGTATTTTCTTTCCATCTTTCATTACATTTATTTATTTATCTATTGCAGTGTACATTATTATTTATTTATGGGGTTGTGTACTGTTTATACATTTATCTACTTACCTATCTATTCATTGGGGGTGCGTACTATATTTGTTTGTTCACTGGAGGTGTGCACATGCCACACTGCACATATTGGAGGTCAGGGGACAACTCGCAGGAGCTAACTCCCTCCATCCACCATGTGAAACCCTGGGGATTGAAACCCTGGGGACTGAACTCGGGTTACCAGACTTGACAGTACATGCTTTAACTCACTGAGCCATCCCACAGTTTGGGATATTTTCTATGCTTTTTTGTGTTGGCTACGGTCCAGGGTAGATTCCATGGGACTGTGTTAGGCTCCTGCTCCCCTGTAGGCTGAACACTGGACAGCTGAGCAGCACTGTCAGCCCCTCCCTTCTCTTATCCCTCCTCCTCAGGTTCCTGTGACTGCTTCATCCCACTGACACAGGAGTCCGTCACTGGGAGCCGTGCCAGGCCAGTGGGCTATGTGTGGATCCCATACGTTATCCTGCATGTCACCCAGTGAACTAGTTTCCTACTGGCACGGGGACAGCTAAGGACTGCCTTGAACCTCTAAGAGAGGTTCAAGGAGCCAGTGACCCTGATGGGCTCCAGGGCTGCAGCCACAGCTTTTGGCTCTTAAGGCTGTCCCCAGAGCAGTTGCAGATGAGCTACTGTCCCTTCTAAGCCACCCTTCCTGATCTCAGCACAAGTGGGGAAGAAGCCGTAGCTCCCACTGGGCCCTATTGAGGAGGGCTCTTCAGCAGCTTCTGCTTCAGGCTTAAGTAAGGAAGGGTCCATGGAGGCTGACACCTAAGCAACCTGGCATGGGAATGTCTTTGGGGATGGAATAGGGCAAAGAAATTCACACACACACACACACACACACACACACACACACACACACACACGCCAGCTTTAAATCAAGTGGCCTCAAACTGTATATGAGTTTGGTTTCTAGCATGTCATTTTGTCCAGCAAGAATATTTGCTTTTTAGTGCTGGTGACCCAACTTAGGTTCCCATGCATAAGCAGACAAGTGCTTCACTAGTGAACTACATGCCCAGCTCAAAAACATGGGTTTTAAGGAGCCCTTCTCCCTGCTGTCCAGGTTCATTTGTCTGTGGATCATCACCCTTCAGAATCTCGAAGCAGAAATCTGGGAACTTAGTCCCCAGGGCCAGGAGATGAACAAGATATGAGAGACGGTCATTAGACTTTATTTCCAGAGAGCAGAGGACATTTGACCTCCAAAGAAGCTCACCTTCTCCCTCCTCACTCCTTCCCAACTCTGCTCCCCACAGGGACCTCCCTCCTGACCGAACCTTCCCCTCCCCACCACCCCAATCTCTCTTAAGCCTTTCAAAATTTGGAGGAAATAAATCTCACTGCACTAATTCAGTGAGAGTTTGAGCCTCGTCAGTGCAGAACAAATAAAAGGAGTGAACTGGCATGACATTTTACTGCAGAAGAGAGGTCGTTTCCAGCCACTAATAAAAAGGATTTGACACAGACTAATAAAGAGAAATGAATTTCTCTAATGGCCTAATTTAGCACATTCAGCACTGTGCCTCCGCCTGGGTGCTGGGAGCTCGGACAGAGGCAGGAGGGCGGGAGAGACAAGGCTAGTCTCCTGGAGAGGGGGAGAAGGGATGGTTTCAAATAACGTTTTATTATTCCTTTTCTCTTTTCGGAGCAGCCCACCCCCCCCCGGCCCAACCCCACCCTCATCACCTCTCCCTGGGAGCATCCGAACTAAAACCAACCTCAAGCTATGCAGCTCCTGTTAACGATCCGAAGAAATAAAGAAACCCTCTCCACAGAATTGAAGCCTTGTGCTAGCTTAAGAAGGTGATTAAACCGGATGTGTTGATTTCTACAGGGGTTTAAGTCATCGTTTGGTTTAATTACTTCTGACACTTTTGCCTTCGTGTTTTCTACATCACCCAAATAGGCGGGTCAAGAGTGACTAGTGTGTGGCTAACTGGGTGAGACTGCGCCCCCCAGGGGAAGCAGATGGATCAGACTTGGGCAGGACACCGGCTGCAGACGGCCCCACCTGGTTTTTCAAGACAGGGTTTCTCTGTATAGCCCTGGCTGTCCTGGAACTCACTCTGTAGACCAGGCTGGCCTCGGACTCAGAAATCCGCCTGCGTCTGCCTCCCGAGTGCTGGGATTAAAGGCGTGCGCCACCACGGCCCGCACTAAGCTCTCTTCCTTCCCCCACTTCAAGACAGGTTCTTAGCAAAGATTGGACTGATCAGATTCCGTAAAGTTTGCAAAGACTGGAGCAGAGACCACAGCTTTCCTGGCAGTCTGCACACTCCAGTCTGACTTGATGCTCCCCTCTGTGGCTGCAGCACATGTCTCTTTATGGAAAGGAATCAGGAAAAGACAGTTGGGTCCATTCCTGGTTCCCTTTCCTCCTCTGTAGACAACTTGGCTGTGCTGTTTCTTTTGTTTTTAATTAAAACCTTTTTTTTTTTTTTTTTTTCCTACTTAGTGGAAGAGTAGAAACAGGATGGGAAAGAATGCAAACAGCTTCAGAGAGGCTGGGATACGAAAATGTGTCAGAATAGACACAAGTCAGAATCAGGGGCCATGGCAGATTGGGAGGGGCTGAGGGATGGTCCCAGGCTTGGGACATCACTACCAGTGCTCTGTGGGATAAATCCTGTGATTCACAGTCAAGCCTCTGTCCCTTCGGAGTGTCTCAGCCCTATCTCTCCTTGTGACCTTGACCAGGCTACAGACCTCAATGATGTATGAGCCAAGTATGTGCCCACCTGACCAGGCTATCCACCTCCTCCCATCCACCGCCACGGACATCCACGGGGCCTCCAGACTCCCCTAGCATCCTTGCCCAGCCAGACACATCCTGCTGAGGTGTGGGCAGAGGGAGCCCAGGCTCAGTGTCCACTCCACACAGAGCCCTAGGTTCTCTCCAAAGGGGACAGGGTAGTGAGAGCCCTCCCCAGATGGGACAGGATGATGACCAGAGGGTGGGGTGGATGACAGTGATAGAGATTTCTGGGTGGAAACAATGTAGCATGACCAAAGTCACAGACAGGGTCAACCTGCTCCAGAAGATACTAAATCTCTTGGACAGAGGGCTCGCTGGGATGGGACACTAAGGGTGGGGCTGGCATTGAAGCTACGGCTTTCCCTTATTGACACACATGGTTGCCAAAGACACGCACATGGTGTGCTGTCCGGGAAACTCTACCAGGGGGTGGCATTGTGATGCTTTCTTGCTAGTGTCCCAGGCCAGAGAACATTGGGATCACAGAGACGATATCCCAGAAGGCACTGCTCCAGGCTTTGGCTCCTCACTGGGCTCCGGTGACTTCTTGCACCCGAGCTTCCTGTTCCTGCACTCCTCCAAGCCCTTCTAATGATTGGCAGAACCCAACTCCACACACTGTCTCTCCTGTGAAGACACTCCATGAGTTGCTCTATCGATTGTCTAGCTCCTTCATCGTTGTCACAGTAGGAAGCAGAGGAGGTTGGAACAAATACAGACTTTGGAGACAATGGCATGATATTTGGGCAGGTTATAGAATGTCTTGAGCCTTGGTTTCCACTTTTAGATAGCAGAGATAATTCCTCCTATACATAGTTAACTAAAAGTCTTTGGCACCCAGTAAACTATCAATTAATACTCATTTATATCCCCCTCCCCCAAAGGTATATAGACTCCTTTATGCAAAGCAACAGTGAAACCATCCACTTCCATACATTTGTCTCCCCTGTCTGCTGACTCATTTGGCTGGAAAATGAGCCTATGTACTAATTTCAATAGAGGCTAAGAAAGAGAGGGGAGAGAGAGATGCCTTGTTATTTTCAGAATGCAAAACCAACTTCCTTCCCTCCCTCCTTCCTTCCTTCCTTCCTTCCCTCCTTCCTTCCTCCCTCTTTTGAATGCACACATGGAGGACAGAGATGGACTTCCTCTGTCTGTCTACACTTTAGTCTTTGACATACAGTCTTTCGCTGAGCTTAGCACTCACTGTTTCAGCTAGGGAGGCTGGCCAGCAAGCCCAGAGACCTGCCAGTCACTCTACCCTCACCCAGTGCTGGTGTTACAGTCATGCACAGACACACCAACTTTCACATGGACACTGAGCAGCTGAACTCATTCTCCTGCTTGAGCACCAAGCACTTTACCCTACTGTGCCATCTCTCCAGCCCAACGTCATCTTCCCAATGTCCAATGGCTCCTTTCTAGTTTTGTGAGGGAAAACTATAAGCAAGTCACATGACACGGGGACACAGTGTTTTCTGCTGTCCCTCTGACTGCAGTTTCAATAGCTTCTTGGCCATGCTGTCTCCTGCTCTGTATGTCACTTTCGAGTTACTGAGACAAGGTTTTGTTATGAGGCCCAGGCTGACTTTGAACTTATGATGTAGCTCAGGCTGGCCTCAAACTCCAGTAATATTCACATCTTAGTCCCCTGAATGCTGGGCTTAAAGTCATGAGCCACCAGGCCCAGCCAAAGCTCAATAATGATAACAATAATAATAATTATTATTATTACTATCAATAAAAATTCCTTATTTCCCTGTGACATTGATTTCTTCCTACTAATCGCAGCTGTTGTACACAGAACCATCTCCCTTACTACATACTGAACAACTGCTGTCTATGACCTGGTAACTTCCTAAATTCCCAGTGAAAGTAGAAACAGAGAGGGGTACTAGCAGGGGATCAATAAAGCTCTGACCACTGATGAATGGAAAGGCTCAAATGAGACAAGCCGTGTAACTACAGCAATGAGGTTTCTGAGGCAAGAGCCTGAAGTTCTTTCTGGCTTAGAATCTGTTGTTACTGGGCAAGCTAGAGTCAGATTTAGCCATCCGACAGCTTGTGGACATGGTTGCTGTAAAAGGACCCGCTTCTGCTGCAGTACGTGGGTGAGGGGGTGGAAGGTCTTGGGGTGGGGTGTGAAAAAAGGTGCGTGTTCAGCCTCTCCTTCTCCCTACTTCAACAGCACCAGATGGAGAGAGCGGAGCAGGGTGGGGAGAAGAGCCAGAAGCCCCTGGTTGGATGTATTTTTACTTCAGGTGTGACGCTGAAAGCAAGCAGGATTATTTTTAGTCCTGCCCAGTGGGCGGTATGCTCGCCTGGGTTGCCTTGGAGAGGACTTTTTCTTGTTACTAAAATGGAGCTGCATCTGTTAGGGTTCCTGGGCTGCAACCTAACTCTCTTCCCCAGGTGGGTGGGACAGTGAGTGTGGGACCCAGGCATGTCAGAGTCTTCTTGGTATCCCTCTGTCTATATGCACATTTGTGTACATGCACACACACACACGCACACACACACACACACACACACACACACACACACACACACACACAGAGTCAGAGAGACGACAGAGAGACAGAAACAGAAAGAGACAGAGACAGACAGAGAAAGTGAAACAGAAAGAGAGAGAGACAAAGAGAAAGAGCGAGAGAGAGACACACACAGAAAGAGAGCCTGGCACATCAAAAAACAAAATCAATATGAAATCTCAACAATGTAGATGTTAAGTCTAGTCTACAAGAGCAAAAAAATCTAAAAAACTCTCACACGAGACTCCTGCCCAGCTCCATCGTGAAAAGCAGAGGTAACAAGCACAGGGAAGAATTTCCTGAAATTAGGCAGCTAAGGAGAGGCAGAGGCAGGCAGAGCTTTTATCCTGGTCACCTGAAATCCACCGGTTAGGGGAGGAGAAGGGGTCTTGATCCACTTCGCTTTGGTCACTGGCAGGGACTGAACCTCACCCACATGTATTTGGTGGCACTTGTTGGGTTATAAGAAGCTCTTATAAAATACTTACTGCAATCTACCCCTGTGCACTTAACACACCCATTCGACTGAATAGCAACCCGATGATATGCTGGGTGGTTGAATGATTTTACCAAACAAATGATTTGAAACATAAACTTGGATGTCTAAACTCCAAATAATGAACTCTTCCATCTCTCCCATGTGGTAATTTTGAATTTTTTTTTTTTTTTTTTTTTACATTCATTTATTTAGGTGTGTGGGTGGGTGGTTGCACATGGGGAGATCAAAGGACAGCTTGGAGGCTTTGTTCTGTCTTTCTACCATGTGGGTTCTGGGGATCAAACTCAAGTCATCAGGCTTGGCAGCAAGCTCCTTTACCTGTTGAGCCATCTCACTGGCTAATTTGAATCACTTTGTTCCCCTCTTTCTGTCCCAATCCTCAAATATTGGGGTCAAAAGCCAAGCTACCCCGAGTATCCTTAATCATCAAGACTTTTGCCAAGACAGGAAATCTTTGTTTTATCACATAGGCGTCCAGAAGTACATCTGCTAATAACATTTCTGTGTGGGAATAAGGCTGCATCCACATTGTTGAGATATCATATTGATGTTATTTTTTGATGTGCCAGGCGCACTCTCTCGCTTTTTCTCTCTCCCTCTGTTTCTCTTTCGATGTCTACTCTATAGGGTACAAAAGCCTCTCCAAAGAGGGTCAGTGATTTTGCCCAGTGATAGAGTTAGAAGCCCGAAGCCTTAATCTATGTTCTTTCCACATGGCCATGAAATGAACCAGTGTCTAAGAAATGCAGAGTACTGCTAGTTAATAGGGGAGTGGGTTGGGTTAGCTGACCGAGTAAGAATCCTCTAGAGACAGAAGTCCTAAAGCCCCAGGATGCTCTTCTCCCACTCTACCCACCTCATCTGCACTAGTAGGGAGACCCAGTACTGATGACTTCTGACTTTGTAAGGAGGGACAGTGGAGTATGCATCTCAGTTGTAGCCTCTTGTCATTGAGGTCTCCATGTACTAAGCAGTGTATGACCTTGTGAGGATACGTGTTTGGGCTTCGAGATTCCTGGATCTCTTACCAGTAAGTTATGACCAGGTGGGGTGTGAACACAGTCTGTGGACAATGCAACTCTACCTAGACTAGGACTGAGCAGTGGAGACACAGCATTTGCCACCTCTGGGCATACATACTGCTTCAGAACAAGGTAGCTACAGCCCCCTGGCCTTCTAATAACCTGTGCAGAAGCTAAGCTTGAGCTGAGAACCTTCAGATGCCAGTGGGAAGGGGATAGAATGGGCTCTCCTTGGAACTAGAGAAACAAGAACATGATATCACTTCTCAGATAATGGTCCCAGTAGGCTGGAACCCCTGGTGGCAGCCATTAGCTAAGATGTTACTTCCCATGCCAGCAGATCCAGCTGCTCCTGAGAGCATGCAATGGTCACTAAAGTTTCTAGTTCACAAAACCTTGCCAAGGACACAGCCTGGAACATCTGTTCCCTGTATCTAATACTTCAGAGGCCTTGGCCCAGAGCTCTGGTCCCAATTTCTTCCTTGGAATGACTCCATCTCTCTCATGCTATCCTCAGGCCACCTTACCCAACACGTTCCATAAAGGACCAAGTATAGTGCCAGTGAAGACAAAGAGTTAAGCCCTAGGGTCACTTACTTGTAGCCAGAACACTCTTTGGTCACAGGGTGGACAAATTCCCTCAGTGACGCATCGTTACAAAGTGGCAGTTCCCAGGGTGCTGGCCAGGAAGTTGCTGCAGAGGACAGTCACAGCAGGACCCCTGCCACTGGTCTACCAGATCATAGGGACACTGACTTTCTAGCATCTCTCAGCCCAGCCCCTAAAAGGACAACTTTGATGCCACTCTCTCAGGGTTTGCCTCCCTTGGGAAAATATGACTCTCCCACACAGGGCAGATGCCTTAAGTCAGATATTTGGATACATTTTTAGATCCCTTATTATGTGCCAAATTTATATTTCAGTTACTCTTTATGTCCATTCCCCTTCCCCTTCCCCCTCCCCCTCCTCATGCCCTGCCTGCACATTTTTTCATTGAGCAATGCCTTTAGGACTTAATATAATGCTCTACATGCACACAGTACACTGAATAAATGCTTCGTTGAGTAGCACTGTGAAAACCACTTGGTTAGGAGCCCGCTCCCATCACCAGAGCCCTGCTCTTTACTTCCTAGACCTGATGACCCTGCTTGCTTCAATTTCCCAAAAAACGTCCAACAGCAGCTGACACCTACAGAGAACACTTACCATCAGCCAGGTGTGCACATGTGGTGTGTGTGCGCACACGTGTGTGGGAGCATACTTGCCCATGCATAAGGGAGTCAGAAGTTAATGTCAGATGTCTTCTGCTTTCATTACCACCTTATTTTTTTTGAGATGGGTGCTTGCCCACACACCCCCATCACTGCCATAACAAATGAGCACTTGCCTTGCCCTGTTTTGTTTGTTTGTTTTTAGAGATCCAAACTCAGATCTCCATGCTCAGAGCTGTAAGCACTTGACTCTTGAGCCTCTCCCCAGCACCTGCCCCCACCCAGGTTCTTTACTAAGCCTTTGCCTGTGCAATCTAATCCTCGTGGCAGTCCTGATGAAGATATAGCCTTACGCTCACTCCCGTTTAGAGAGGAGGAAGCTGGGACATAGAAACACTGAGTGCCCAGTTGTGGAGCCAGCGCGTGTACTATGCAGCTGCCAAGGCTCCTCTCCTAATTCTGAGACCTACATCACTGAGTGCTTCGGACTGAGAAGGGCCAAAGCCACATAAGATGGGCCTACACTTAAGACCCTCCAGGCCACTCAACACACACTGCTGTCTGCACTGGGCATTACCTAACATTATGTAACTTTATCCTGGGTATTAGGGTTTTCTTTTCTACAGTTGAGAAAATGGAGGCTCTGAGAGATTAACTCGCCCAAGGTGACAAAGTTAGTTATCACCACGTCTATTTCTAGAACATCATTATACTTCCCCTGCCTAGCATGGGTTGCTAAGCTGAATTTGCACCTCCAGCTAAAGGGACTGTCGGGATCAAGCTTCGGGATTCGGTGACCTTTAGGATGCTCTCCTGGGAGTGGTCTGACCAATACTCAGATACTTGCTGTCCGTTTCCTCCCTTCCCCCACAGGTGTGGATTTGAGAAGAACCCAGACCGGATGCAACAGGAATGGGTGTAATATACATAGCATTTTAGGAATTCACCTTGGTTTGTTGAGTGACAGTTGGACTTAGCATGAGCTCTCAGCGGGTGGGACACACCAGTGTGGAGGGTCCCTGCTGAATGGTTCATGGGATCTGGGGGACCTGTTTAAGTCTTCTCAGTGTGCAGTATGCAAAAACACCAAGAAAAGAAAGAGTGGGTGAAAGGTTTAAAGCAGGGCTTCTGGAACTGCCATGAAGGAGTTCTCTCACTGGTAAGCCAGCAAAGGCTCCTGGACCAGGGCGGATGCTGACAGTGGGCCTTGGCACTCAGGTGGAGCACCACGGTATACACACACACACACACACACACACACACACACACACACACACGTATCCAGCACTTACTCCGCCTTCAGCACTTTTTGAAGCACTAAGTCATTAAAGAGAGAACATTTCAAGTTAAGATCCCAGAGTTAGGCCCCAGGGGACAGACCGGGAAGAGGAAGAGCAAGGCCATTGAAAGCTACTGAATCTGCACCCAGGATTATCTCCCTCCCTCCATCAGTATTAGAGACTGTGTGCCTGTGTCCTGGATCCTCGAATTCGGATTGTACTGAGTCCTGTCTGTGTAGCAGCTTTGAGTGGGTCATGGAAGGTACATTTACAACATGGAAATTGGCAAATGTTATAAACCATGCTCCTCGATTGCCCCCCCCCACCAATTGCCAGTATCTCAAACTAGGAACACAGTATATTTATGGAGTACTGTCTAACCTATTTAATCAATCCCCTCGCCCCTCAAAACAGGGTTTCACTGTGTAGCCCTGGCTGTCCTGAAACTCACTCTGTAGACCAGGCTGGCCTCAAACTCAGAAATCTGCCTGCCTGTGCCTCCCAAGTGCTGGGATTACAGGCGTGAGCCACCACTGCCTGTCTCAGCACCCTCTTTGCCTATGCTGTTAAAGCTGACTTGTGTAACTTGCTGGGGACAGAGCAATGAGTGGGATAGACAGAAACGCAACCCTGTCCCCATGGAGTTAACAGTCCAGCAAGTGGAAGGCACAGAAATGTTAATCCAATTAATTAATGGGACAAAGAAATACGGTCTGAGATCCTCCACCCGATTCTGCAGCTGACCCCTAGTGCTTTTTAATGGGGAAGCAAAGCATAGTTGGCTTTACTATTTTTTGGCTATTCAGACCTCCAGCCCACATTTCTTTATCGTAGGTAACTTCAGCACCAACAGGGGGATCAGAACTCTCAGAGAGGTTCTTGCAGGAGACAGCCAGTACCTTAGCTGAGCATGCTCTGCAAAATCACTCTCCCTCCCCCACTCACCCACCTCCCCACCTCGCACCTGGCCAGCCTAGCTCCCTGCCACTCTACTGCTCCCCAGGACATCACGGTTTCCATGGGAACCCACACACTTCAAAGGGGAATGAAGGAGTCTGGAGGGGGAGGAAGGGGAGTGAAAGCTGGATTAACCTCACCCTCTTGGCCCCATCTCAGCTCAGCAGCCTAATCCCTCGGTCTCAAACAGCACCTGACACCTGACCACCGTTCAGCAGCGTGGCAGGTGAGGTGTGGCAGTCCAAGTTACAGTTGAACTTCCCTGGGAAGGAAACAGCCGAGTTGAGGTGGTGGCTGAGAAAACTGAGGGCCATCCAAACCTAAATAAACCTCCTACTCCACAGGCCTCCCCTCCTCCGATCCCCTCTCATCATTGCTCCTGGGCCACAAACACAATTATTCGGGATGCGCATCCAATCATGGGATCCGCTTGGATTAGACTGAAATCATTAATCTGAGCCGGAGCTCCTGGTTGCTTTGCTGATTAGCCCAGATGATGCACCGGTATGATCCAATTAAAGACGGGCTCTGCTCGTCCCCTCCCCCAGCTTCCAGATCAGAAGGGAACCCAATACATTTCATTAACACGTCCTTATACACAAATAAAACCTTAGGGGCACTGGCAGGCTCCCTCCCCTTTGTCATACTGTCCCTCTGCCTGCTGGCAGGGCAGGGGTGGGGGGAGCTTCCCCCATCTTTTTTCCATGTGGAAGGGGCCACACGGAAGACTTCCAAAAAAGTAGTGCTGGGCACTAATCTGAATGGAAGGGTCTTGTTACATTTATTGACATAAAATGTGGACTCCCTAATGTGCTTTGGGAACAACGAAACTGCCCAAGGCAGGCAAATCTAATTAAAATGACTGACCCTACAGGAGACTGGGCGTCCAAGCAATGACTGCAGAGAGTGCTGCTGATACTAATAGGAGAGGTGTGGATATAGGAGATAACTCGGGCTCTGGGCCTAGAGGCAGTAGAGCCAGAGAGCTAGGCAATGGTATACGTGTTAGCTACAACCTAGCTACAAGGAGCCAGGCAGGCATGTTTGCCTAGGAGTCTCTGTATTGGGTCAGATGGTCACAAGTCCACCTTGGGCAAATGCTAAGGGCTTTTGTTGGGTTATCCCAGGGGAAGATAGGGGATGAGCTGGAAGAAGTGTTAATAGAAGGACTATCTGAGTCATACTTCACGTGACATGGTGGACAGGTCTCATGGGTCACCTCTCCTGTGGACTGGTCCCGTGCGTCATCTCTCCTAAGGTTTGGCTTGGGTATAGCATGAGCCTGGCATCCTGGGAAGGACTTTGGAGCCCAGGAATCTTGTTGGGATGGTCTTGTGGAGTGCAGCTCTGCTTTATATCAGCCATGGTGCCAGAAGTGTACACAGGCTGCTTCATTAACTCCTCTTAAATGTGCTTCCTGACTCTATCGTAAACCTTCAGGCTCAGTGAGAGGGAGGACCAATTTTGCATTTCCAGAAACTTTATTTCTAGCAGATATCATGACTGGATGCACAGTGGTGATCGTGTTTGTGGCCTAGGGGCAATAATGAGAGAGGTCAGAGGAAGGAGGACCAGCGAAGTGGGAACTGGGAGTTTGTATGAACTATGCTCAGTCTTCTTAGCCCTCCACCTTAAGCACCATGCTTTCTCCCACAGAGCACTTTATAAAAAGTGTACTGTTTTCTGTGTATGAGTGTTTTGCCTGAATGCATGATTGGGTATCATGAAGCATTGGATCGCCTGGAACTGGAGTTAAAGGCTGTTGTGAGCTGTCATGTGGGTGCTGGGACTCAAACATGCATCCTCTGGAGGTGCAGTCAGTTCTTTGAACTCTCCAGGCCCCAAGATCCTCTTAATCAAAGGCACTCTGTAATCTATGCTCACCGCACACTCCGCCCCTAGGGGTCTGAAGAGATGCCTGAGATCACCCTCTAAGGTGCATGGGAATCACCTAGGACCATGTGAATTTCATATATAGAATCCGGAGGTTGGGCTCCAAGATGTTGCCTTTCTTATCGGCTCTAATCTAGTCCTACGATGTGATGCTGCTGGCCTGTGGACCACATGTGGAGTAGTAGTTGTCTAAACTGAGCATTATGAGCCATCTGGCCAGGTAGCTTGCCGAGGTCACTTTCTTTCCTCTCCCTTCTCAAGCTGCTCACCGAGGCTCACACCTACAGGAGGTACCCAGGCTCATGAATAGGCAGCTGTGTAATCACTCTTTCTGGCCCAAGCTGCTCTGGCTACTAGCTGACCCTAATCCTATAACACAGCAATTTCTGTTTTGCCTCAAAGGACTAACCTGCCTTCTTCTCCACCTGGTGGAGTCCCTTGCTCAGCCAGTAAGACCAGGCACCAACCCTGCCTCCCAAAGGAAACCTGCCCATTTCTCTGAGTACACACTGGTGCCTTCTTATTTGCATATCTATTGGTTCCTGGGGTGACAAGTAACTACCTACTCTCTCTCTCTCTCTCTCTCTCTCTCTCTCTCTCTCTCTCTCTCTCTCTNTNTNTNTTTTTTTTTTTTTTTTTTTTTTTTTTTTTTTTGAGACAGGGTTTCTCTGTCCTGGAACTCATTCTGTAGACCAGGCTGGCCTCAAACTCAGAAATCCGCCTGCCTCTGCCTCCCAAGTGCTGGGATGAAAGGCATGCACCACCACTGCCTGGCCCTACCTGACTCTTTCCCAGGAGTCTAACAAGGTGTCTGCAATACTAATAGTAATGATCCTATAGGAGAGTATGAGGGAGGGAGGAAAGGACACTGAGGGAGGCTAGTGTGCCATCCCAGGGAGTTATCAATGGTAGTTACTGCGAACAGATCCCAGAATTCTTTGGGCAGAGCCCTGCATCCACAGGCAGTTGGGCCTGGCTTATTCTTTGCACAAGGCAAGGACCAGGTACTGTTTTATTATTTTTTTGCAGGGCTTAGGCGTTGGCATTAGCGGCAATCAGCTTATCTGAGTAACTAAAAATAATGCTGAGGATAATGATAATAACATCACTAATTACCACCATTACCATATAGGCATTGTCTTTGAGGTGTGGGGGAAGGAAGGAATCGGTCTTCCTATTCATTTGTCTTCCTGTTCGCCTGTCTTGGGTGCATTATTCCCTGTTATGGGAATTAGCCGTGACATATACCTTTCCCAGGTATGTTGCACTTGCCGATACATGGGAACATGGGAACTTGCACAGGTAAATGTGAGCCAGAGTCCAGCCTCAACACCAAGTGAAGACTTGGGCCTCTTTTCTTTCTACTGTGGGATCTTCATGGACAAATGACAATAACAATTTCATTCAGGTCTGGGTTTTTTTTTGTTTTGTTTGTTTGTTTGTTTGTTTGTTTGTTTTTTCGAGACAGGGTTTTTCTGTATAGCCCTGGCTGTCCTGGAACTCACTCTGTAGACCAGGCTGGTCTCAAACTCAGAAATCTGCCTGCCTCTGCCTCCCAAGTGCTGGGATTAAAGGCGTGCACCACCACGCCCGGCCAGGTCTGTTTTGAGGTAACAATAACTTCTTCCCCAACTACACACACAAGAACTAGAGTTCATTAAAGCTGATGGGTACTTCCCTGAGCTTCACCACCTTCTCCTTCAGGATGCTGCCCCTGGGTACATGGCGTAGGCAGAATGAGATGACGGGGCAGAGCAGCCTGTTCTCAACAAACTCACTTTGGAGAAGTACCAGGACCCACACAGTTGTACACAACACTTCTTGCTAAGAGCATGAATCAGAGTGTAGCCTAAGGAACAGCTGGGGCTAAGTTTACCTGGGACGCTGACAATGATAATTCACACCCCTCTTCCTGTTGATTGACCAACTGATTCAACCTGAGCCTGCAGCCTAGGACTGTGTTTTAATAAGCTCTCCCTGTTTGCATGCACACACAGTTTAGTGACTATCAAGTTGTAGATGGTACAGCCAGATGACTAGTAAGCTTCCTGGTGCGAAGGCAGTGAGAAACAGGGCAGGGAGAGGGTTTGGCTGGCTGAACTGAGGGTTTCTGACATTCATTAGGGCCCACCTTCCCACTTGAGATGGGAAGGGAGTCTTCATGGTTAGTACTGACCATACCCTCATATCTGTTGCAGATACTTCCAGTAGCTAAAGTAAACCCGCAGTGACTGGCTGGGGGGTAAGTGGATTCTGAATTGATGAATTGATGTTGCTGGCTGTCATAGTGGACCAGTGTACTCTCTGATCTGCATTCTCAGACATCAGCCAAGGCTTGCTGGAGAGTCCCCTACCTGTACACAGCTCGCTTGTCAGCCTCCAGCTGGGCCTGCGGATCAATGGGGGCACTGGGCACAGGTGTGCTGGCGGTAGCTGAGGGCGCTGAGATGTGGACAGCCTGGGCCTTGGAAGGTGGCTGGGCAGTTGCTGTCATCTGCAGAGAGAAGGAACAGGAAGGCAGATTAGGTGGAGTGAGAAAGGTCTCTCTTGGTCTATGCTGGGCCTGGAGGGAGAATGTTGGCAAGAGAGCTCTACATAAGAAAGTGTATTCCTTATGCATTTGCTATAGCGGACAGTGAAAGCAGTCTTTTCATTTTCTTCAAATGAGTATGTTCTTAAAAAACAAAACAAAACAACACGTAGTAACCAGGGAATGGATGCCAAACACACTTAGAAAACAGAGAACTTAGTTTTATTTTACTGAGACAGGGTCTCCCGTAGCCCAGGTTAGCTTAAACCTTGTTACGTTCCTGAGGCTCACCTTGAATGTGTGATCTTTGTGTTCCTACTTCCCAAATACTGGGATCACAGGTGTACCTACTATGTCTTGGCCTAAGAGATGGCTCTTAATACAAATGTTGTGATCTTTGCCCAGAAGTAGAAAAATAAAAACAAAAGCAAAAACAAAACCATAATACAATAAACTACTTTAATTATGTTTATGAATCTTTTTTGTATGAGAGGTTTGACTGCATGTATGTATGTGTACCATGTACATGTCTAGTGCTCTTGAGTTCAGAAGATGGCCGTGGGTCTCTCCTGAAACTGGAGTTAAAGATGGTTGTGAGATGCCACGTGGGTGCTGGAACTGAACTCAGGTTCTCTGCAAGAACATCAAGTGCTATTAACCGCCGAGCCATCTCTCTAGACCCTGTTTATGAGTCTTTTTGTTAGTAACGAATTAGATTAGATAACTTTAAAAAGCAGGGAAAAAAAAGGCTGAATATTTTTCATTTGGAAGTCATAATTATCCCTTTTCATGCAAGTCAAGAGGTAACTCTTCAGGTAGTTTTAATGGCTAACTGAATGGCTCTGCAAATTTGGCTTATATTGGCCACTTGAAGATGAAATTTTTAACACACAATGAACAGATGTCTGCTCTTGGTTGGAGCAACAACCTTAGAAAAATGGTTTTCATAGCATATCTTAGAGTTTTGAAGGGATTCCAAGGTCTACAATTTTATACCAACTATACCAATTCTCCTCAGTATAATACTCTGACTTTTCTGTTTAACATTTCATTTAAAGAAATGTCCCAAAATCTCTATATTTTTGAAAACCATTATTACAGAACTTAATTATTTTACATTATATTTCTTTTAGTTAAATAGACCCCTAGAATGGTATCACCACATGTGTATTGTTCTACCCATCTATCCCTGATACCAAGACAGCCATTATCTCAATGTTCTTGACCAGAACTCACATCTGGCTCTGGCTCTGGCTCTTCACCACCCCTGGCACTCAACTGACCATACTTAAATAAAAATGACTGACATTCAATGAGAAAAAGAGTCAACAAATAAATGAATGCATATGCTTGGAGGAATCAGGCATGTCACAGCTTGGGAGTTCATAACAGGATCTGTGTCCCTGCTTTATTGGAGAAAAAGTATTTTGTGAATACATCACATTATTGCTGTGTGTATGTCCCCAGGACATAGGCAGATCTTGCTTTTTCTATATATATTTCTGCTTAGGTACCACCCTTTAAAGAAATATCCAGCCCCTCCCACCCACCCCTTGCTTTATTTTTTCTGTATATCCATCAACCTGTCCATAAACTATATGTTTATTTGATTATTCTTTCCCCATTCCTCTCTAAAATGCAAGAAGGGTCATAACAGTTGCTTTCTGTCACTAGAAGGTATTGAATATTTGTTGAATCAATGAATTAATGAACAGCAGAGGGTAAATGAGACACCGTGAAAGAAGCATCTGCTTTACTATATTCTGTCCTTTTTTGTCAAAAAGAAACACCCCTACCACCATGAGATGGATGTGCAAACTCTGTGCACAGGAGGCTTGGTGCCTCAAGGCCAGCAGACAGCTGTCTGTCCATTTACTATCCCTTAACTTGACAAAGGTCTTTTTTTCTCATCAGTATGCATTTAGGATTGGTGGTCTTTAAAGAGATGCTACACGAAGGAGGCATGAGGCAAATCTACTAGACTTCACAATGGAGAAAGGGCACAGTCCGTTAAAACGGTGTTCACTTTTACACTGATCTGGGCCTTCACCCATTAATGCATTTGGTCATGCTTGCAGGCACCTCCAGAGTCCCTCCCACACACTAGACACTGTGCTAGGCTCTGGGCTTACAAGAGCAGTGCCTGACAACATGGAAAATTTGGCAAGATTATTAAAATGGCAGAACTGGAAAATACAGTGTAATATACTTCGGCAACGCATCTCCCACTGCATGTGGTCTGGTAGACAACTGCATGGATTGTGAACTACATCCCCACAGATGATAATTCAAGGACAGATGTCTGCATGGGAGAGGCTTCTAGGCAAAGGCCACATGCTTCCTTATTTTGGTCATTTTTTTTTTTCAACTTTTTTTTTCTTGGTGATTTAAAGGCTGTCTGAGGAAATGTTCAACAAATTTATAAATGATAAGAAACTTGGACCCAAAAGATCCTTATAGATTTGGACAATAGGGCAAACCTAATAAGATTATTTTTCATCTAATAAGTTAAAATTGAACACTTCTAAAAATAAAACTCAATCAATAATGTGAGTGCAGAACAGGGGATACAGGGGTTGCCATCAGTGCATTAGTTGATGGCTAGCTCAATATATCCAGGTGTAATGTGTCCATGAGCAACAAACAAGCAAATCCCAACATGAGCAGAAGCTGTCTGATGAGGCTTTAAGGGAAGCCAAGAGCACAGTGAGGAGGTTAGGATCAAGACAGCTGACCAGCATGGTGAAGGGATTCTGTAGTTTGTTTCAAGACGACTATGCGCAAAACCTAGAATGTGTAAGCATGATTTGATAACCAGGGGAAATCGGAAGATATGAGACATCCTCCCTTTAAATATCTGCGTGAGGGGATTATAATTAAACATGAGAGTTGTAGAATGCACTCTAGTCATAAAGCGAACACAACTACATCAACAGAGCTCGTCCGAGGGTGAAATGTCAGCGCTCTGGTACACTCTGCTATGCCCACTAGGTAAATTGCCTGGTGTCCTTGAAAGAATCCACGGAGGCTTCGACTAAGATGAGATTCTAGAGGAGGGTGAGGGAGGTACTTTTCTGTTTGACTGGGGAAAGGCAATGGAAGGCCCTGATGGGATAAAGATGAATGCTCAGAATAAAAATTAAATCAAAATCGGTCATTTGCCGATCTCCTGAGAGACCCTCAGAGACTCTTAGAGGGTGGGAGCGACCAGAGCTCATTTGGGAGGGAGGATGACGCAAATTTATGTGGCTCATGGGGGCTGATCCAGCCACGTCTGCGTTTCTTTCAGCTTTGGAGGATGAATGTTTATTTCTGAATTGGTGTCTTTTGCTAGCCATTTCCAAAGACCTGGAATTCAAATGGGACCAGCCACTGTTTACAAGGCCAGAGACCCTCAGGAGAATGGGGGTGATTTGAAATCAGTTTTAGGGGCATCAAAGTCTACAGGGTGGGAGCAAGAGAAGAAGCTGGGAGAACCAGGGCAGGGCTGGGCAGGGTAGGGCTGTTAAATAGGCTCATGAAACTGCCAGTGAAACTGATGGCTGAAATTTTCGGGAATTTTGTAAACTGGTTGATGTCTGGGTGTCTTAAAATTGGCCACAGTGGGAGGAGCACTCATAGCAAGAAAATTGGTGGATGGTGCAAATCAGGACTGGACCCTCCTCTCCATCCCATGCTTCAAAGAGCCCATTGTTAGTTACTAATTAGTACACTAATTCCAGCGCACTTCCCAAGTGACTTCCACCCACTCTCCTTGCTTTGACATGGGAAGAAACTTGGCTATACATATTCACCAGGGTGTTCAGTACGTTCACAGCTGGTCTCAAATGGGCTACCCCAGACCAGGGCACTTCCTTTAAGGAACATTCTGCCTGTATGGCTCACTGCAGACAAGGTAGGGGATGGCTCTAATGCAGACATGCAGCACAGTCCTCTTGCAAGCAGAGGAAGCTAGGGCGGAAGGTAAAGTTATCCAATTTCCCGAGAGCGGACTAGGGAATCAGAGAAGCCTCAGCAAGTGAAGGAGCCTGGGTCAGGCCTGGGGATAATGAACCACTAATGGTTCTTAGTGACAAGTTTTGGAGCAAGTCTCCTGGCCTTATTATATTTCCTAATACCTACCACACAGTCTGAAGGGAGTAATCAATAGAACAAGATCATGTCTAGTGGACAGGGCAATATGGTGTTGGCTCTGAAGAGGCCCATCTATGTGAATCCCGGCTCTTCTCTTAGCTGTAGATCCTTCTAGGAGTGAAGACCTTGGGCCTAGGACCTGTCAGCCTCCCTTACTTGGATGTGACAATCACCAAGCTTCTCTGTGTACCGAAGATGGAACCAGCCCTGCTCAAATCCTAGACCTCAAGGATCCCTGTCCCACTTCCTCCTTCCTTCCTTCCTTCCTTCCTTCCTTCCTTCCTTCCTTCCTTCCTTCCTTCTTTCTCTTTCCCTCCCCTCCTCTCTCTCTCTCTCTCCTCTCTCTCTCTCTCTCCCTCTCTCTCTCTCTCCCTCTCTCTCTCGCTCTCCCTTCTCCTGTTCCTCCTCTTCTTTTTGGTATATGCATGGATGTTTCGTCTACATGTATGTTTGTGTACCATAGGCATACCTGGTGTCCACAGAGGTCAGAAGAGGGTGTCGTCAGATCTTCTGGAACCGGAGCTACAGACAGTTCTAAGCTGCCACGTGGGAGCTGGGAATCAAACCTAGCTTCTCCAGAAGAGCAACGAGTGTTCTTAGCCTCTAAGACATCTCGCTAGCTCCCTTGTTCCAATTCTTAAGTGATGTTCCCTGTCTACCATTCTATAAATGGGAAGAGTTGAGGCTATGAAACGCATGGCTTAGATATACAGTGTCCAGAGGAGCTAAGGGATCTAACCACTCTGACGATCTTATCCTGGAAGGAGTAGAAGAATTTCTGGATAGCTGTAAGAGAGGTCAGAAAGTGGCACGTCCACACCTCCCCGTTAAACACCTTCCTTCTTCAGGTGTAGCAGGGGAACAGCCAGCGCCCATCAGAGTCTGCCTGAATAATACAAGGTTACAATAGGCTTTCAAGCTGAAGAGCCATCTTGTGCAGTTCCTTAGTCCATTTACAGACAAGGAAAGCGACATTCACGCAGCTGAAGGAACTCCCGGAGACCTTGTTACCTGTGTCTGGAACCCAGTGAATCTCAAGTCAATTTTCCTGACAATGATTGTGCTGAAAACACTTCTAACTTAGGTGGAGCCTAAGTGGAGAGTTGTGGAGGCCTCATTAGCCCAAAGTGGCCTACTGCTCTGTTGATTTTTCATTCTTTTGGAGAACTCAGAGGCCCTGTGGAGACCCTGAACTAGGGAAAGAAGCTGGCCTAGGGGCCCTGAGCTCCAAATTGCAGTCAACCACTATTTCCTGCCAGGATCCACTGGGAATTCTGCTTTGATACTCACAGAGGTGGAAGGAGGTAGCCTTGAGCGAGAGTCGCAACCAAGTCTCCCTAACTTGCTAGAAAGGCACTCTGCATTAGGAAGAGCAGAGGTGCGAGATGTTCCGAGTCACACAAAAGTAGTTTTGAATCTCACCCTTGACTCTGACTGCTGGGAAACGTTGCATATGTAACTCTCCCTTCAGACGCTTTATCTGAGGAAAAACGTGATGTTTCCTGCCCCCTTCCCCTTCTCTGCTGGGAGGGCAGCTGCCCCTTGATGGTGCTGACAAGTGGCATCTCAATGTGGGCAGGACCCCTGCTCTCTGCTTGCACAGCCTGGTAGCATGCTTCCAGCTACCTGCCAGCTTGTCTTACTCTCCTGTCAGACCTGCAGGATGCTTGAGGGCAGTGGCCAGTGCTGTAGCCCCTCTGTCTGATACAGAGATGACCCAGACTCTATGGAAGGCAGGAGGAACGGGTGTGGGGCCGACAGGACTTCCCACACAATGATACCTTTCTAGCTGACCCCAATAACTTGGGTCATAACAGAGAAGCCTACAGTCTGTGGGCAAATACTGATTGGAGCAGTGGGCACCCTGTCAAGATCTGGAGCTGATAGATCTCAGTCAGATGGACAGAGGTGGGCATCTTCTTTACCTCTGGCTCTGTCTGTCTGTGAGACTTGGGCAAATTCTTCAACCTTTCTGATGCTAGTCTGTAAAATGGGAATAGTTTTTTTTCACACCTACAGTTAGAAGTGGCAAGAGGGAAATGAGGTCATGCAGGGCACAGCAGCTGGAATTTAATAGGCCTCAGCATGGCAGTTGCTATTAATATAATCCATGCACTTTAAAACCTGCACCTCACTAGCTAGCTGCCTCCGTTCTCCTCTGCCCTGGGGTCCTGTGACATCGTGTACCTCTGTCAAAAGAACCCACTCCCGGGAAGTGGTGCAAATATGGGCTTAGAAATGGAATGACAGAAACAGACACTACCAATCATGAGCTGTCCCTTGGCCAGGCGACTCTTAGTTCCCTTGAGCTCCAGCTGTCCTCTTAATTTGACAGAGTGAATTCTACCTCTCCCCATTTCTGTTATGAGGTCATACAGGAAAGTGCACAGCAGAGAAAGGGTGCTAGGTGAGCGTTGTTTCTCAGCCGTTTCCAGTATTACTTTTAGTTCTGGGGATAGGTCCTAGGCCTTGTGCACACCAGGCAAGGCTTTACCCATAAGTTAAAGCCTTGGGCTGCTAAGCACTATTGATGCCATGTATCTGCTGTATCTTTCTGAGAGGTCCTGGGGCTGTACTTCCTGGGTTCCAGGATTGGTTTTTGTGGATCTCTAGCCATTTATCTCTTCTAGGTTCCTTGCTACAAGCCTTGATCAGCCCATACCTGTACCTTCTCAGCATAGACTTGTTTCCCCTCCACTAAGCCTGGCAGGAGAAAGTCAGGAAGAGCATTCCTAAAGGAACCCAACAGATTCTATGCACTAAGGGCTGGCTGTAAAGGCTCTTCCAGTCAGCAACTGGCACTCCCTCTAGTGCCAGGAAAAAGCCAGCATGGGTTCATTTTTCTAGCATCCAGAAGACAGTTCAAGGACCTGGGAGGGGGTCAGAGCATGAAGCCATTTGGTAAATGCAGCTATGGGCTGAATGGAGGTTGGGGGTAGGGAAGCAGCAGTGGGCATAGCTAGTGTTGAGAGGGATAATGGTCTCAGAGTGCTCAAAGCCTGAGCCTATTCCTTGAACCCCAGCAAGGGGGACCAGCACCCTCCCCACGTTCTCACTCTCACTCTGCACACCCCAGTGCTCTGGGCTGTCTGAACTCCTCTGAAGATTCCCATGCTTGCCTCTATAGGAAGTGTCTCTGCACTTCCCCTTCTCTCATGGCAGAGTCCTGATTCTCCCAAGAATCCATTCTTTTTTCCACACTCTCGGGAATCAGGTAGCCTTGGTCTGTGCCTTGTCTGTAGCCAGTCTTAACATTTGTGACACTGTGGGGTCATCTCCATGGGTGGACAGGTTTCCCAGCGTTAATGCGTTGCTGAATGACTGAACGATGGATAGACTGAGAGAGATTCAGGACAAACAAGATGTTACAGAGGGCACCTTAAAGTATCTGCCTAGGGAGGCAACAGAATCAGAACCCTGGTGGTGGAGGGGGTGTTCCTGAAACAGAAGGCCTGAGTTCCCCCCCCACCAGGATCCCTGGGCCAGCTAGCCAGACAAGTACACACAAGAGTTAGGGTCCTGTGCAATGGGAGATGGGAGCCTTGCTTGCTTGCTTGATTAATTAGTTAATTCACGCTTTTCAGGCAGGGGCTTACAAAGAGTGTTACCAGATACTGCCTCCCCCTAACTGCATCCCTGGTTATCACCGACAGGAAGCTGTACCAGAGACAGGATCCCTACCTCACACTTCTCAGCACTGTACAGCTTTGGGGGACATGGCCACTCCTCACTTCCCGTTCATTTCCAGAGGATTCCTTACTCCTGTTATGGTCCCAAGCCAGCCAGTGATTTCCAACAGACCCTTTAGGGAGCCTAACAGAGTCTGATTGTGTGCATGGGTCTATCCACATGAGTGTGTGTGTGTGTGTGTGTGTGTGTGTGTGTGTGTGTGTGCTTAGCTGGAAAAACATATCTGATATGCCTATTGTGTTCCTAATAAAAAAGTAATTAAAGTTCAATCCCATCTGGGCCATGGAGATGTGCAGAAGATGCAGTGAGGAATCAAGCCAGAGCATAGCTGAGCAGATGCCGAGAAACCTCGCTCTGGGTTCATACTAAAATGTTCATACTAAAATGTTCATAGGCTTTGAGGGCAGAAGTTCCACTTTGCCTCTGCAGAAACTAAGGCCCCCATAAGGACAGGAACTCTAATTCTGCACCCCCAGTACATAGCACACACTTGGCAGGACTCGAAGGAAGCACTCAACATTTGTTACAAAGACGAGGGACTGGAAGAGATCAATGCTGAAATCACTTGCCTGAATTTGTGTGTTAGATAGCAACAGGGTCAGGGTCAGACCCAAGATGCCTGAATGTCTGCTGTGGGGAGCGATCCTGCTCTACCAACTGCAAGAACAACAGGAGTCCTGGTGTCTTACTCACTTAGCCCCTCATGCTAAGCCATAGGGACAGTGAGTCTCTTCAAAGGTGGCACGAGAGAGGACACAGCCTGTAAAGTGCTTCTCAACCCTGCTGCTCACGTGGTCACCTGTCCCCTGATTTATTTTAGGCTTTGTATCCTTGGGCCATTAACTATTTTTGTAGCTGTTTAGGGCACTTGTCCTATTTGGAGACAAGAAGATAGACAATAAGATCTCTGTTTCTGGTAACTGAGGTAAGAAGGAAATTAATAAAAGGCAAAACCTAAATCAGGCCCTGAGCATGTTTTGTCACAAGCTTTTTTCCAGTCCTGGGGACAGTCCACCATCTCATATGCAGGGAAAGAGAGGGCTCAGCTCAACCCGACCTGGAGTTTGCTTTTTCCCTCTATGCAATGAAGAATCCAGGTCTAAAGAAATGGGTGGCCCAAGCAGGCAGGGAGAAAGGTCACTGACTATAAAGGGAAGAAAGGCCCACAACAAAATAAAAGGAAGAGAAGAATATGTTTTGATGAATCAAATCGAGGGAAGGTGGGTCTCCCATATGGTCCCTGGGGTGTTGCCCCCAGGGGCAGAGGGAACTGTCAATCATAGCTACAGAAAAGGCTTAGGGGAACTTTCAAAGCAGATGAATTAACTCTTATGCTGCAAAGTGAATGTGTTTCACAGGCAGCTGAGCAGAGGACCCTGCAAGGCAGGGGGCTCCGGGCCTTAAAGAGATGAGAGGAATGTAAAGGACTGTGACAACATCTGAACCTGCTTGCCCCGGCACAGCTGCCTGGCCAGGATGGAGGCCATTCACAGCCAGGGGCCCCATCCACCCCCTTCTGCCTTGTTAATGAAACCAGCATGGGGATCCTAATGACTGATCAAAGCCCAGCCAGCTCCCCCAGCCCCGATGAGATGCACCCCCAGTTCTGCTTGGAGCCTCTGGGCTAGGACAGGGAGGGGAAGCAGGGGCAAGTGGGTTGAGAGAATGCTTTGTAGCCCCGTCTCTGGCTGTCTTACCTTCCCAGTTGCAGAAGGGGGGAAGGCATCATTTTGACCCTGGAACTATGAATGCAGTTTCCTTGGTCCCTGACATCATTCCCTTTACTCCAAGAGTCGCAGGGGGATAAAGCAGTGGACCTCTGTCTCCATTAAAACTCTGCTTCCATTAAAGGCCTCGGGTAAATGCTTGCCTTCCTTCCTTCTGAAGGGAGCTTCCCCAGATGAGCCTGAAAGCTGAGTTCTCATTTTGTCATCATGCTCTTTCTGATGACCGAGGAAGCCAGTCCAGAGTAAACTGCCAAAGTCCCTCTCAGGGTAAGTATTGTTCCATCATTCAGCGGCAGCTGCCGGCTACCGGCTATCCATCCATTCCCGTCTACCCTATCCACCGAATGCCCCATCCACCAGGGCTGAGAAATGACCCCTTAAGATCTCTGCTTTCTGGTTGAGTGTTCATGCTGCAAGCAGGGCTTGCTGTAAATGTGCAGACAGGGAATTTTAAACATTGACTATCTACCCCAATAGACCAGATGATTTAAATATGTGTCTTGCCTATAAACCAAGAACATCTATGGAACAGTAGGGGCGTGTCGATGTTTGAGGAAGAGTAGGGTGGGGCTTGCTGCTTCCTCTTTCCTTGATAACGGCTTGGTAAGGGTAGGGAAGCTGTTGCCCTCACTACTAAATCCCCGTTTCCTGGAATTGCTGGTAGAACTGGGAGACCTTGGCATTGTGGGAGATGCTGCATATACATATGCTGCCTGACAAGGAACAGGAGGACTTCAAGGCATGTCTGAGGTGGAAGAGAGAAAACAGATGAAGATATAGGAGTAGAAGGACTCACAGGGTGGTTGATGCCATGAGAAGTCTAGAAATTATATATATGTACATATATATATATATATATACACATATATATAATAAACTATATATAATATACAATATTATATGTGTTTTATATGTCGTATATTATGTATATGTATATATGACATGACTTGGAGAGTCCCATTAGAGTTGGCAGGGATTCTGGGGTAGGAGGAGGTGGGAGCTGTAAAAACCCCAGTGACTACGATGGCCAGGCCAGAGTTGCATAAGAACAGAAACAATGATAGGCAAATCAGCATGGTGCATTGAACTGAGGGTCCATCCATGCACTTCCTATCCAGCCTCCATTTTCTTATACAATTCTGAGTTCAAGCAATCCACCCCTATCTCTTCAATGCACAGAATGAGGGTCTGGATCAAGGGCGCAGACACAGCATACTGGAACTGAGGCATTAGGGTTTTTTAAAAGACAAAAAACAAACACACAAAACAAAAAAACAAAACAAACCCCAAATTGTTACGTGATCTGAAGAGAAACCAGAGCATGAGATATTGTTACTAGACAGTAGAGGGCGCTGCTTCTCCAACAGAATTCAACAGAGAGGTACAGGAAGAAGGAGGTAAGTCTGCATGAAGGGTACTAGTGGGTTGTTGCTTTTGCCGTTTCTAAATATACAATCAGTCTTCAGAACATAATAAACAGAATGATGTCCTTATGAGAAGTCACAGAGTTTCCCCTAGACAAACTCAAACAGCCCAAAGGGGGGGCTAGAAGCCACTTAGCCATCATACCACTTTGGCTTATGCCCAAATAGCATGGGGCCATAACCGTTAATGCTTCCCTACTAAAATGGAAAAGAAAAAAAAATCTCCGTCATTTTTAATAACTTTATTCCCCAAACTTCAAAATGAAAATTGCCAAGTTAAGAACTTGCCTAGAAAAAAAAAATTCTAATTTATTATAAAGAAGGTCCGGGGCTTGGGAATTTTTTAATGCAGATTCCTAATTTTCCAAAGTGACATTTTCCTGTGCATTTGAATAGATTATGCTCACTATTGCTAGCCCTTAGCACAACGAGAACATTATTAAAACGACTGCACAGGTCTCTGAGGAGAGGTTCTGCTTCTTGCCCCCTTTCTCATTTTGGGGACTTCATATCAGAGACTGTCCATTCCTTGCCTGTGAAAGAAACTGGGTTTCTGGGGAGGTGACGTGGAGTTCTGTCACATAGGGAACAAAAGTCACAAGATTAGACCTGAAGGGGTAATGAAAGAGTCTCTCTCATTTCTTGAGACCCCCCCCCCCCCGTTTAAGATGAGCCCCTGTGTGCCTGACCCACAGTCCTATTATAAGGCCTGGCTTTCCTGAAGACAGTGTCAGAGAGCAGCTGGTTCTTTAGGATAATGACATTACAAGGGAAATAGAGCGGAGTTTTCCCCTGAGGAGCTGGGGTTAGCTCTTCAGAGCTGAGAGGGAGGGAGGCAAGGGGACCAGCTGTGTGGAATGCTAGTAGCCAAGCATATATACCCCAGCCCTAAAGAATAGGGAAAGGGACTCCTGGGCCATCTAACTCCAAAGACTTTTCTTCCATGAACCAGAAACCTCCATAGCCTCTGTTTGGGAACCCTTCTCCCTGCTTCTTTCCCCCACTTTATCACTGCCTTAACCCTTCTCCCTTAGCTTCCATCTTCATCCTAGTTCTTAAGGTTGAAACGATCCAGGGGAGGAGCGTGAAGGTCCCGTGCAGAGCAAGCCTGGAGACTCAAGGGCATGTGCTGGCAGGTCACTGAATGGTGAGGGGTTTTGTACTTTCAGAGCGAGAGGAGTCAAAGATGGTTTGCAAAGTGGCCGCTACATCATCTGGGAACTTCCCAGAGGTTGAGAGACATGGTGCACAGTACAGGTGCTCCGGGCTCACAGTAAGCTGGAGCATGAGCAGGCCATAGGACCTAATGTGAACGAAGTCCCCTGTTTCCAAATCTCAATGCTAGTTTCCAGGCGGTCTGTGAGGATGACGCAGTTTGAAATGCTGCTATGCAAGGGATAGAGAAGGTCAGAGGATGGTTTCTGCAGGGAAGGTGGATTGGCACACAGTAGCTCTTCCCTGGGTTAAACGCTGAGTGAGCATTCTAGTGGATGGGATTCACACATGTGCCCGAGAGGTAATGATTGAACTGAGATGGACTCGCCAGACTAGGGTAGAGAAGGAAGGAGAACAACAGTAAAGGGGGCGTCTCCTGAGAAAGCACAGCTCCAGAACTCAGGCTTTCAGGGACTCAGGGGCTGCTGGGAGGCACCCAAAGCAGAGATAAGAAGGGATGGGTCTCAGGAACCGCAGCAGCCCAGTCCACACAAGCTAGAAGCTTCCAGGAAAAAAAAAAAAAAAAAAAAAAAAGGAAAACCAGAGGGAACCGAAGTATATTGGGAAGACATTGCTGCTGACAGCGACAGGTTCTGCAACCACAGAAGGACTCTCAGGAGAGCATAGAGCTGAGGCTGGAAGATAGGAACCAGGGGAGGGGGATTGAAGTCATGGACCAAGAATCCTTCTCTTTCTAGGCAGAAGCCCAGCAGAGCCTTAAGTGATTCTTCTAACAGGCAGGTTAGCAGGGCTCTGGACAGAGCGCTCAAGAGACCAGGGGAAGGGAAGCAGGGATCTCCTAAATAGGCTATGCAAATCGTGTCCCCAGATCACCACTGTCAATCTTGCCCCCAGCAGTACTAAGGGCACTTAGTATTTTCCAGTGTCTACAGGGCGAGGGTGGCAGACAGGGCGAGGGTGGCAGACAGGGCGAGGGTGTCAGACAGGTCGATGATCACAACCAACTCCAAGCTATGGTCCTGGTAACAAAATTAACCCAGTCAGTGTCTGAGCCGGTTCTTTTGTCACATCCAACTCTTCAAGGATCTGTATGCACCAGACCAGACTCTCGAGAAGCCTCCCCAAGGCTGACAGGCAGGCTAAAGCTGAGTCAAGACTGTGGCCTGGGAATATCCCAGTTCCACACCCACACGGGGTTTCCAAGGCTGCCGTACCTCCCCACTCTTCCCTGGCGCACTCACCTGGGGGCTGTCCTGGTAGGGTGGGGGAGGGACATTCTGCGTGGCCATCATTGTCAGAGCTGGGGCTTGGGAGGCATGTTGCATCATGGGATTGATTCACATGGAGGATCTGAGGGCAGAAGAAAAGGGGCCGCACAGTTAGTACAGAGTCCAGGCAGCCCAGGGGGACTAATCAGCTCCACATTCTTTTTCCCCAACCCAGAACACCTGGAATTACGGGACATGCAGGGAGGGACTGGATGCAGTTTCTTCAGGGGAACAAATCAGAGGTATGGGAAGGGGCCAGGTGGAGAGAAGTTTGCTGTGCTATTTTGACTCAAAAGAAATAATATTCAAATTATATGTAAAACAGTCTGTACCCCTGCGGTGATGCTTGGCTCAGCATCAACTCTGGTTGGTAATGGGGAGGCAGTGGGTAGCTTGACCGAAGGCAGGCTTGCTTCATCTCTCTGCCTTTGACAAAGGTGCTCCTTGCTCCACTCTTCACAGGCATTCAGACCCATCAGCATTCCCCTAGGCAGTAAGCCCATCCGTTTCCAACTGCTGCATTCTCCTAAGCAGTAAGCCCATCCTTTTCCAACTTCAAGGCTCAGGGTCTCCAAGCACCTGGCTTACCCTCCCCAAGTGTGCTCATTACACCCCCTGGTGGTAGCAAAGAACTCGGGCCATCAGCCTTCTTCAAGACTAGTCCAGAGGTGGTCTTCCTGGAAGTTTCCGGGAAGGGAAAAAACAGGAGAGTGCAGACACCAGGACTTTCTTCAGTTTGGGTTCAATATAGAGTTGCCAGTGTGTAGAGCCAGAGTTACCAAATGGATGGCCTGCTTCTTACATAGGAGATAGGCCATGAGGAAGTGTGTGTGTGTGTGTGTGTGTGTGTGTGTGTGTGTGTGTGTGTGTGTGTTTCTTCATGGGTCTTCTTCACTACATTCCACTCCACCTCATCACCAGTAAATGAACTGCCCCTTGGGGCCTCAAAATTTCTCCTTGAACTAGACCAGGGCTTGTAAGTAGAGACATCCTGGCAATGCCACCCAGGGAAACTGAATGCCCAGAGAGATGCTGAGTTGCAGTGGATGCCCTGAAATATTTAGAGCCAGCCACTCGCAGGCTAAATGCTGATATAGCACTGCCCAGCACAGGGCAGGAAAGCCTGAAGAACACGAAGAGGTGGAAACTCTCTCCTGGGTAGAGGGGGCTGGTGAGCTAGAAGTCTTTGAGAGCCAGTGTTCAGATTTCCCTGTCTTTCCCTGAAGGCACTTGGGGGCTCTATCAGGTCTCCCCTAGCAACCTAAAGGGGTCATAGAGGTGCCATTCAAAAACAGATGTTGGTCTCAGGAGTGTGTGTGTGTGTGTGTGTGTATTGTTGCTATTGTTGTTGTTGTTTGTTTTGTTTTGTTATTGTTCTTTCCAGGGAGGGAAAGAAAGATCTACTCTGGCCTGACCTGAGTCTCCAAAGTACCAGGCATGCTTTGACCTCAAGCGCACAAGCAAAGCAGTGGGGATTCATGCTCCCTTCAGCAGATGCTTATCACAACATATCAGCTCTGTGCAGGGAACTGTGCTAAGGAGTGAGGCTGGATGGATGAATGAGGCCAGATCTTCTTTCCAGGGTGGGGGGTATGGTTGGTAGAGGGAGGTGATAGTTTGGCAGGAAGGAAGAAAATAAAGTGGGGACTGGTGAGGACAGTGCTGGCTGAGCATCTTTACTTCGAGGCTTGCCCTTCTCTCATTCTGACCTGCCTCAGCAGACTGACCATGGGCTGCCTTGTGTCTATCTTAATACATGATAGGCACTGAGACCCAGGCTATCCTTAGCACAGGAGCCCAGGAGAGAGCAGAGTGTGAGAGTCTCTCTCCTCTGTCAGGAAAATTACCTACGTTTGTCTTCATTGCCCAGCTTTGTGTGGATTGTTGCCAGTCATAGTAATCGAGGGCAGACTAGAAAGAACCCCAGAAGGAAAGAAAGGAGGCAGATTATTTCCTCCTCCTCCTCCTCCTCCTCCTCCTCCTCCTCCTCCTCCTCCATGCTAGAGATGGATTCCAGGACTTTGAGCTGTTCTAAACATTTACTCCACCACTGACCTACACCCCTTGCTCAGAGGAAAATTTCTTGAGATACTAGAAAGACCTTCAAAAATGAAGACTTTTGAAGAGAGACAGGTTGGGGCGGGGGCACACATAATCCTAGCACTGGGGAAGCAGATGTCTATATAGTGCATTTCCAGGCCTCTAGGGTCTACATAGTAAGATCCTGTTTTCACAACCCTTACACTTACACACACACACACACACACACACACTCCCCAAAGACGTTACTAAAATGAGTATATGAGCTCTCTCTTTTAAAACCTGGGAGAATAAGGAAATAGAGATCTTGAGAGATGTTAAGAACTCTGGAAGATAAAGTAACTTTGACTGGGCCTTGGTTCTGGAGCGCAGGGTGGGCCTGGGAGAGAGGAGTGCCCCAAAGCATCAATCTCTTTCAGTGACTGAAAAGGCTGCAGGGTTGCAGTACCAGAAATCTCCAGAAGAGGGCGCACAGGGCAGATACACTGCTAGAGCAATAACCAGGAAGGTTGTTTTGTTTTGTTTTGTTTTTCAGCCGACTGGGGCAACTATTTCTTTCAACACTGGGTTTGAGTCTTTTGGTAACTTCATTCCGTAAATGAGAAACTCACAGTGAAGGTAAGGCAAAGAAAGCTCAAATAGAAAAATTATGATTAAACAGAAAAGTCATAAATCCCCACTCTTTCCTTAGCGCTCCCATAACGAAGGCAAAGTCTGTTTAGAGATGGTGTCACTTGATAATGTCTGTTGTAGAGCAAGGAAGGATAGCTGAGAGTGTTCTGATCCTAGAATTAACCATCCATGAGGCGAAAGCAGTTTTCAGTTCTGAGCCTGCCAGGCTGTGCAGCAAGGATGCTAGCTGGCTCCAGCTCCTCCCTTTTTTTGGCGTCACCAGAAAAGTTCCTAGGCCACTGCTCTTGCCCTCTAAGGATTTTCTTTTTCCTAAAAGAGAACTGGAAGCTATTTCAAAAAAAGAAAGAAAGAAAGAAAGAAAGAAAGAAAGAAAGAAAGAAAGAAAGAAAGAAAGAAAAAGAAAGAAAAGGCTTAAATTACTTTCTCAGCTCAGACAAGCACAATCGCTTTTGGAAACTTGACACAAGAGCTCAGCTGCCGGAAGACCTCTGTACTCATCTGGGGAGTCTCGCTGTGTCCTTAATCCCTCTATCTATGCATGCACCTCATCTTGCTTCACCCTTGAAGGGGCATGAGCACCATCCTGGAGAGGAATGTGGGGATTCTGTCATTCTGTCAGATGTAGGTTCTGGGATGTAGGGGAGCCCTTTAGCAATAGCTGGGGGGGGGGGGGTCTTGGACCTTTAGGGAAACCTGCCCTATACGCTTTCTTCGGCAGCAGGAAGAGGACCCAGTTCAGCGCTCTGGGGCTCCAGAGCTTTCTTCAGCGGTTCTGCGGGGTCACTGGCCCTATCCAGAGACCCTCTCATTTCTGTCATTAGATGTCACACCAGTGCATTCAAGGGACCACAGCCAATGCCATAATCAGAAGGCTCTGAGGAACATTTACACTGGAGAATTGCTTAGTCTGGACTCGGCTTGGGAATTTTCCCTTTAATGTTGAGACCTTTATGGTGGGGAGGGGTGGCGGGGGAGGGGGACCCTATGCATCACTCAACTCCACAAGATATCCAGGAGGAAGTAATTTGTATCACTGATACTGTCATCATCGAAAGGTTCCAAAGTGCCATTTTGCAGCCCCAGGAGCCAAATGAGGTAATGGGAGATTGGGGCCCCAAAGGTGGGTACAAAATACTCTTCACCCCGAGAAACAGAAATGTACAGCTCAGGGGTGCCCCCTCTCCATGCCTTCTTAGCTCTAGCTCCCCAGAGGCAGTGCCATGATGCCCTCAGACTGGAGCACAAACTCCACTGTGTTGACAAACATAGGCTTAGGGAAAAAAATTGCCAAGCTCGTTAGAAGGAGCTCATTAGGACTTGTTGACATGAAACCCATTAGACCAATTAACATTCCATTAACGGCCTGGGGCACCAAGGGGTTAATGCTGCTGGGCAGTAATTGGGCAGGGGTGTAGGGGTTGGGGGCTCAAGGCTTTAAGGATGAGAAACAAGTCTAATTGGGAACTGTCTGGCCAGCCTGCCTGACAGCATTTGTTCCTGGCCCCTGACCCTAGCTGGGACTAAATTGTATCCTCGTATCCGGCGCTGAGGTAGAAGAAGGAAAGAAAGTTCAAATTTGCTCTGACCCCTTCCTGTCATGCTCCTTCACTCCAGACTGGAGACTGGGCAGGTGGATGGCATAAAGAATGGGGGGCAGGGGGCTTCCTGCCCTCTTCAATCCTGAGAGTTCTGTTTTCTTCATCTGTGACATTTTCTCCTTCATTCCCTCTGGTCTTGTTTTATTCATTTTATTTTATATTTTATTTTTGAAACAAGGGTCTTCTTCGATAGCTCAGGCTAGCCTCAGACTCACTGTTTCTGCCTCAACCTCTGGTGTAAGAGCTGGGTCTTGTACATCACATCTAGTTAGTTCGGTATCTTTTTCTAGCTCTGAGATCAGAGAGCCCTCTCCCATCCAGAAACTGGTTTTCTGTGATATTGCCTATTTTTTTTTCTAAGTAGAAAAACACGGGAAGTTTCAAAGCCTAATGTATCCCAGGAGTGTGTGTGTGGGGGGGAGGGTACCCTGCCTACCTCCAATAGCCCTTAAGAGAGGCCCCACCCCCAAGGGTTTCCTTGCTTTGGTGCCAATGGAGTCTATAGAAGTCTCACTCCACGACTGGGCCTCAATTCCCCCATCTGCAAAACCAGTTGAATAAGATTTACAAAATCCCAGGATCTAGCCTGTGCTTGGGGGTCCAAAAGTCTGAGTTCCACAACCTGTGGACGCTCTTGTGCAAGTCACTTCCACGTTTGGACTGCGAAAGAAAAGAAGCTTCCAACATCTGCAAAAATCGTTGCGCAGAATTAGCTTTCCGCATATGTTTATTGAATTGAATGCCAATAATTGTACTGTAGCTTCCTTCCACAGGTCAGTCAGTTCTCAGATTCTCTTCTTCCTTCCCCCAGTTCACTAGCAAGTGGCGGTGGGGTGGGAGTGGGAGAGGGAGAGCAAGCATCCTGAGGCTAGCAAGCCAGGAGTCCGCCATCATCCTATTCCATAGACTCCTAGATTATTCCTCCACCTGCATCCCCAAAGCCTCCCTCTCCGAACAGCTGCCCCGACCAGCGGTTCTGACGTCTAGACAGATTTGTAGGAGGTTGAAATAACACTGTGAACACAGCAGGAGGGGGTGACTGACTGCATTAGTAACCTGGCTGGCTTTAGCTTCTCCTTCAGGGGCAGCTGCCTCAACCTGACTCAGCCCCCCATGACCCCCCTTCTTTTCTTCCTTCATCGACTAGGCTTGTCCCCGGTGACAAATGATGCCAGTTCAGCTCCCCTTCCAAGATGCCACCTGTAGGTGGCGTTGTGGGGCCCCTCTTTAATTGCATTATATAATATAACCTGTTTACTAAATCAAGTAATCAGTCGCCTCAGGATTTACAGCTTCTGATGTGTATAGAGAATTGGACTTTGAGTCAAATTTAAAAACAAATAAAAATGAGAGGCAGCTGTTGCTGATAGTGTGATATTCATCTTTTGGAAACAAATTCACCCCAGTGCTATAAATTATGCCTGGAAAAAAAGTGTTGTTGGTGGGAAGGAATTGGCTAGGTCTCCTCTGCTGGCAACTCCGAGCGATGAATCTTGAAATAACGGTGTCAACCTGTCACTGATTTCATGTGACTCTGTGGATTTATCTAAAGAAACGCAGGCGTGTGGATGCACACACACACACACACACACACACACACACACACCAGGTCTCTGTGAAACTCAGTAAGAGTTAGAAACCATAAGCTAAAAGCTGAATTTCTACAGGAATTCTGTGGTCCCTGGGATGGATGCCTGCACTTAGCATAGGACAGGACAAGTCTGAGGCCAGAGGGGGATGGAGGAGGGGGAGGAAAAAGGAGGAGGGTAGAGGAGGGGAGCAAGGGGAGCAAGGGGAGGAGGATGGACGAAAATGAGATGCACCGATGGGCTACAAAGTTCTAAAATGTGAGCAGAGACTTTACACCTAAGTCAGTTCTTCTGATTGAACTGTTTTCAAAGGAGGGAGACATGAAGGGTCTTTAAGGTGAGGGCTGAAGGACCCTGACGTAACTCACAGCTCATCAAACACTGGAGAATCCACTGTACGAGATGACTCTGGAGAGCACTGCTGGGCTGAGAGAAAGCCTGTGAAGTCCAGAGACATGAAGGCCAGAGACTAGCAGATGCCACTTCCTAGGCCCCTGATTCCAGGCTGTTGAAGGCAAGGGGGCAGTCCTTCATTTGGTCAGATCAAACTCAGAGTGGGTCTTAGAAGGTAGGTATGGAACCTGTGGCCCTGTCACTGAAAGGAAGATGTGTGCACAGGAACTAAAATGCGCTAGCTCTCAGGTCTGAGTCCTTAATTTCTCTCTGTCCCAAGGATGGCTCGTTCTACAGTTACTCTTACTGCACACTTACAGCCACTCAGTGGGACCCAGGACACGCTGCACCTGGCCCAGAGCCTAGGTTTTTGCAGAATGACACAGCCAGAAGGGTCACTTCTCCTTTGACCCCCTAGCTCCTGCTGGGACACTCCATGAGTATCTACTGACCTGAGCCGAAAGTGGCGACAATAACAAGGCCACCAAGCCCGCTGGCCACCTATAACTCTGTGCTAGTGTTCCTCTGCTATCTTTCTAGGGTTTCCTACACAGAAGGCGGCGCCAGGTCATGTCCTAGTACCATGATGCTGGTCTCCAGGGAACAGAGTGGAGATGTGGCAGATTTTACTTAAGTGATGTGAAAATCTCTTTGCCTTTGTCTCCATCGGTCCTAAGTGCCTCACGGAGAAATTGAGGAATACAGACCTCCTTTTGTCTTCTCACCCCAAGGAGCCGTCCTACTCCCAAGGCCCTCCACACATCAGCTCTCTCCACCCAAAGCCCACCCTGCGGTTTGCCCTTTATACAGAATAACAATACTTCACCATGAAGGTGACCAAAAGAGTGTTTTCCCCACAGTCATTTATGATTCAGCCTAGAGATTGAGGACCAGTTTGACCAGGTTTCCCACTGTCTTGCTCTGTCACCAGGAGACATATGGTCCTAACTCACAGAGGTCCCAGCTTATCAGGGCCCAGAGTTCACCGGCTACCACCTACCCTCAACTATTCCTCCGCAGCAGCCATTCCCCAGTTTGGCACAAGAACACAATCCAAGGCCCAGAACCCTTTTCCTCATCTGTTCCCACTCGATACCAGCTCAGCAGAATGGCGGGGCCCATAACTGCCGCCTCCCTGCCTCGCTGTCACACCTTCGCTGGCTTCAAAAAGCCGCTGATATATTTTACAAACTGAAACAGCAATTTAATTCCCCCTGATAGCAGCAATTGTCCATTAGATCTTCCTACCGAGGAGCTTAACAATAATTCCTTTCATCCAACTGCTTGCCTCTTCTTGATCTGAGAATCAATCCCATAAATAGCAGGCAAGAGTTTGCACATTACTCTCCCCCTCCAGCTTTTAGCATTTTGATGAAGATTCTCATCTCTTCTTTAAACACTTTACAACTTGGCAATTTTTCTCCCTCTGGTTCCTTTAAACAAAATAAAACAGCAGCCCAAAACCGGAGAGGGGTGGGGGTGGGGGGTGGGCGTTGGCTGTAAGAGGAAGCATGGTTGCTCTCAAGCCCTTCCCAGAAGAGTTTGCTCCTCCTCATGCTGGGAAGCAGAGGGTGGCTCCGGGACTTCTGATGGGGTAGGCTGCTGAAAAGGAGGGTGCCACTCTGCCCTGGTGGGGTATCATTAGCCTCTTAAACTTCACACTCACTGAAGTTGGGTCTTGCCTTTGCCAACAGTGTTCAACTTAAAGAAAATGTCCCCCTCCCCAACACCCTTCTGTTGTGCCCAGAAACGGAAGAGGGGAAGCCTAGCAGCTGTCTCACAGCAAGGGCCCCAGTTGCCTGCCCAACCCTCTCACCCAGCCCTCAGAATTCAGGTTGAATCCTGAACTCTCTTTCCCTTTTGTTTTAAAACAGGCTCAGGCGAAGGCTCACTGGGGTCAACTGAGAATGACAGTGTCTGGTCACTGCCATCAGTCCCTCCCACTCTTCAGAAGGCTGGCTTCTAACCTGAGCTCCTCCTGCCTCAGCTCTCCAACCACTGGGGCCACAGCCATGCCCCACCACATCTATTTACCCTCCTTCCTTTTTCAGGCCAGCCTCCTTTGAGTCTACATCATGGGCCAGAGAAAGAGAGGAACGGGGAAAGGAGAGGGCTTAAGGCCTTTGGTTCAATCTTGTGTCTCTCCCTTTGCAATTCCAATGATTATCGACAGAGGAGAGCCCTCCCTATCTTCCACTGGGTGTCGGTGGCGGGATTGCCAGGGCACCAGGGAGCTCCAACCTGGCCTCCTGAGATATCACCACGTGTTCTCTCTTGTCTGCACACACGAAGAGAAACAAGTTCTAAAGACGAACCCAGGGATGCAAAGTCCCCCTCGACAGACTCGATTCCCAGGTTTGTTATTATTTATGGAGAGCTGATGGCAGCCTGGGGAGCAGAGCTGAGAAAACAACACAGGCCTGGCCCAGGAGGCTCACAACTCAACAGAGACAAACAGCCCAGACACTGGTGATTCAGGATGATAGAAGCCAGGTGGCTGCCTCCCTGATGCCCCGGCGGCTGCCTCCTCCCTAGTCTGAGGGCTTAGGGCGGGCAGAGTGTGAGCTTGAGGAACAGAACAAGCAGGGAGGGGCCGGAGCACAGAGCAGGGGCCTGGGAAGTCTCTTTAGTCTATTAGCTGAGGCAGTCTCAGATACCCGTGGAGCCAGGGCCTCTACAGAGGGCCTGCCAGGCCTTTTCCTCTCTAAGAAATACCAAACTATGTTCTCTGGCTGGTTGATACCTGTCTGGAGCCGGTTGATATGTGGTTCTAATTTTTTAAGGCTCATCTCCAGGAAAAAATAAAACAAACTGAAATAACAGTCAGTCTTTGGTCTCAACAGTGGGCGTCCTCCTCCGGTTCAGGTGGAGCCCACCTGGGTCCTCACTTCTGTTAGAATGGGGGCAAGGTGCCTTGGCTCTGTGTTCCTGATAGCCCAAGAAGCAGGCCACAAAGGTCGGAGGATGGCAGCTAAGGTGTGAGGGAAAGTGAGACCATACTGGGCCCCAGACTCAAATTCAGCTGGCACACATGTCCTTGTCCCTGAATTAAGATGTAAAGTTTGCCCCCTTTGCTATCTCCCTCGTCAGTTAGGATGGGATGGTATTCTGTATTTCACAACCATGTCACTTTTCCTTCATCAAACACTTGCTCCAAATCCTGGACCATGACGCCTTCCGTTACCTTCTACCCCAGACCAGCCTCATAGAGTCTTGCAGAGGGCAGACATGGGGCACCACTTCAGGACAGGCTGCTCCAAACACTTCTAAGTCATAAAAAATTCCCATCTCTGCCACATGCCCTTTCCTGCCCAGCGACCTCTTTGCTCCCTGCATAAGGACATGGCTACAGCTTCCATTTTCTAGGTGTTGTTTTGTGGGGTTAAAAGTGTGTGCAACAGCAAGTTCACAGGCTTCTTTTCCTGGTGAACATTCCTTCATGGCTACACACCCATTACTCTGGATTTCTGTTAAAGTGCAAATCTAAGACCTTTTAGATGCCACTTAGACCTCAGAGAGAAGGGGTTTGTTAGCTTCTTTCCTCCTCATTAATTTTGATGATGGCGAGACAGTAATATGGAGCGAATAAAAAATTGGCATTTAATGTGCCCTTAGCTCACACTGAGTGTATTACTAAGCACATATGGATACCCTTGTTTTTTTCTCTGCCATGTAGAGTCATGTTGTTCCAATTTGTGGATGAGAAAACCGAGGCTTAGACAAGTTGGGATCATTTTTAAAATATTTCACACAATCTGATTGAGGAGTAGGAATGTTTCAGGGTAAAAGCAGGAAACATCTGGGGGAGGAAAGTGACCCCAGAAACTGAGAAGAAGCCCAGCCCAGGGAAGGCAAGGTGGTTATGGAAACAAGATGCCATCTTGGACTTAGCCCTGTTCAGAGACTGTTCCTTGCTTTTCATGTGGTCCAGACTTCTGAAAATCACATCGTAAGGAGAATGCTAGTGTCTTCTGTGTGTGACGTGTGGGCTTTAGTGACAACTCATGCACATACCTCCCATACCTTCCCACAGTGGGGCTTCATCATCTCCCACAGGGGGGCCGCTTCTTCCATGTTGGTACTGTTATCCTGGTAGCAAGCAGAGCTGGTCCAAATGTATGCAAATATTTGATTGCATTTTGCTCTTGTTATTTTATAGAAAAAAAAAGTGAATGAGAGGGAGATGAAAAAAGAAAATGCTGATACCAGAGATAAGAATGGGGGGGGTGTCTCGTAACATGATAAAACCGAGACAAAGATGGAAAACATTTAGCGTGCTGAACGCAGCAGATCTGGAGTCTCCTTCACAGATTCACTGGACTGTGTGCTCAATTAGGAGGGGAAAGAATGAAATCAAAGAATGAACACGAGATAATGAGTGTCTGGTTGAAGACTGCACCTCAGAGGCATTGGAGAGTTGGGAACCTGATACTGTATTTCCATGTCTGGCAGGAGCTTGAAAACACGCGCTGCAGGCTCAAGCCCCAGGCTGCTTGTTCCTGATCATACGTGCCACCATAGGATGAGCCCGCTTGTTCCTGATCATACATGCCGCCGTAGGAGACCAGCACTCTGACTCACGCTGACCCAGGCTCTGTCAGTGCCTCCTGGTCAGTCTGGACGCAAGTGCCTCGTTGGGGCTTAGGTGGAGTAGGGGAAGGGGAATTTTGCTATTGACCTTCTGCTCTGCCTTCACATGGCCTTCTTGGCCATCCCACGCATGGCTTTCCAGGACCATTCACAATTACTAAGCAGAATCCCTATTCAAAAACAATCCAAAGGCTAAGAGACTCTTGTCTCTTTCTTTCCGAAGTTTAGCAATAGTATGTGTTTTAAGCCATGTCACTCCATCATTAAGTTCTAGCTGGTTTTGTTAATTTTGTTGTGTTTTGTTTTAAACAAAACCCCCTTCCAGTGTGCCTTTCTTCTGCACTTTCTCCTCCTTGGCCCAGGCAGGAAGCTGCATGGGCAGTCGCTGAAGACATTGTCATGGGTCAGCAAAAGGGTATTATTACTCATAGCCTCCAAAGCAGGCAGCTGCTAGACACAGGGACAGAGCACCAGGGCTATGTTTTGCCTCCCACTGGCTCCCGGTTTCCTCCTGCCAGCCCCCTTCCCTTTCACCCCAGCCTTACGAAGGGGTCTGTAGTCCTCTGGCTTCTACCAGGGAAACCTTTAGTCATGCTTCAGCCCCTCCAGCTGCATTCAGACCTGGAGACGTGTTTCATATTGGCAGCAGACGCTTTGAACACTAGCAACTTGTCTGAGAAATATAACTCACAGAGTCTTTGCAATGACGACTTATTTCCTATCATTATGATGCTGATGGAAAAGAAAGAGCTCTGCCTTCAGCAAGTTAAAAACTATGCCTCTCCCTCCCCTTCTTCCTCCTAGAAGATAAGCTTCCCTTGTCATGCCAGGGCAAGGACCGGTGGGTAGAAGAAAGAGTGGTGAAGATAATTTTGTCCACTGGTCCTCAAGGACCAATTAGGAGGCTCCAACTTCTAACAGACATCAATCTCCTGGGATCTGAGCATCTCGAAGGGTCAGGCTGCTAAAGGTAAAAGAAGCAAGTATCTTGACACTCTTTGTCCAGAGCAGGGTGACTTAGACAGGCCGGGGAACCGAGCTGATGAGGCTGGTCATCAGGGTGGAAAGGACTGGGAAGTGGGATTCCTATCCAAGACGACATCCCTCTAGTGCATCAACCTGTTAAAGCCGGGATGGATTGCTGCTCTCTGCAGTACTCTTTGTGATATGAGATCAGAGTCTCTGCTCTGGGGCAGTCGGAAGGCCCACCTGCTAAGACCTTGTCCTGGGATTTGTACAAGGGAGACAAGAACCACAGGATTATTTCTCTAACAGGAGATGTATGCATGTGCATGGGCTAAAATATGTGTGTGTGTGGGGGGACAGGTAGGCAGGATGGGCAGAGAGAGGTGAAGAGGTAAGGAAGCCCGTTTCAGAAAGACTGGGAAGCTGGAATTGTGGATGCTGGAGAGATGGAAGGCTCCTAACAGTGATCCACAGCTGGGGGATGGCTACCACGGCTGTCCTGATGTGTACCCCAGCTTTCCCTTCACTGACCCGAAACTCACTGCCTCTCCCCTAGCTCAGGAGCAGCGGGGATCCACGGTTCTAGGGCTAACTGTCAGAGCATCAAGAGAGTGAGGTCATGAACGACCAAGAGCTCTGACTCCTCTGAACAAACAGAGGAATTTCTTTCAGGTGAAGCAGCAAGTTGGCTAGAGGGTCTTCTTTAGAGCTCAGGCCCCGAATAGCTCAGTAACCAACCAGTAGGTTCCATGCACTGTGTGAGCAATTGACATGCCACTTCAGAGTCATGAGGATCCCAAGGGCTGGGGAAGAAAAAGGAGGCAAAGGGAGCTTCAGGGTCCCCAACTACACCCGCTCTGAAGCCCAAAGAGAAAATGAAAGGAGCCTAAAGTTCCCAAGATATCCACAAAGCAGGAAATAAGATGGTGGAGCACCATCACTAAGACCCAAAGGCAGAGCTGAGGGTGCTCCCTGGGGCAGAACATCTGCTCAGTATGAAAAGCCCTTGTCTGAGTCTCAGCATGGCAAAAGAAAACAAGGCCTGAGAGAGGAAGATTCTGAGTTGATCCTTGTCAACCAAGGATTTGATGGAGTCAGTGCTGGCTGTGTGAGAACTCACCCTATTTCCCCTTCAACAACATAAAACAAACAAACAAACAAACTATAAACAAACAAAAACATATCTAGGGGTGATATGCCAGCAAAACCAACAGTTCTGAATATTGTGACCACAGAAGGAAACATTACAGAAGGAGCCATGACTCCACTGAAGGGGGAAATCCAGAGGGACAGGGATGAGGTTACTACACCACTGCGTTCCTGACCCTGGGGATCTGTTTCTCCTGCATCAAAGCACACAACCAGATTATGTGACTGAGTGACATTTCCATGTGCACACTGGGTTCATGCCTTCCAATATAGTTCAGTCATTTTAATTTAATTTAATTTTTTACTTATTTACTTTACATTCTGTTCACTGCCCCCCTCCTGGTTACCCCCTCCCACAATTCTACCCCCATTCCTCATCCCCCTTATCGTCTAAGCAGGTGGGGCTCCTCTGGGTATGCCCCCAACCTGGCACTTCACATCTCTGTGAGGCTAGGTGCTTCCTCTCCCACAGAGGCCAAACAAGGCAGGCCAGCTAGAAGAACATAGCCCACCCACATACAGACTACAGCTTTTGGGACAGTCCCTGTTCTGGTTGTTTGGAACCCACATGAAGACCAAGCAACACATCTACTACATATATGTGGGGAGATCTAGGTCCAGCCTGTATATGCTCTTTGGTTGGTGGTTCAGATTCTGAGATTCCCAAGGGTCTAGGTTAGTTGACTCTGTTGGTCTTCCTGTAAAGTTCCTATCCCCTTCAGGGCTCATAATCCTTCCTCCTGTTCTTCCATAAGAGCCCCCAGGCTCCATCCACTGTTTGGCTGTGGGTGTCTGCATCTGTCTGAGTCAGCTCTGGATGGAGTCTCTCAGAGGACGACATGCTCCTGTCTGTAGTTCAGTCTTTTAACTGACCTCTAGTCAGAATCTAGAGATAACTACATTTATGCAACAAAATGCTAACCTTCCAAGTCTTAAGGTAAAGAAAGTAGGTAATATACTATTGTTATACTACATACACACTGTGTGAAATACTATATATCATGTTTATATAGTGCTTTATTTTATAGTTACAGTAGTTACACTTTCAGTTTTTAAACAGAGTCTCATTATGTAGCCCAGGTTGGCCTTGAGCTCTACCAGGCTTGAGTATATATATATATGTATGTATAATTATATATATATATATATATATATATATATATATATATATATATATATAATTATTATACATACTATTTAAAGCATTATATCTTGGTGCTGGAGAGATGGCTTGGTCAGTCCTGGATTCAGTTCCCAGTATATATGTGACAGCTCACAACCATCCATAACTCCATTTCCAGAGTATCCAATGTTCTGGGGACACCAGGCACACATGTGGCACACATACATACGTGCAAGACAATCATGTATGTAAAATATAAAATAAATAAATTGAAAACAATGTAAAAGCATTATATTTTATGTACCATAATAGAATGTAGAATCATACTATAATACAGGATATATAGTTTCCATGATTATTCATTGCAAAATTAGAAATTGGTGAAGAAATGCCATCAAGATGAAAGAGAAAGACCAAGCACTGTGGAGTGTGCCAGCCTGGAATTTTAACACTCAGGAGGCAGAGGCAGGAAAATTCCTGTGAGTTCAAGACCATTGTGAGCCACAATAGTGAGTTCCAAGCCACCTAGGATCTACAGTGAGAAGCTGACTCAAATTCCCAAAAGTGAAAAAGAAAACAGAAAAAAAGATGAAAGAAAAAAGGTTTGAACTTAGAATTTTAATACATATACTAATTGGGATGGGTGAATAATACTACATGTTATAGGGTATGATACATATAATATAGCATATATTATATAATAAATAGCATATACAGTGTCATATAGGATAATGTATAATTGCACCATATATAATACTATATATTATTTTATATATTTTACACTATTAAGATTTAAATTTATATAGTATGTATAAATTTTATATGGTATGTATTATATATTATATAACACTATATACTAAAGATAAATACTAGTAAATATAGGATTATTATTGCTGTTGTTGTTTTGAGACAGGGTCTCACTATGTAGCCCTGGCTGGCTTCAAGTTGGTGATCCCCCTGCTATGATCTCCCTAATGCTGGGATTGCAGGTGTGTGCTACCATGACTGACAGGAATTGGGACTATACGTGGTCGTTCTACACTTCTGACCAGCCTAAGTGAAGCTGCCTAAGGGCTGAATAACTTCTCCCCAGAGATTTGGTGGAGGAGAGCTGAGGAAAGGCTTCTTAGTGGGCACCTGGCTTACTATCTTCTTCCATAGACAACAGACTTAGGTGGGGACCAGAGTGACATGATGCTAAGGAAGGGCCACCCGCTGAAGAAGTCCTGGAAAGAGAACTGCCCATAGTGAGGCACAACACTGACCAAAAGGGAAAGCCTAGACCAGAAGCTTGATGCTGTACTCTTAAAGAGCCTTCAGAAGAGGAGAAGCATTTAGGACCACTGGGTAGGCAGCGGGCTAGACTTTAAAGAAGCCTGGAGAAATGAGACCAGATCCCCCTTGCTTAGAGAATCCATGATCGCTTGAGAGAAGCAGATTCGGGGTAGATAGAAAGTACCTTGGAGCTGCTAGAGAGGGTGCTGGACAAAGGAGAATTGTTTCTTAGCACATTCAATGCACCGGAAATGTGCGAGATCACTGCCATGAGAGCCCACAGGTTTCTGTTCCAGTTGCATAGATACTGATGGGCTGGGTCTGTATCTGTAGCCCCAGCATTCAGGAGGATGGGGAAGGAGACAGTGGGTGGAAGGCTAGCCTAAACTACATACTAAAACCCTCTCTTAAAAGAACAAAAGAAAGAAAAAAAGGAAGGAAGGGAGGAGAGAAGGGATCGGGGAAGAAAGGCCAATCAATGATGATAAAAGGCCTAAGTACTAGAGTCTGTCCAAGGCCTGTAGCCAACAAATAGCCAGCAGGAACTGAGACTTTGTTGGGTCAGTTTAAAATGTGAGTTTCTGCAGGGCTCCAAAGCATGCCAACAAGTCTTGCCTCGTTGAGGAAACAATGTATACAGTTCTGTTCTTGAGCCTGAGTAAGAAACCAGCTCCTCTGAATAGTGCAACACCATCTGAGTGCTTTGACTAGCCCACAGGAATGAACTAGAACTCATGGGTTTACCGCACAGGACTCAGAAAATTCCCACCTGGAAGACATCAAGAGTTTGGGGTCTCCTTTTCCCCAGGTTGGAGCATCAATGGTACCTCTTAAGGACATAGAGAAGGACAACAAGTCTCTGAATCTCAAAGAGATGAGCTGATGCCCAGCATGAGTACAAGGAGGAGAGACACTGGAGTCCTTGCTTTGCACATCCTGAGCCCCGCCTTTGTCCTCCAACCAACCTCAAGCACACATTAATGGCCCTAAGGGTCCATAAGATCCGAGCTAGCCTCCACAGCCCCTTCTGTGTCTCCCTGGGAACTTCTACCTGCATTGAGCTTTCGGGGCAGAGAGGCAGGCAGAGAGGCAGGCAGGCCCAGGAGAATATGTATGTCAGTTAAGGTTTGTCGTTTACACGTGGAGATCATTAACGAGACTTATTTTTAAATTGTAATTGCAAAATGTAAATGCTCCCCAAACTGATGTGTAATTGCTACCCCTCCACCCCAGCCCTTCCCCTCTGCTGCCAGTTTTGCAAGGAGAGAATTAGAGAATAAAAAGGGGGTGGATTATGTAAGCAAAACGATTTTAAAAAAAGAGAGCGAGAGCTAAGAATTTAAGTGAGACAGCTGGCAGCTTCTCTGATTGCCACACTTCCAGCATTAGCTACAAAAATTGTCCTTGCCAATCGCACCCATCCAAGCAATAGTGTCAACTGTGCTTAGTCTTCAGGACACACCATACTGCTGCTCACTCGGAGAGACAATCCAGTGGTGAGTCATTGTGTCCGGGAGTTCAGGGTAGAGCTTGGGTTCATATTTTCCATCTTCTAGGTGGAAGCCCCCATTCTCCCAAAAGACACAGCCACACAGGAATTTTAAGTCAGGCAAACTATCTCCCCATAGGCTAGCAACTCTAAGATGGCACAGGGCACAGGGCACAGGGCACAGGCTGGCCTGAATGGACCTAGCAACAACCTTAGCCAGAAGAGAGTAGGGCTCTAGCAGGCATGGGGAGAGTCACAGTGGCTTTTCTCTTAGTCCTAGAGAAAGTCACTAGACTTGGCTTTAGGAAGCAACACACTCAAACTATCTCAGCATCTCTGCAAGACAGCCCCAGGCTTTCTCTCTGTCTTTTAGGTTCCCCTTCCTTATTCCTCAAAACCTCCCCTGTCCTCTATGTACAATGAACTACAAGTACTGTGTACTCAGGCTCCTAATATCAAAAGAATTGCCAACCATGACTTCAGGGTAATTGCCTCTCAAAATGTAGTTCTGCCTTGACTCAAGTGGATGTCTACTCATAGTAGAGCATGCTGATCTCATCGCGACATCAGTACCCCAGTGCCTGCAGACGCAAAGTGGGACACTCATGGCTGCCTGCTCTTCACTTCTCCGATATCGTCACCTAGGCGTGCCTGTGACTACAAACTACCTGCTTGGGAATCTAGGGAGACCACATTCACTGCCTGTGTTGGCAACTTTCTCCTTTATAAGGGAACAGGCTTTCCTGAGCAACATGGCAATAATTACCACCCCCAAAAGGAAGGCTGATGGGCGGTAAGGATTACAGGGGCCCTGAGACATCATGAAAACATACAAATCCCAGACATTGTCCTTGGGGGTTGTCACTGGATCTCACCGTCACAGATCCAGCCCCAATCATGACACTCAGTAAAGAGAAGGGGGTTGTTTTGGATAACTGGGCTTCTAAATTGCTAACTGTACTGCTACATAAGTCTGTGGGGTCTGAAGGGAGCTAAAAGCTAAAAAACCAAACCAAAACATAAAAAAAAAAAAAAAAAAATCTAGCCAAACAATAAAATCTAAAAAAACTAAACCTCAACAAAACCCACACTCACACCTGCTAGGAAGCTTGGGTGGGAGTTTTCTATTCAAAGTACTCAATACAGTCTAAGGAACTACTTCTCTGAATCCATCAGAAACATCTGGGGTGCAGTTTCCTCCTGACTCGTCAAGTCCTTTGGGGTACATATGTGTGGGTCATCCTCACCTACTCCACAGAATCAGAGTCACTGACTATTAAACTGGCATTTATCACCAACATCCCTGGGGGATTCTTAGGCAACCCTTGCCCCAGATTTCTGCAAGTGATCATCAGCACGGGATGTGTGCAAGGCCCATCCATCCGCACCTCAGAAAACATGAAGTACACAGAGAGAACACAGCATGGGCCTGGCTAGGGAGGTGGCAGAAAGACAGAAAATACAAGCAGTGCTTGCTGTTTAATGCTGTCTATGCTAGCTGTCTGCTCAGGTAACCAATTGGTGCTGGAGGGATTCTGAGGGAAGGACAATGTGTGTGTGTGTGTGTGTGTGTGTGTGTGTGTGTTTCAGCATGTGTCAAAGGACAGAAAAGCATGCCTTACTATTGGAGGATTCCACTGCCTCTGGGATGGTCTTCAGGGGGTCTGCCCCTTCTTCTCACTTCCAGCTGGGCCAGAAACACCCCTAGTCAGCTATAGAGTGAGTACCTGCAGAAGGAAGGAGACAGCGGGTCTCAGGAGGGGCGTGGGCACACAGAAGACTGGGCTCTCCTCCCCAGGACATGCCCTGTGATAGAAACGGTAGATCTCGTTCCTCGGCGTATGACCCCTGTGCAACTGTTGCTAACTCTCTCTCCTCAGTATGGCTACCGAGCCCTGCCTAAATCTTTGTCACACTTGGACTTGCCCTGTGGTTGCCTTTCTGGTTTCCGGACCTCAGGTGGACTACAGCCTCCTGTTCAGCTGTGGAAAGGGCTCTAGGAGTGAATCTGGACACCGAGAGAGTCACTCAACACCTTGTAAGATGGGAACTTAGGGGATGAGGGAGCAGGGTCCAGGTGGTGACTGGCAGGCTTCGGCTAGGGTCTGAAGGAACAACAATTGGGTTAAGACAGGAGGAGCTTGAGGGAAACAGGGAAATGGGGAGAAGTCAACAGACTTGCACCAAAGAAAGACAACCCAGCGCTTAAAAGGAGCCTTGGCTGCCTGCCTTTAAAAGTTATTTTTAGGCTCAAGTGAATTAATTCTGTGAATTAATTTTCGCAATATTTGAAATGAACCATGTCCAAGGCAGAGCCTTGGTGGTCAGCCTCGCCATTTCGTCTTGACATCCCAATCGTTACATCACCTTCTCCTATGCATGAGTTGCTCATTTGACTCCAAGGTTGCTAGGAGCCAGGATGGAGCAGGGGGTCACTCTCAGCTGTAGTTCCAGGGCAGCAGTGGTCAGTGCCTTCAGCTAAGAGCCCCAGCCCTGTCCGTGAGGCACACGCATCTGTAACATCAGTGGCCCCTTCCTAGTTAACACCAACTTAGTAAAAACACATTTGCACCTCAGCAACAAGTGTAATTAACTAGTGGCATGACAGCAGGAGCGGGGGACAAGCAGCCCAGCCTAGGGCTCCAAGAGATAAGGAAGGGTGTGCTAAGATAGGATGAGTCTGAGAGATGTTCCAAGGGTGAACAGGTAGCCCCAGCGTCTTCACTAACAAATGCCCTCTGGCTGGAAACAACCTCCCTGCCTTCTTCACATCCTACACTCCTCTCAAGAAGAGAGAAATACTGAGACACATTTACAGGTCCCTCTGGGCACGGCGAGAGCCACGCAGACAGGCCAGAGAAATCAGCACCAGTGGAGAATGGAGCACTCCTCTCTCATTCCCTCGCCCTGCTCCTCCTCCATGTAACCTTGTCCATGAAGTCTGCAGCAAGCCCCAGGACTGCAAACCTGGGACGGGACGCATGTCCAATTCCTCTTCTCCAAGATACACACAGTTTTCACTCCCTGTCACGATTCCTTCTCATCTCTTCCTCATGAGAGACAAAGGTCATCTCTCCTCCTTTCCGTTCCCAGCAGCAAGACCTAGACAGGGCCATCCTCCCTGGCCACAGTTGTCATAGCCTTTCCTGGTACAGACCATCAGCCCTCAGGGCATCCATGCCAGTGACTTATCTATACGCAGTGAGCATTCACGGCCTTTCATGGGCCACCACCAGTATACCTGATGGTTTCTTGCCCTGGGAGACACTCAGGAGAGTTCTAGTGAGTACATGGGTCCCTGTCTTTTTAGATTCATCCTCCTCTGCATACCCAGGGGTCCACTCTTTCCACCCAATCATGACCATTCCCCTGTGCCACACCTGGCCCACAGCCTCTCAATACTCCCATTCTATATTTCCACCTGATAAGACCCTATCTATTCTTCAGTGCTCATCTCAATCAGGTAGCTGGCTGAAAGTTTTCCTTCCTCTGTGTTTCCAAGTATGCTGCTGCTGCTTGTCATTCTCTGGAAGCACTTGCTGTGTTCTCTTACGCTATGGTTACTTCACATTTCTGTCATCTCTTTCCAAACTGTGAACCCTTCATAGCCAGGAAGCACATCTTAAAAGTTTCTCAGTCTCTAAATTACCTTCATTGAAAAATACCTTATTTAATTCTTTTTTTTTTTTTTTTAAGATTTATTTATGAATGCACTGTCAATTTCTTCAGACACATCAGAAGAGGGCACCAAATCCCATTACAGTTGGTTGTGAGCCATTATGTGGTTGTTGGGAATTGAACCCAGGACCTGTGGAAGAACAGTCAGTGCTCTTAACCGCTGAGCCACCTCTCTAGTCCCTTTATTTAGTTCATAAAGATAATATTAGAAGTAATGTGTTATTGCCTTTAACAAAACATACACTTATTATAGAAAATGCATACATATATAGAAAATACATACATAAATAAGAGGAGTAAAGTTGTTATTGTAATGCTCTAATATGATGGCCACGTTTGATATTTGAAATAAGATGCTTGTTTCTTAAAATAATACCATATTATGCAGACAATTTTGTATTTGACAATATAGTACATACACTTTTATATAAGGGAATTAATCATGATCATCAATTTGTTGTTTTTGAGACAGAATTTCTCTGTGTAGCTCCTGGAATTTGCTCTGTAGACCAGGCTGGACTCTAACTCAGAGACCTGCCTGCCTCTGCTTCCTGAGTTCTAGGATTAAAGGTGTGTGCAGCAACTCCCAACTGGATTCCATTATTTTAATAGCTATATGGCATTACATTTTATAAATGGGCTATAAATTTTCATCTAAATTTTTATTCTATTTAGATTATTTCCAGTTTTGCTATCATCAACAAGTAGTGATCATTCTTGCTAGCTGACTTGTACTCCAGGCCTGATCATTTTCCTGGGGTAAGTTTTGGAATTGCCAAGTCCAAAGATGCATTCACTTAAAGAACCTCCACAGAATCTCAACAGGAGTGTCATTCCTATTCCTGTCCTACTAGCAGCATATGAGAAACACCTTTTTCCTTGCCAAGTAGTTGTTCTCATTTTCTCAATGTGGCTAATGAGGCTTAGGAAAGTCAGACATGGGTGTGCTTGTGCCCAATCTTGTAGCATTTCCTTATCCTGACCTCTTTGTTCTTGCCTGTCTTGCCAATGCAAAGAGAACACTTACAGTTGCCAGTGTTCTTTTCCGCAGAAGGGAAGGCAGAGGTGGACATGCCTAGAGGGCCATAATAGAGCCTGACCAACGTCGTCCACCCCATCAAGTCTTCCACGTCTCTGAGGCTGATATGGCAGATGGGAGAACTGTTATGAGGCACTGTTTATGATACCCCCTCCCCTCTTCTGGGAAGGTGCAAATTGCTTCAGTTTAGCCTGTGTATTAAGACTCTACCATGTGCCTGGGCCTGAGCCCAAAGAAGAGTCAATCAATCTCCAATCTCTCCTTTTCCTCTCCCCACTCCAACCTTCTCATTCCTTCCTCCCACACCACCTTTCTTTTTCTCTTCCTGTCCTGAAGATTTCATATTCCAGTGGGAGAATCAATGGATAGGAAGTACCGTAAACTGCCATGTATGTTTGACAATGCTCTGTGCTGCTGCTTCATCATCCCCTCCTCTGGCAAGCACATGGAGGTGAGGTCAGGGTCAGGGCTAGGTTCAGAGCTAGGCAAGGCAAGGCAAGAAGCCCTGCCTGTTTCCCATGTCCCTCGGCCTCTGTCTCTCACCCAGCTCTTTATGGCCCTAGAGAGTGTGTGTGTATATGAGTGGGGAAGAGCTCCCTCCCGAGGTCCCGCTGTAGTCCTAAGGCTTCTGGTTTCAGCCCCATGCACCCTCAGGTGACGCCGGGCTTCCTTGGATGGGCTTCAGACCAGCACTAGTCAAAAGAAGCCCACCGGCCTCCCGCTCCACTCTGGGATTAATAAAATGCACATTAGTGAGAGGAAGAATGATCAGAGGTGACACCAGCATGCCCCCGCGGGGGACACTGCTTCGGGGCTACAATATACATAGATTTCTCCGTTCCCAGAACTGACAAGCAGCTATCTCCACTTGTTTCCCTGCCGCCCACAGAAAGCTCGGAGGCAGAAATATAGCCTGTAATCTCCTTTCTGTCACTGACAGTGATTCCTCTGAGCGTAAGAAGGGCAGCTCACATGTCAGAAAGCTCCGAGGAAGATGAAAGACAGTAACAGGATGGAAGGGAGAAAGAAGCTGCAGATGTGCGGCTGCCATCCTTCCTAACACCACCTCAGCTACCAGTGTGTTCCTGTTCCACAGGACAAAGATCTCTACCACGCTATTCTTCACTATTCAAAGTCTTCCTCCTTTAACTGGCACCCTGGGACAATACTGCCTGATACTGGGCTGGAGCTGGACAAACAGCCTGAGAGTCAGGGTTAAGTCATGGAGACAGACTGAAGGACACCCAGAGAACTGAGCCCCGTGTGACCCGATGTGAAAATCCAGATGTTTAGGAGACAAGGAAGGAATCAGAGTTTCAATTGGAAGATAAAGCCCCTTTCGTCCCTGCTACCTCCTCCAAACAATGGAGTGCAGCTTGCAGCGCCTTCACTGCACTGGGCCCTTTCTGGCTGCCCAAGTTCATCTTAGCTGGACTTCCTCTGGCTAGGAGGGCAACTTCCTCAGAGAATGCCTTTATCAGTTTTGTACTTGGGTGTTTTGCAGATAAGCAGGACAGGAATATAGACAGCTTCTGGACCTTCAAGAGCATGGATTGTAGCCTGGGAGCAGATGTGCTCCTTGGGAGTTTATCATATTCAGTTCACCATGTCTCTTCTGGGCAGACCCCCAACAGCTTTCCAAGGCCAAAAAGATGAAACTCTTAGATATTTTAAGCTCTTGTCCTTCATTCTCAGTGTGAACCATGTCCTCTGACCCAAGTCCCAGAACTTCTGGACTTGAACCTTGGTACCAGATGAGAGAAGCTGCCACTATCCAACACCTAATACACACACACACACACACACACACACACACACACACACACACACACACACACTAGCCTGTACACCCTGTTTCCTGGTAAAGAACCCACTGCTTCCTGTTTTTCTGCCTCTAGCACCTACCAATCCCTAAGGCTAGTTCCAGACTAATCCCTCCACAGGTGAAGATCTGTTCCATCTGTCTGTCTGTCTGTCTGTCTGTCCATCCATCCATCATGAACCCTTAACCTTACTGTTTCTCCTGAACTTCAGCTCTTTAAGTTAAATAAAATTTCCTTGACGGCGTTATGAACCTGGGTCTTTATTTCTTGTACTCCCTCTGTGCACGCCTAGGTGAGCCTGTGTAGATCTTTCGAACTATCATTCTTGTCACACAGAGAGGAGACATTGCTAGAAAATATTAACTCAGATCAATGCTTGATCATTTCAGTGAAGAGTTCGCCAACTTAGTTATTAGTATTCACTGCTGAAGACATTGCAAATTCTCTGTATTTACTGATGTCCCAGAACTGAGCGCTTTTGACGGAGGATGAGTTCACATGCTTCCTGCACTCTCCGAGTGTGAGAAAACTGGCACAGACAAGTGTTGCCAGTCAAACACGGATCCAATGGCAGGTCTCATCCTCCTGTGTAACCTGAATATTCTCCACCGTAATGTAATAAAGTTTCCTATTTCTGTAAAATAGGAACTGCAATGCCTAACTCATGGGGTGGGTCTGAGGATGTTACGCTACCATATCACATATACACATACATGGTGTGTTTCGTGGGCAGTAAAGGGTATGCTTAGACATTGTTTAGTTAAAAATAAAAATCTACCATCTTTCAAGAGTCAGCTCTTCACGTTTGTCATCTATCACTATTTGCCCTGTATTATAGTTACACTGACCACACAGGTGATTTTTGTTTTAGTATAGAAATGACATAACCTAAAATTATGGGGTTTGTTCTGCTTGGTTTTGTTGTTACCACTGCTGTTCTTTGATTTAGGTTTCTAAATCTCAATTTTTGAAATGGTTTCCCTATACTAATCATGTATTTTCAGAGTCAATATGTTTAACGGAAGTAGGAAAAGAAGTATTAAACTCCAGAGATGCACTGCTCATGTAATAATCTGAATTTGTTTAAATTCTTGCCAATCATAACTGCCTGCATCTGATTTGGTAACTCTCTCAATGTGTTCCTGTAAGTCACTTATATGTATATTTTTAGACTCGGTCACTATTTTATACTATAACTATTCATGCTATAAATGAGATTGAAGCTCAACCGCCCACCTGCCCACCTGTACCTTTGTCCACCTGGCCACCTGCCCCTCTGTCCACCTGTCTACCTGTACAGTGGCCCTCTGTCCACTTATACGCATGCTCCTTGGTCCACCCGTCCCTCTGCCCACCTGCACCTTTGTCTACCTGCCCACCTGTCCTTCTGTCCATCTGCCCCTCTGTCCACCTGCTCACCTGAACACATGCCGCTCTGTCTACCTACCCCTCTATCCACCTTCTCACCTTTAGATATGCCACTCTGTCCACCTGCCCACCTGAACACATGCCTCTCTATCCACCTGCCCTTCTGTCCACCTGCTCACCTGTCCCTCTGTCCACATGCCCCTCTGTTCACTTGCCCCCTAGCTAGGGAAAAGATGTCAAGAAGCAAAGCTTCCTCTCTACCTCACTTGGGAAATAAACAAGAAGAATTTTTCTTCTCGTCATTTGGTAAGTCCATGACATTTCGTTTGACAAAGGATGTAGGGAAAGCCTCTCCAGGGACTAGTTTTGGGACCAAGCTCTGATAATATTGCTTTATTGAAAAGGGATGCCAGGAACTGATCTCTGGATGGCCTTTACATGAAATAATTTATGCAGGAAAAAAAGGAAACGTGTATTTTTAAAGACACACACATTGATCTACACATAGTCACAATGTCAATGGTAAGGACAGCACTCACGCATGTGCACATGTGTGTGGACGTGTGCACGTGCGCGCACGCGTGTGCACACACACATATACACACAGAGAAAGAGAGAGAGAGAGAGAGAGAGAGAGAGAGAAAGAGAGAGAGATTTTAGATTCTTTCCCCAAACATATAAACACACAGATTCTTATTCATGTTTATGCCCGTAGCCACACGCAACAAAAAGGCAAAGGACTCCAAGTCAGGGGATATACAGCCTACATGCATGCTCACTTGCTACCCACACAAATGCCCACTTGTTAAGCAGTGGCTTTCCCTTCTATTATACCCTCTGGGGAAAACTGCAATTTTCCCCACACATGACAATCTCAGTCATTAAGGAATGCACAAGAATTGTGTCATCGAAGAGATTAATTTCTCTGTGCCTTCTTGCCTTGCCCAAGTCAGGGCCCTGCTTCCTCCTGTGCGACCACACTTGTGGGAGCTGGCGCCAACCAGAAGACCTGCTGCCCAAGGCACAGGTCCGTCCACTCTGGAGGTTTCATACCCTGAGCCTCATTGTGACCTTTTCTGAGGAAAGCTGAGGAAGGATAAAAAGAAAGGGAAATGAAATGTCCATAAAACTTTCATTCAGATGCCACTCAGTAATAGAAGGGACACAGAAGGATGCACTTAAAATGCCTTGCTCTCCAAGCTGCTTGCAAAGGGCTGGATTGGCAGGGACCTGGAAACCAGGTATTCTCTTTCCGCCGTGGAGAATTTTGACTTGGGCTCAAGTACAGCCCAGGATGCCTGTTCTTGTAGAATGAGCCCATGAAAACACAAAGAGGCCAGAAACTGCACCAGGATTAGCACGTATTAACACTACACTGCCCTGGGCCCTGGTTTCTCCTTATGTCAATAAGAAGGCTAGAAGTGGATGGTTGCTTCCATCATGACCTTGCCACATTAGTAAGACTTTCCAAACTTCCATATCCTCTAGACCACTTATGCATTCCAAAGTATGTCCAGTCACGTCCATAGGCTTTTTGTGTAAGTTGTACAGTAGGTGTAAGGGTGGTAGTGCTACAATCAATACTTCCAGTAAACAGACAGGGAAATCAAAACCGAGACCTAATTGTCTTGGTTAAGGTCATAGAAAGAATCAGCATTGATTCAATCTCCATGGGGTAACTTACCATTTAAAACAGCAACACAATGTTGTGAAAGCCCTAGAGTTTGCACTAATAATTTTTTCTTATTTTGTAGGTCATATTGGTTGAATAATAATTGAATTGTGTGTGGCTTAGGATAGAAGCCCTGGGAAAAATGGCCCTTCCTTTGGGGAAAAAGGTCGAGTCCTCTTTTGGCTATTAGAGAAGGAAGCTAATATTCAGTTACGCAACAGGTGTTTGCGGAGTGCCTGCTTTGTCTGAGGAACTCTTCGGGATTGTGGCATGAAGCGATTAAAAAAAACCCAGCATTTATGAGGCTTGTACTTGATTGAGAGAGAGGTAGGAGCAGTGAAGGTAGTCACGTGACAACAAATGAGGTTTATAAATAAAATACCAAGTCAGATGACAGCACAGGCAGAAGAAAGGTAAAGGAAGGAGAGTGAGAGACTCAGCAGGCCCTCATCGAGACTGTAGAGGAGGGGGAGGGGAGATGGGGGGGGATGAGAGAGGAGAGAGGCAAGGGCGGATGATTGAGAGGAAAGGTGGATGTAGTGGCTTGAATGAGAAATGTTCCTCATAGTCTCGGACTTTTCATTCTTGGTCCTCTGCTGATAGTGCAGATTGCCTTTTTATGCTTTGTCCTTGTGGTTAAAGACATAAGCTCTTAGCTTGCTGGTCCTGCTGCCAGGCCATCCATCTGGGATGGACTCCTATCCCTCTGGATCTGTAAGCACAAATAAACTCTACAAACTGCCTTGGGCCTTCCTTGGTCATAGTGTTTTATCACAGAGGCCAAAAAGTATGAAATACAACTAATGACTATGATCAAAGCTCACTATTTGCACATATGAAAACGCCATGATGAAACCCTGTCTTCTTTTCACCACTAGGACCGAACCCAGAGCCTCACACAAACTAAGTCAAACCGTTGGCCACTGGACTATATCCCCAGCTCGCTTTTTTGCTTCTTTTAAATGCTGAGGTCTAACCTTGAGTGATGGGTGAATGCCTTTAATTTCAGCACTTGGGAGGCAGAGGCAGGCAGGCCTCTGTGAGTTCATGGTCCACATGGCAAGCTCCAGGACATCCAGGGATACACAGTAAGACCCTGTCTCAAAGAAGGAGGAGGAGGAGGAGGAGGAGGAAGAAGAAGAGGAAGAGAGAGACTTGGTCTTATTATGTTCCCCAGGCTAGCTTTGAACCAGCTCAGGCAGCCTTTGGATTTGTTGTCTCCATGCTACAGCCTCCCACAGGAGCTGAGATTATAGCTCTGACAAAATGGCATCAACTGGCTAAAATCCCTATTTTGCATAATTATATACTAGCAAGGGCCAAGGAAGTAGAGCACTTGTTTAGAATGTATAAGGCCTTGGCTTTGATCACCGCACCTCCAAAAACCAAATATTAACAAATGCTAATTTTTAAAAAGGAAAAAAAAAAAAGTAAGTCCTTCCAGTAACTTTAAAATGGGAAAATAGGCCAGAATCTGAGAGACCAAGAAATATAAAATTCAGCTGAAAGGAGAAAAGAAGGAATCTGTAGGGAAACAGGCCCGGGGGCAAGATGTCTGCTAGACTATAGAGGAGAGAATAGACAAGGGAAACCTTCCCTGCTGGGATAAGCGGAGGAAGTTTCTAATTCTCTCTGTGCAGAGTTTAACATATTCCTTCTCCATCCATATCAGGTGTCCCTCTGGCATCTCCTCAGGCTATGGACTAAGGGCAGGTAGGTGAAGTGCTTGCCTGAGGCACAGAGTTCATGAGACACCAAAAGAGCAGGAATGGAGCAAGGCCAGCAGCTGAGGCCAAGTCTTGCCTACTCTCACTGAGGCTAAAGGAAAATCCGTAGCACTGTCCCCACTTCCCGTATACAAGTATCAAGCTACTACATTGTGCCCGATAAACGTGTACACATACGTCGATTTCTGATAGTTTGCTTATCGTGCATGTATGTCATTGGTTTTTATTTTTCATTTTAAAAACAATTGCATTAAAATATTATTTCGCTCGATGATTGAGTTTTGACGGTCTCCTTAAATTTTATGTTCCAGTCTAGGCATGAACCTATGCAACAGCTTTGCTTGGGGAGGAACAGGAGGCGCCACAGCCACAAATGGCACCAACACGGGGAGATTGAAGTCCTGTATGGAAGACAGAGAAAGGGGGCCAGGATTCTTTCCTAGGATAGGACCTTGAGGCATAGACAGGAGGTTCCAGACACTTTTTTCTTCTCTGCGACTCTTGAGAAGCTGAGCTTTCTGTAGTGAAGAGGAACTCTCATGTTTATCTACTGGAATGTTCACTAGGAAGATGATCACTCTGGAGAGGAACATACAGGTGAAGCTAATGTGTCTTAAAGCCCTGCCACGAAGCATCCACTGGGACGATCAATCAGAAAGGGCATTCTGCACCCTTAGAGGTTAGAGAAATTTGGAATTTAAGGAACATTCCTGAGAGAGGAACACCAGCAACCTCATGTGTCACCAAGGGAGGGCTTGGGTCCCAAACCAGCCAGTCCTTTTTCCTGTAGAGCTCACTGCTTCCCTCCAGGGTCCTCTGAACACCAGTATCAAATCATAGGGCCTCCAGTGATGATCCTTCCCTTGCCCTTATTAAAAATAAGATATATCTTGAGCATATACGTGTTTGGAACTTTTTGTAACACAGCTCCTAGCTAACTTTCAGGCTTATTTCTTATGACTCTCCTTCAGGTACCAAGTGGGGCTGAGCTGGCAAGTTACACTGCTACCGTCTCAATGTGCCCTGCACAATTCCTGGTGAAACGTCATCCCATTGTGATGACATCAAAAGGTAGGGACTTGTAGGGAGTCACAAGGGCCCCCCCCTCATGGATGGGATCATACCCATATACAAGGTTAGCAGGCACTCCCTGGCTCTTCCAATCAAGCAAGCATTATCTACAGAGTGAACCCTCACTGAATCAGCAGGCATTTTGGTCTTGGATTTCCAGCCTCTAGAACTGGGAGATGTATATTCTTGTTAATAAACACCAGGACTAAGATGGCCAAATAGACCAAAGCGTACACTCACAGGCTAAACCAGAGACTGCTTGTTTTTGTGAACATAGTTTTATTTGAGTCTAGCCACACCCATTTGTTGACCGCTGCCCACTATAGGGCATAGCTGAGTCCAGCAGTTGTACAAAGACAGCTGAAAAATTGCAAGAGTGAGAAGCCCTGGAATAACTACTGTCTGAGTCTTTGCAGGTCTGCTGACCCTGGTCTAGGTTAGGGTTCAGATACATTCTTGTCCTCCTATATAGCCTCTGCTCCCTGATTCCACCAAGCCCGTGTTCCCAGGCTGGGTCTGTTCTTCCCACGCTCTCTTTCATAGCTGCTCATTCTGTAAGAACTCAGCTTAAATGTTATTCTGCGATGCCTCCTAAATTCCTGCAAAAAAAAAAAAAAAAAACAAAAAAAAACAACAAAAAAAAAACCTCCTGCACCCTTTAAAGCCATGCATGTTATAGTGACCACATCATTCATCTGTCAGACTAGAATAATTTTCAGAATGAGAAAGAGCATGATTGATTATAATTACACAGGTTTCCATTGAGAACATTCCTGACAAAGCAGGTCACATGGGCCCATCTCTTAGTGCCTGTTTCTTTCTGCCTTTGAAGGAAGAAATGGGTTACCGAGCCTAACTACCTGCAAGCAGCAGCAAGCTTAAGGATAAGGAGAATGGTTGGCCTGTTTTTTTTTTTTTTTTTTTTTTTTTTTTTTTTTTTTTTTTTTTTTGTTTTCTTTTCTTTTCCTTTCTTTTGAGAAAGGGTCTCCCTTTGTAGCCTAGCGTGGTCTCAGATCTGTAATTTTCCTGCCTTAGCTTCTCATGTACTGGGATTACAGATATGTACCACCTGTCTGGCTTTTTACAAGGAAATTCTAACCCTTAGAGTATACTTGTATGAAAACACAACCAATGAATACTTGTTAAAATAAAAGAAAACAGGGTGCTTTCCCAAAGCTAGACATGACACTTTCTTGGACAGGCGCATGCTGGAATATGAGCAGGTGTAGGAGCCACTAACTCAGTGGAGCGAAATTTACAGCGAGTGGCCATCTAGTGCTGATAAACATGACTTGCCCAGAACCACAGACCACCATGTGCTTGAGACACCCTGGGTAATTCCTGGTTCCCCTCAGCTCTCCCTCAACTTCCTCTCAGCCCTGCCAATCCTCTCAGCAGCTTGTCCTCCTAACATCTGCTCTCCTGGATGCTGGGACCCATGTCCTGCTTTCAGGGTCCCCATAGGCATCAAAGTACTGGGCTAACAATGGCCAAAGCAGTCATAAGAGCTTGACTGGCTGCTCACTATGTTAGGAAAGAGCCAATTCAAGGACTCCGGCTTATTTTTGTGAGCTCTGAGCGAAGGCTGAATGCAGGGTGATGAGAATTTAGATATGCATCTCCCTTCATAAAACTCCAGCACATTCTATAGGCTTCTGCTCACTAAAATAAGAGATAGGAGACAGCAAGGGACAGCAATGACCCATTTAACATTCTTGGCACTCCCCCATCTGTTCTCTGCTGAACAGCTAGAGACATCTTTTTGAAGTGCAAATCTTATTCTACTATATCCTCATCCTTTCTGGGTCTCAAACACACTACTGGTTTCCCATTACTCTTGACATCCCACATCCTTAGGATGCCCACGAGAGTCAATGCAGCCTGTCCCTGCCTGTCTCTCCAGCCTCGCCTAGCTCATTCTCTGCACTTCAGGTACAGAGAATGGTCTTTGGTCCTTCTAAATGGATGTGCTTCTTTCCACCACAGGGCCTTTGCACAGGCTCTCACACACAGATTAAGGCTCAAGAAGCTCTTGTTCACCCTTCAGACCACACAGGATCCTTTCCCTTTATTGTATTTCCCAATTGAGTTGGAGAACTTGCTTAAGTTTGTAATTATACACTAAGTTGTATGAGGCCCGTTCTCCCCAATAGCCTAAAAATTCTATATGGGCTGAGACCCAGGATTTTTGTTAATCCACCCAGAATTCCCAGCATCTGCTAATATTAAAAATATTAGGGGCTGGAATACAGTTCTGTTGGTAGAGTTGTTGCCCAGTATGCCTGGAGACCCGGACTCAGTCTCTGGCACTCCGTAAACCAGGCTTGCTGGCACACATCCAAAATCCCAGCACTTGAGAGATGAAGGCAGGAGTATCAGAAGTTCAAAGCCACCCTCAGCTATACAACCAAGCTAGCCTGTCTCAAGGAGGAAAAGGCAGTTGACAAGATAGACTCCATTAATGGGAAAAGAGCAGAGTAGCCACCCCGACCTTTTCTCAGATTGACAGAAAAGGAGGTAGGGCTGCCTACCTGTTTCTCCTCGTCCTCGTCCTTCAGTTTTCTCTTCTTTTTTACAAAGTTGTCTTTAAAAGCCTAGTGCACGGACGGCCACAAGAAGGAGTTTACACAAGTACAGGCATCGGCTGCAAGTTCACATATTAAGGGAATCAAATTAGGCAGACCTAGTTGAAGGCAAATGGACCATGGATGAATAGGGTGAGCTGGTAGCAGCCAGCCGGGACAGGGGTTCACAGCCACTCTTGGCTCTCCTGTCAGCCTTCCCATAGCACTGATGGCTCACTGAGGACAGAGAGGAGCCCTCTCCACCTCTCTCTTTCCCTTCTTTCTTCCATGGTTTGAAAGTTCCCCTCTAAAATGCTCATGAAATTCTTCTGCTACTGTTCAGTACTACAGAGCCGGATGTGCAAAGTGCTCAGGGCAGGAGGATTCTGCTCTCACAACTGGACTCATGGTGCAGTCTGGAGGTTTTGCATTTTGTTTTGGTTTTGTCGTGGTGGTGGTGGTAGTGGTGGTGGTAGTGGTGGTGGTGGTGGTGGTGATGGTGGTGGTGGTGGTGGTGGTGGTTTTTGTCACTGGAATGGGTTCCTGCTAAAATGAATGAGTTTGGCTGATTTCTTTCTTGCCCTTCTGTCTCATGATGATGATCCCAAGAAGAGCCTTACTCTAGGACTTCTCATGCTCCAGAACTGTGAGAGGACATTGACATGCACCATACACAACACACACACACACATCACATTACATACCACATGCATTACAAACCACACTCATAGATATACACACACCATGCATACCATATATAACAAATACCTAACATACACACACACACACACACTTACTATTCAATGTGTAGTATTCTGTTATCACAATGTGCACACAAAAAAGTCTCTTTCCCTGTTCCTTCTGTGCCTTCCTTGGCTGACTCATTTCTGTATTAGTGTATTCTTTTACACCTTGCTCCCGCCCCAAACCAAGTTCCTTGAGGACAGATACTGTGCTTTCCATGTTCTACATCCCCAGGTATGGGGTTTTTCATAAGTGAGAAAGACTGTAGACTTATGATCTTGCTCAAAGATTAATGCAAAGACCCCTTCCAAAGGTATAGAGCCAGAGAGTAACTTTCAACTCTAGATAAGGTGCAGCACCAGGAAGCCACAGGGCATAGCCTCTCCAGCTGTGCAGAAAAAACATCCTCTGAGACCAACATCTGCCCAACACTGAGACCTTCTAAACTCAGTCCACGTGGGGACCAAGAGGAAGCCAGCTCCTTGGTTAGCTCATAGGAAGCAAGGGGAGCCAGTTAGCTCACCCTCTCAGGTCTGGAGACACATTTAAAGCCCCCGTGTTCACCTAGACTTACGTTGCCCCAGCCCAACACCAGAGCAGCCTGGCAGCTGCACTCTTAAATAAGATTGAGCAGAAAAGCTCTATCAAGTTTCAGCAGGGTAAAAACAAAACGGCTCTCACCTGACTGCAGCCTAGCTGAGCCATGTACCACAAGAAGGCTTTTCTGCACTGGGCCAATACATAACAGAGAATCCAGTGCCCTAGGTAGGTACTGCAGGCTGCCCGCCCCCGCAGGATGGTGAGGCAACCCCCCCAGGTCAGGAGCACAGGGATTAATAATGCATCAATTTTAATGCAGGGAGAGGATTTTTTTTTTTTTCTGCTTCACAAACAGCAAAGTGAATGTTTGAGCATCCCAGCAGGGGGTTAATGAGGACTCTGATTAGTTATTCGGGTTTCTCCACACTGCCTCCATCCATCCTGCTAGGGAGGACAGGCAGGCAGCAGGGAGGGAGGGCTGCTTGCAGAAGGCCTACAATAACACGTGGCTTGTTTCTGTGCAGGTTTCAACTGGAAACCGCAGGCTCACTCCACCAGCCCCTCGCCAACACACACACACACACACACACACACACACACACACACACACACACCAGAACCCCAAACTGGAAAGGTCCTTGGAGATGACTTGGTCAAGCAAATTGGAAGTCCAGAGAGACTTGATTCTCCAGGACCCTCCAAGGGAGCAGTGATAGCCCCCTACCCCACTCCCAAGACCCAGCCTGCTTGGCTTTTCCTGCTACTTGTAGTTGCCTCTCAAGCTCCGTGTTCAAACCCAAGGGAAGGTTCTGTGTTTCCCTGGGGAAGGCCAAAGAAACCCCTGCAAGGATAAGCCCATGCCCAGCTAATGCTGTCAGTGGAGTGGTGCTTGAGTAGAGTCCTTAATGGAAAAAAATCTCTGCCCCTAGCCCAGGTGAGTTGCCTGGTGCAAGATAGGATAGGGCATCGAAACCATAGATAAGAAGGCTCCTGAGAAGTGGGGGTGCAAGCACCCCCAAGGCTGGAGCTTTGCTCTGGGCACTTACCCCACCCCTGAGCAGCTGTCATCCGGGCTTTCTACAAACAATCTGGGTCCCCTCCTGTTGACCCTAGGTCACAGATGAATCCTGCTCAGCTAGCCCCCAAAGCACAGGGCACAGCGGAGGAGTAAAAGCACTCGGAGAAACAGCATGCTCTCCGGGAAACTGCCAGGCCATAGAGTTTCCCACATTTTGATCAGAGGAGTTCCAAGTGAGAGCTTGCTAGTTCCCACCCACCCCAGTTCCCAGACTATCTGCTGCAGCCAGGACCCAGATCTGAAACAGCTTTTGTGTCACCACAAGCAAATGCCATCACAGTGAGGACCTTTTCCTGCAGGTGTTCTGAGATCAGTGTTTTGAAGGTCCCCAAGATGTCTCCCTTTGCGTGCCTCTGAGGTCCTCCCCGCCCATCACATCAATACCAAATTCTAAAAGTATGAGCCAACTGAGGCCTTTATCAACTTTTTGCAAGGTCAGAGGAAGTCCCTCTGTCACACGGTCAGGCCATTTTGGTCCTGAGTCTTCTAGAGGACTTGTGAACCACACTGTCACAATGGCTCCAGAGACTACAGAATTGCTTCACATCCATTCGGTCATGACAGCCAGCATCAGCTGAAACTTTCCCTGTCCCAGCACCTCACACACTGGGCCCTCACTCTTCCCTGAGGGTCGGGTATGTCTACAATTGCACAGTAGCACAGTGCTGAGCAATGAAGCTTCTTGCAATGGTGGAACCCTTCCACCTGTGCTAGCCCACGCATGTGGCTATGCTGTGACCAAGACTTTGCATTTTTGTTTATTTTTCAGTTTTATTTAGGTGGTCAGCAGTTCCTGTATTAGTACAGATTTAGCGAGCCAGGCTGGTATCGTGCTCAATGTCCCACAGTTGGCAAAGAGCATGACCGGGATTTGAACTTTGTTCCTTGGGCTCACTCACTTTTCCCAGGAGACTGCCCTGGAAGCATCATTAGCCAAGGATGTAAAACTGGTAAGGGCAGGACATGAAGTTCAACCCACAAGCCAAGCCGGTGCGGCACTCACTTGCTCTCTAACATCAAGCCTGCAAAATGCAAGCACGCCTCCAGGGGATGTAAGGCTTGGTTTCTGTCTCCATGGCGCTTCCAACTCAGGGTAGCTTCCGCAGTCAGGGAAGAGAGAGGATGGGAACCTGGACGGAGTCAGATGCCACCTGGATCTCTCACAGCACCAACTGGACCTCACCTCGGCACCACCACTGCCTGCTCTTACTGTGTTTGTTTCTTTGTGATCTTTACCTTGCAACAATGGAATAAACTCAACCATCTTTCTCTCCCTCCTTTGTCTCCTACTGGTGACAAGTGCCGCCAGTGTTTCCCAAATAACTGGTAAATACTGTCTCCTTCCCATGCCCCAAAGCCTGTGGGGTTCACCCTGCTCTGCAGCCTCTCCCAACCTCCTCAGCACCACATGATCCTGGCCTCTGCGCTTCTGTGTCTGCTGTCTCCTCGCCCTTTCTGCCTAGTCTCCTGAGACCACTACCTACAGTCCTCAGGTCAAGTGACGCCCCCTGGGAGCTGTGTTGGAGACCCCGTACCTTGGGCGGTGGATAACCTCCAATCCAACTCTCTCATGGCCTCAGGGACCTGGGTGTTTCTGCTTGCCCTACTGAGTAGATTCAGCTTGCCTACTGAGTAGCAAAGACAAGCATGTCCCTCCCCGTGGTACCCTCTGAGGTACTTTGGTGTTTCCTGTGCTGCATATGCCTTCAGTGTGTCTGGCACAAGATGGAGGAGGTGGTAAGGTGTCCAGGTACACGCAATCACCTGCTCAGCCCTCCCTCCCCCCATACGCACCCCCTTTCTCACCATGGGGTAGCTTGCAGGGAGGTGCGGAGGAGCATCCCTGATTTACCTCACAGCCTGCTCTCCTGAGGCACAGCAGGGAGACTTCCCCGCAGAACCAGGCTCCACTGCTCAGCATGAACTATGACAGCCTCACAGATATTTCAAAACAGTCTGCTGTACCCTCAACCAGAGCAGGCTTGTCTCTGTGACCTCCAAACTGGCCTCTCCCTTTGCTTCTACCCCTCCTAATCTGCATCTCCATCAGGTAATTCATAACGGATAACAGCCAGCCGTGCACTGGGTCATAGGAAAGCTTGCTTCCATCCAAGGGTGTGATGCGTGGGTCCTGCGACCTGGAAGTATTACTTAATCTTCTTATGCCATGCCCCACCACTTATGATGCAATGCCCTTCATGCAAATGCAACGGGACACCCACCACTCTCCTGTGTGCTCAGGGAAGTCAGTCCCTGTTTCCCATTTTACATGATGGGGGAGGGGGCAGGAGGAGTGAGGTGACAGTGGTGACCCACGCTCAGTTCAGATCCAGGTTCCTTGATTCTAAACTCAGCTGACCGAACTGTCAAAAATCTTTATTAAAAAATTTACGCCAAGCATTTTGGCACAGAGTTCTAATCCTGACACTGGGGAATCTGAGGCAGGAGGAGTGTTCAAGGCTGGCAAGACCCCACTGCAAATAAGGGTAAAGTGGGAAAGAAAAAAAATGTGCAAGAAATGTTTGAGTGAGTTTTTTTTTTTTTTTTTTTTTTTACTTTGTTTCATGTTTCAAGGCAAAGTCTTGCTGTGTAACCCAGCCCGGCCTTGAACTCTCAATCCTCCTATGTCATCACCTCCCACCCCGTGCTGGGATTACAGATGTGCACCACTACATCCACCTAAAACACAGTTTGTATCAAAAGATTGCAGAAGCAGCTCAAGGGTTCAGTGGAGCCCTGAATAAAGCAGAAAACTTGAAACAGACTAGGGCTATACTGTACGTCCAAGTTCACCGTACTATCTGGCTGCTTAGTTGCCTGATATTCCCCCCAAACAGGCTTGCTTTTTGACTTTTTCTCCTCTATAAGAAATACATACCCTTCTCTGCATCTGTGACTCTGCTGTTTGGACCAGACTTCCACCACAACTCAAAACGTAGCTGTTTCCCTCTTGGATCACCCTGGATCCCCAGGCACACATAGCCTCTTTTTGGCTTTGGGTTCTCACTGCACTCATACATCCTAAGATTCTAACTGTCCCATTTTACCCAGGGCTACGCAGTTCAGCAATTTGTGTATCTGCTCCCTCCTAAGGCAGGGACAAATCTGGTTCACGTCTGTGTCACTCACAGTATCTAGTATTGTGCCATGGGCATAAGAGCTGATGGGTGGAATTGCATTGCTGTCCCTAAAGGGGGCGGGGTGGTGGTGGTGGTAAAGAGCACAGGACTTTAGCCTGTCTTCTTAGTGGTGAATGTAAAATGCAGGGGAACCACACCTTTGCTGCAGACCTTCATCTTCAAATCTGAGCTTTACGATGATGTGAAAGCTGTTGTACTAGATTCAAGAGGGGCTTTATACATACAAGGCAACACAGGAGAATAGCAGGACCATTGTAAGTACAGAAGGAGACAGTAAAAAACCAGAATGAACTGGAGCCTGAAAATATCTTCGAACACACATACCCTCCCTTCTCTCTCCCGTAGAAAGCAATACTTGAAGCAAAATGAAAAGAAACACAATAGTTTGAGGTGGCCTCAGCCAGGGCAGACATCAGAGGGTACCGGATAACCACCAGAAGGAAAACACAGGCTTTAACTCCCAATTCCCTTTGTGTTTTCCAAGGACAACAATCATCAAGCCAGAAGGATGATCTTAAAAGAGTTCAAGTGTGAGAAAGACGAGAGGGTGGTAAACTACGTCTCCCAGCTTTAAATAAGCTCAAGGCTGAAGATAGTGGCAACTTCCATCTTAGGGTGGGGAGAACTGACGGGTAGAGCTGGAGGGCCTCTGTTACCCGTGAGTTGATGAGAGGAAAAAATGTTGGACACAGGTCTAGATCTCTGTTTTCACAGCAAACATCAGATTCTGGAAGCCACCAAACAGTGTTCAGTATTAATTACTAACAAAGTCTATATTGGATGGACTGCTTGTGAAAGAAGATACAACCAATGAGCCGAGTGTCTTCACTGGAAAACACTCATATCAGATTCAATTATTCCCTCCATCCCCAACACACACACACACACACACACACACACACACACACACACACACACACGGCGGGGCTGGGTTGTGGAGATGAGCATTGAGTAAAGCGGTTACTTAGCACCCGGGTCTGAAACCTAGCCCAGTTTGAAGGGAGACTCTTTGTACTGAAGTGGTCAGCTGCGTGCCCTGGAGCAGGGATCTGTAGCCTGTGAAAGCCATGCTTATCACCCATACACCGGAAGGTCTGGTTAATCTGTCTAAAGAGAAGTGATGGGGAAAGAGCTTAGGAGGCAGGCTTGTAAGGTAGAGAGCTAGGCGTGGTGTTAGAAAGAGATGGATTTAATTTATGCTGTCGGAATGAAACAGGAGGTGTATAAGCTGGAGCTAAAGCAGATCATGATGGAGAAAAATGAAGCTGGGCTGAAAATTCAACAGGTATCAGCTAGACACTGTTTGGGGTGTGCCTGTCGAAAAGGAAAAGAAAAAGAAAAAGGAAAAGAAAAATGAAGCATGATTGCATGAAGACCATTGTTCAGATCCATGGAAGTAACACGAATTTGTTTTTAACTGTCAAGAATGGAATACTTTATTTAAAATGATTTTGAACTTGTTTTAGTGACATAGAATGCACATATTAGTGGTATACAATATGAAGTTTTAATACATGTATACTTTGTATGAAATCAGTTTAAACATATCTATTTCCTCAAATATTTATGTGTGTGTGTCTGTATATGTGTGTGAAAGTATCCATAATCCCTTCTTCTAGCTTTCTGAAATGCAGTGCATGACATTGCTATAGTCACCCAGTCACACAACAGAACAGCACACCGTAGCATCTTGCTCCTAGCATAGGTTCTCATCCTTCCAGCTTCATAGAACAACATGCTTACTTCATCAGAGGAACACGGATGGAACAGAGCACATCTGTGGAGGAAGTCTGATCCTGGAAGGAGGTAGAAATCCCTAAGGAGGGGCAAGCCTGTTAACTTTAATTCATATTTGAAGAGCTCTTGAATAGAATAGTTGGGCTTCCAACATGTTGTCCTGACATTAGAGGTCTAAGACAGAAGGGTGATAATAACAAAGAGACAAATGTTGCCTTTGTGTGAGGGATTTCCACCAGAGAGACCTGTCCTGGGACAGGAGATCTGCCTTTACCAGGAGTCATTGGAAAGAGACTGGGAACTGCCTGTTGCCAACACCTCTAGTGTGGCAGGTTAAAGCAGCTGACCTACAAGGCCCCTTCAAGCCCTAGAACATTATGACTGACTGAGCATGATGTTTCTGATTGGGACACAGCCTCCCCAGAGTCCTGTGAATATATTACAGAGGTCGCCATTCCCTTCACCAGTACCATAAATCTCATCCCTCATTCTGGGGAATGCTCTCGGGAGAGATTGTGGTGGCCATGACATGTGGCATTTGGAAAAGAGCCAACATTCTTCCTCAGGCTTTTCACAGAGACACCCTGCCCCCACACTTCTGGAAGAATATGGCTCCTCCTTAATCGTCCTCTGTCCAACTCAGATACAAGCCTAACAGCTGACCCTCATGGTTCAGTAGCTGACCCAGAAGAAAGTTGCAACAAGAAGCAGTAACAGGGGATCTAGGAAAACTTGCCCATGGCAAATGGCCTCTCAGGGCCCTATGCTGGACACCTACAGAGAATTAGATGCTGTGAGAATTCCATTTCCAATCTTTTCTGTCCTGGGCCACTCTGCTCCTCTGCCTCAAGTCTAGCAACCATCCCCCACATCGATCGTCCTTTGGGCGTTTCTCACCCCACCCTGGGCCCACACCCTTAGTGATAGGGTTTTCATCTCCATGTGGGAGGCCGCTCTCCCTACCGCGCTCATTGCGTCCTGTGCTAGACTGTGGTGAGCTATGCCCTTTGTTGAGGTGTTCCCTCCATGGGAGGACAAAGCTCCCTGAGGGTGAAAGGATCCTACTATTAGCCTGTATAACAGAGGCAAGATGGCAGCCAAAACAGCCTTGAACTAGCTATTCCAGTATTCTAGCTCCAGGTAGACCCAACATCTCTAAGTCTTTGTAGAGAGTAAAATGGATACCACAGCATTTCTCCAATGCCCTTCAGGCTCATGGTCTTATGATTTCTGTCAAGAAATGTTGCTAAAAGGTATCTCCTCCCATATATTCTGACTTCATTTCTGGGTCTTTATTGATGTTGTCTTTGTTTGTTTTCATTTCTGAGGCAGCATCTCATATAGTATAGGCTGGCTTTGAACTGACTATGTAGCTGAGGGTGGTCTTGAACTTTTGGTCCCCTTGCCTTCCACGCCCAAGTGGTAAGATTAGGGTGAGCACCCCCTTAATCAGCAAGTCTGAATTCTTCTGTGCTATCATTCCATTATCAATCCACCTATCTATCTATCTATCCTTACTTCTAACAAACCTTTATTGAATATTGTTTTTGTGCTAGGTTATCAAAAAGGCTAAGATACATACATTGTTCTTAAAGAAGACAGTGTGGTAACCTTAGGGAACATGGGCATGAAAAAAATTGATATTGTATATTTAATTTGGGGTGTCTGTAGAGGTTAGAAAGCTAAACAGGGCTTGTTAGACAGGAAGTGAAAGAAGCCTTAATGAGCAATGGTAGAACATATGTGAATTGAAAGTAGAGGAGGAGAAAATAGCTAGGCTTACAATTTTTTTTTTTTAAAGATTTATTTATTTATTATATGTAAGTACACTGTAGCTGTCTTCAGACACTCCAGAAGAGGGCATCAGATCTCATTATAGATGGTTGTGAGCCACCATGTGGTTGCTGGGATTTGAACTCTGTTCCTTTGGAAGAGCAGTCGGGTGCTCTTACCCACTGAGCCAACTCACCAGCCCCCTAGGCTTACAATTTTTAATGGGGATTGGTATTAAGAGGAAGGGGAGAGTGGGGTAGGTTAACTAAAGCTAAGAATGCATGAACAAATGTTATTCAAACCCCTTCTCTGTACACTAATCAAAAAACATAATTGAAAAAGAGAGCTTAAACACAGATACCATACTCCCTCTGGACAACACAGGGGAATAAAAATAAAATAAATAAACAGTTCTACATATGTTCTCTATGAGTTATTGATCAAGGAGGCCTCACAGCCTTAAAATAACACAGGCCATTGCCATTGCTGTGGTTGCTCACCAGAACCAGGTAGTAAAATTCTACTATCGAAGACACAACATACTTGGTTGAAAGACCGAGAAACCAAGCTGGAACTAACCTGAAAATTTCCAGCTAGCTAGACGTCATAACGTAGGAAGATGCTATATTATCGGCTTCTAGGGAAGAGAAGCAGTCAGTAGAGTCACCCAGCAGTGAACGGAATGCTACAATAGTAATCTCCCCAGCAAGGTATGCCCATTGGTGCGATACTGTCATGAATGTTCCTGAGGTAACCAACTGCTTTCTGGTTGGATTTGAGGCCTGATCCACAGGAAAGAATTATGCCTTCTAGGTGTAAACATGGTCAAAAGCCCATGGCTTGGAAGGTTACAGGCCTTGGCATGGCAGGGGGTGAGTATCTACTACAGCTATTTTAATAAAAAGACGACTTGTCAAACTGCCTTCTAAATATTGACTTTTATATTCACAGATTAGTGCTGCTTTCAGCCTTGGCCACACACTAGCAGTGGGCAGCAGTTAATGCACAGACCCTTAAAGAGTCCAACATTAAGAATAAGCGACATGGAGCACTCAGTCCTAAACTGGACGTCTATATGACCCCATCTGTCCCCAAGGCTCAAGGGACATTGTAGGAGAGGGCGGGAAGAATGGCAGATGGGAAGGTGTACTGAGAAGGGTGTATTCTGAAGAGGACATTGTCATTACACTCATGAACTCACTGCAGACTGGTTACTTACATAAGATCAAGCCTACAAGATCAGTTAACATTCCAGCAGGCAGCAGTAATTGGACTCAGTGGGTTAAAACAAGATAAAAGTGAAGACACAAAGAAACATATTGTTAGGTGTCTGGGGGAAAGTAAGGGGGGGTAGATATGATAAAGTTGCATTGTATACATGTATGGAATTGCCAAAGAAGAAAAGATATTCTGAAAATAGTAATGTACAAAGTGGTAAGAACTTTATCACGTGTAATGTAATGCACTACAGCAGAGATTAGTGTAACATGAGCTGGGCACACAAGAAGGATACTAGTGGGGGAAAAAAAGGCCCTCACCACCCAGTTCCCCATCCTATGACCTAGAGGTCTTAAATCCTTTCCCTTAGTAGATTTTCCCAATACAGCTATGAAGAAAGATCGGAATATGTGAAATATGGTATCAGAGGGCAGGGAAGCCCATGGTCAGTCTTAGAAAGAGCCCCGGGCCCCTCCATTAGACACCACAGGGTCTCTAAGGTCCAGAGTCTGCATTTCCAAACTGCTCCCCTCGCCCCCGCCTCCATCACAGCGGCAACACTCTGCAAGTCATTTATTCCTCCATAACATTTGCTCGAAGGAACGTTACTGCTGAATTATAGCTGGGCCCATTATCTCACAATAACTGTCTGGGAAATGTTAATGTTAATGCATGGATCATGCAGAATGCCACATTAGGGGTTTTATGGTGGACATAACATTTTTATGAACTTTTTCTCGGGTAGCACCAGCCTTTGATGGAAAGAAAGGGAAAAAAAGAAAGTATGAAGCAGAAAAGAAAGACCAGCCCAGGAAAAGCAGTTCTGGGAACCAAGGTCGCACTAGACAGCTTGAAGGCTGCCTGTCTTGGAAGGGCTGACCCCCAGGGGCAAGTCCGCTCTGGCGGGGCTGGGGTAGGGTTGTACATGCGCGAATATCTTTAGAGTTAGGTATTTGTGAGCAGGGAGCAAGCAGCCAAATTGGCAACTGGTGGGAGACAGGGTCTGCTGGGCAGACCCATAAAACCTCTCAGCCTTTCAGCCACCTGCCGCTGGCTGGGCATTTGGTGCCAATGTGGCCAAGGGGGTAGGAAGGGGTGCAGGTGGAGGAGCTCAGCTCTGTGGAGTGGCTGCCACACCTCTTGACTAAATGGAGGGGCCTCTGGCAGAGCTGGTTCAGGGTCTCACCTTGGGGAATGACAGCTAATGGCTTAAAGAGATTTTAATTTCTGCCATTAAAAAAAAGAAAAGGAAAAACACAATCTTGAGAATGGCAGTATTTTACACCTGGCTTTTAAAAGGACCAATAAAGACCATGTTTAGCATTTTATACCCTTTCTCAAAACTAACGATCTTTGGTTCTCATCTCAGACATATTTTAGGTGAGCTTGTATCTGCTTCCTCCAAAATGTTCTTTCAGGAAAGCTGGATTTACAGCTCTGTTCTTTACCTGCCCTGGGCTCCGATTTAAGTCTCATAATCACAGTGTTTCGATCAGCTTGCCTCTTTCCCCCACCCCCGCCTTCACCCTCAGCGCGGTTAGTGCCATTTGTCTTCCAAACCAGAGTGCTGCTGTCTGGTTCCAGACCCTGCATGACACCTGCTTACCACCTGAGCACAGTAGGCATGGGCTAGGGGTGGGTGGCAGTGCTCTTCTGCACCTCTTCCCCAGAGGGCCCAGTGGGTGCCCCATGAGCGGGCACTGTCAGATCATGATGGCTTCTGAGCTGGGGCACGTGGAAGGTATGAAGAGCCGGCGTTCTCTGAGTGGCAAAGAGCGCAGAGTTGGCTGGGCCTGGCTTTTTCTGAGAACACTTCTATGGACACACTGGAAAACCTGAGCAAACACCTCCCTTGTGTAGGCGTTTTAGCCATCTTCAAAGCAAGGCGAGGGTAGCCAGAAGCTTAGGATCCAGACTCCCACGTACTAGCTTAGAAAACCTGACCATGTTTTTTTTTTTTTTTAAGCTGAATTATCACATCATTGAATATAAATTAAATACTGCCAGGTGCCGTTGATTTATTCTCTGTGCAAAAACCCAAAATCAAAAGTGCTCTAAAATCTGAACCATTTTGGAGGGCGCATAGGAAACTAGAATTGGAAAACCCCATACCTGGCATGTCACAGGTTGTAGTAGAAATGCATGTACACTATAGATACTATATGACATTACTTCCAGGGTATGTGCATAAGGTGCACATGAAACATGAAGGAATTTCATGTCTAAGGGGAGTTGGACCCAGCTGTATAATACTTGCCAAACAAGCATGAGGACCTGATTTGGATCCCCGAAACCCACTTAAAAAGTCAAGTCTGATAGTTCATCCCTGTAGCCCCAGCATTAGAAAGGTGGAGACAGCAAATGTCCTAGAGCTCACTGGGTAGCCAGCCTTGCCAAATCTGTGAGCTCCGGGTAAGTGTGAGACCCTTTCTCCAAAAGTAAGTTAGAGAGCGATAGAGACACCTGACACGGAGTTCTGGCTTCTATACCCATGCACATCTATATAGGTGCACACACACACACACACACACACACACACGAGTACATACAAATGTATGCAGCACACAAGGAATCGTGTTTATATTTGTGCTTCATCTCTACCTCTTTGCACATGCAAATAAATACTAGAATTAAACAAATAATAAATAAATAAATAAATAAAGTAAACTGAAATCTGGAAACATTTTGGTTCCAAGCTTTCAGATCCTCAACTCTTCCTCAAGGCTAACATGCTCCCCAACACTCTCAGCAGTTTACGTATTATGTTAACTGAGTGATGCCCCACCCACCCTGGGATGACAACTGCATGGGGAACAAAGACCTTGAGTTTCCTTCACAGATTGATTGCTAATACCCAAATCAGTATACAGTACAGGGCATATATGTATGGAGGATGAATGAGCACCTCTGTTTCCCAGTGCTCACCCCAAACAACTCCCTGGTACTTGCCCTGGAACTATCTGGGGAAGAATACCATAGAAATAGGTTTATGGAACTTCTCGGGTTTTTCCACATAGTGTTGGGATGCATATGGAGTTTGCTCCAACCTTCGTTTCCTTTCTTCCAGTATGAAATCCTGGTATACCTGGTCCAGGCAACAGGCTTTAGAGCCCGCCTTTCCAAACACCCCCTCCTGTGCCTCCTAGGCTGCTCCCCTCCTTCCTGGGCTGCCACGTGCTGGCTCCTGGGGACCCCCTGCCATATGTTCCATTCTGGCTCTAAACTGCATGTTAATTGTTCTGAATGAACAGCTCCAGCTGGAAAAGCAGGCAGGCCGATTACAGACCTTAAGATAACACCCAGCTTCCCGTAAGCCAGGGGCTTTCCAGCAAAGGAGACTGGAAAATCTTCAAGGCCAGAACTGAGCGAGACAGACCCCTGGGACACAGTCTGGTGTCTAGGGCATCGTCGTTTCTTGGTCTCTACCCAAGGAGACCTATTTTAAGGCCACCATGCCCGAAGCTCTCACCTCCCTAAAAGAGGGCTGTTCTAGATTTTTGCAACATCCTGTATTTTCAAAGAAGCCCCTTGGGATTCAATTCACCTGTACTGTGTCCCGGTCACTTTTTACTTATAGGAATCACCTGCATCTATGTGAGGGAAGGGGAGAACCGGGGTGATAGAGGAGGAGACAGTCTTGCAGTGGGTTGAGAAAATAAGCACCTCTCTATTTGCTTTGCCAACATACAATAAACAGAATGTCTTTCCTACAAACAATATATTTTTCAGTAGTATGAGGGTTGTATTTTCATCATATATATATGTATAGATATACATGCACACACACACACACACACACACACACACACACACACACACACACACAGAGAAACAGGGTCTCTCTATGTAGTCCTGGCTCTCTTGGAACTTCCTATGTGAGCCAGGCTGACCTCGAATGCACAGAGATCTGCCTGCCTCTACCTCCTGAATGTTGAGACTAAAGGTCTGTGCTACCATGCTTGGCCATATCTTTATTTATTTATATAATGTTTGTTGTTATTATTATTCTAGGAGGCCAGTGAGTGCTATATTTGTAGAGTCAATGATCTCTTTCTACCTTTATGAGGGCTCCAGGGATTGAACCCAGATCCTCAGGCCTGTATATCAAGCCCCTGTTTTCTGTTTCTCTGAGACATGATCTCATTATATAACCAGGCCGATCTCCCTGCTTCAGCTTACCAAGTGCAGCAGCCTAGGTAATAAATTCTTTGTATTATTTCCTGAGTACCTACTAATTCCATCAGTGATGTGGACACAGCTTGGTCCTCCATTCCTGCCAACATTTCCCACGAAGAGGAGGAACACTGTACAGGTACTTTTGATAAAAGGGGAGGATCCACGTGATGGTGTCACGAGGCTAGGCCATGTGGAATTGGGAGGATTCCTGAAGGCCATGATTTGTGGTGAAAGAAGTTGAGGCAGGGCCTTAGGAGCTCACCATCCACACACTCCTCGAGCAGTTCAGGTTTCACATAGGGAAGGTTGGACCCCTCCAGTTGTATCCTTTTCTATCTAGACATCTACCTAGGGCTGTGGCAGGGGGATCTGGAGCAGTGGTCAGGAGTTCTGAGTCTGACCCACAATGCCAACTTTGCCGTTAATTAGCAGTATAAACCCAGGCATACCATACAGCCTATCCACCCACTGTAAAAACAAGGGCTGTGCAAAGCTTGTTCTACAGTACCCTCAGGATGACTGGAGAGTCCTAAGAAACGTAAACATGGAAAGGCTCTGGAGACAGAAAAGCAGAGTAAGCTTAATGGTGAGGAATTCAAGTTGCATTTATTTCCAAGGACTAGAGTGCCTCTTAACCAGCTGGGCTTCCGGTTCTGGAAGTTGGCGGAACTGTGTATTTCTCACTTGGTTCTCTGCAGGTAAAGCTGCTGGGGAAATGGCTGGCTCTTTTTTGACCAGCTGATATGAAACAGGGTCTCTCCTCCATCTCTGGAGGTGGGAGTCAGGAAGGATAGATAGAAATAGAACGCTTAATGTGTATGTGTTAGGGTACGGCGGGGTCAGACTTCGGTTGCACCCAGTTTTCAAACTACGAAGTTTTCAAACTCAGCTAACCCCTGTGTTTTCAGGCTTCCCAGGAAGGCATGGAAGAGGGAATTCAGAACTGCCCTTGACATAGTCTGGCCAGAGAAGCCTGGCAGCAGGGCCAGTGTCTCTTCCTCATCAGGTGCTGTGGAGACAGGAGACTCATGGCACCTGGTGATACAGTGGAGCTGGAGACAGCGACACTCCCTTGGCCGGCCTCAATCCCCTTGACTTTGTCCCCCACTGGAATATGGAATGGTCAACAGTTCCCTAATCCAGGCTCCCCCCAGCCAAGCAAGATAGTGGAAAACAAGCCAGAGGTTGAATTCTTCCCTGAAGGCCTGCAAGTTCAGTTAAGGTAAGAAAGAGCTAGTCTTGCTGCTGGTGGCAGGGAAATGCCAGTGGTCAGCAGGTACCACAGGTGAACCCCTCACCTCTATGGACCTCAGAGAGTACTGCCAGTGGCTCTCTGACCAGACAAGGCCTTGGTTACATAGTGGATGGTAAGGGATGCAGGTAGCTCATGGGCAGAAGTGACCAGTTCCCTGCATCTCTCAAAGCTTCCAGGTCTGGAGACCAAATATGGCCTTTCTGGTTATGTCATCTTCACTGTGCTTTGCTCGCCTGAAATGCTTTTGTTCTCCTCCCTGCCAGCATCGTGTCTTCTTCAAGGTCCAGCTCTGATGTCACCTTCTCTGTGAGTGCTCCCTGGACGTCCTCCAGGCAGCACAGCCACCCCCCAGCTCTGGATTCTCCTGGCAGGCAAAAGAGCTGTCTAAGTTGCCAAGATTGCTCTCAGCTTGCCATCAGCTTCCAAGCTCCTTGTACTTGCACACAGTGGGTGCTTAGTAAATGTTGACTCAGAGGGCAACACATCTCTTCCTGGCTTCAAGAAATCAATACCCAGCAAATGAGAGCTGGAGAGATGGCTGGGTCTCCTGAAGGTTATCCTGGGCAATCACTATCGTCCCCAACGGCCTCTCACTGTCTGCCTTGTGCCCAAACCCTGAGTCCACTAAACCCAAACTGTTTTCTTATCAATGATGAGACAATAGATGATCTTTTGACATTTCCAAGGCTGTTTGGAAGAGGGAAAGATAATATGTAATAAATTCATATATTTCTGTGTGTTTCTTGGCTCTGGCAGCTAAAATTTCCATCTCTTTATGCAGGAGTCCTGGGGAGCTGAAATCCTTGATAATGCCAAACAATTCAACACTTTACACTCTCTTTACTTTGTCTGCACCACAGAAAAATATCGACTCGATGCTGCCAGCTGAGGGAAGTGAGATGCCATATTCTGTCTGCATGTAGAAATCTATTCCCTTTGGAGGGTGAGAGTTTAGGATCCCAAGCTTGATCGAGCCAAGGCAAAGGGCAGTCTGGTACCCTTTACCCCCATGGACTGCAGGACCTTGTACACCTAGACTATCTTTCTGCATGTGCTGCTCTGTTCTTGCATAGACATCTTGCAGCAGCAGCAGTAGTGGATCGGATCGGATCAGAACCTCTGATCAGAGGTGCGAATAGCACTTCCTGAGTTTAGCGCCAGCCAGGGCTCTGGAGGTTACAAAGCTGCCGCCTTCCAGCTCAGACTTTCAACTTGGGGCAACACATTTCAGCCTGGGGCTGATAGAAGAATGTATCACCAGCACTTTTGTTTCTAGAAGAGGAGGCTGGGGACAGAGACCAAGACTTGCCCAGAGCCACACTGCAATCTTGCTGGCGAGTACAGCCCCTTCTGCCAACACGTAGCCCGGAAATTTGCCTATTTGTTTAATCACCTTTGAGTCTTGAACAAATATTAAAGGCCTGTGATACACCAGGCATTGTGTTAGGACCCAGGCAGCTTTCTGAGAGTCCAGGGAGCTCAGCTTTCAGGTACCCTTAGAGACAAAATGCAGGGTTCATGCTTGGATCGAGGAAAGTTCTACTGGGGCAAACAATATCTGGCTTCTGCAGGCATTTTCAAATCCCTCTCCCCTCCTCTGTAGCCATTTCCCTCACCAGTTTATACTCACACACACTCACCTGCATTCCAGGCACCCAGAAACACACTAAACATCTGGAAGTTCTGTTTAGTAATCTGTCTTCCTTTTCCTTTTATAATAGTTAAGAGTGTGAGTTTAGGTTTAAATATTGGTTCTAATGCTAGTTGAAGAACTGTGGAAAGCTGCTTAGTCTATCTGTGCCTTTGTGGTATCATCTATAAAATGGGGGTGTAAAGAATGCTATATACTATTAAATAGAATAATACTGTTCAGCATGGTGCCAAGTGCATGGTATTAAAAAATTCTAGCTGCTAGGCCAGAGAGATGATTTATCAGGTAAAGGAAGGAGAGAACTGAGTTCCACAAGTTGTCCTCTGACCTCCACATAATGCACTCAACAGTACCCACCCTGCCCCAATGGATAAGTGTAATAATGCCTTAAAAATTACTAGCTGGTAGGCAAAAATTCTACTACTAAGCCAAACCCACAACTTATTATTATTCTAATGGACAGTGTCAGGAGGAGGTTTGAACAAAGAACAGTCTCCTTTCTTATGCTGGTCCAGCTTTGCTCCCTCCAAAGATAACATTCTGTGCTCATGTGTGAGCCACTAACCTTGGTCTCTTTTCTGTTCCCATCCCCTCCACCCCACATCCACAATGCAGAGCAGGTGGCTCCACAGTGCAGAACCAGCTGCCAGTTGTCATCCTGTGCCCCCCTGGAGAGAGAGAGAGCAAGGCAGGGAGGAGAGGACAGTAGCCTTGACTTAGACCATTGGTGCAGAGCTTTGTGGGGTGTCAGCCTTTTGTACAGAGGAAAGTCATCTGTCTCCTGGGCCCACAGCCAGCTCATCTCCAGCACAGTGCTATGAGAAGCTTCAGAAACCAGAAGAGAGAATGAAAAAGACCTTCTGGGTTTGTGTTATAGCTGTTAGGGAGTCCCTTGCTCTCTTCAGGACTACAATATGAGCCCAGGAAGCAGAGGGCCCATGCAGGAAGATACTCTGACTCCAAGTTGGGTATTAGGAGTTAGTTAGGACAGTAACTCCAGCCTTCGACCAGTGGCATTTGTAAAAAATCTATGTCATCAATTGCTCACGACAGTCCTTTGAGACCAACATGACCAATGTTGTTAACAGCATTTAACTGATAACTAGTTTGAGGCCTGGAGATGCTGCACAGCATGCTCAAGGTCCTGAGCAGGTAAGGGTAGCAAGACTGTAAGCTTCCTTATCCTGATTCCTAGTCATACCCACTTTTGTACTATCAGTGGTTCTCCCAAGGCCCTTGGTCATCTCTGTTTCACGGGGAAGGAGCTGAGTGGCTCATCCAAATCCTACATTATGTCAAAGAAGGTAGGAAAACAAACCAAAAATCAGCTAGCCAACCAACCAGCCAAGCAACCAACCAATGACAAACAAACAAATAAACAAAGCTGAGAGTGTGACCCCAAACATGTTAGTGTCAGTTTCTTGCACTCTGATATGATGGCCGATGGCCAGACTTGGTCTGAGAAACGGACGGAAGAGGACTACCTAAGACCCTGAGAATGTGTCAAAGGTCAAGAATTGTAATCTGAGACCAAACTTTGGGGCTTCTAACAGCCCTGAAGCTCAGCTTTCATTCATTCATTTGGGCAGATTCATTCATTCTAATAACAAATCTCTGCTCTCCTGTATTCATCCAGCATCACTCTTTCATTCTAATTATTCATTTGATATGTGATGTGTGCTGTTCTTCCCACTGCTCAGAACACAGGACCTGGGACCCAGGCTCCCCACCTTGTAAGAACTGAGGGTACTGGGAAAGAAACAACGGTACTTTTACCAAACCCAGAGTCAAGTCAGCCCCTCCAGCTGTTGCAGCAGAGCTAAGCTCCATTTAAGCTTGAGCCTCCGACTCAGTGAACTCCTGGGCTGAAGACTGAGCAGGTGTGCAGGGTGAGCAGCTCTCCCACGCCCTTAGTTCTGTGGCCAAATATGCTGCTCCTGAGGTGCACATGCAGCTTCCAGCCCAGGAGACAAGCTAGCCTACAGGCTTGTCTCTCAGTGAGATGCTTGCTTGCTTCTCCAGATGTCTGTAGTTCAGCATCTGTATCTGTCTGTCTTTCCAGCACCAAGGTGCTCCTCCATCTGTTTCCTTAACACCACCTTCAGAGGGATACCCAGTAACCACTCAGTCTAGCCTCTTTTGACTCACCTCAAGTGCCTTCAACCCACACCTGCGTCCCCAGAAGCTTCCAAAACCTTCTCTTTTCTAGCACAGTTCCATCCAACAATCATGTCTCTCATATCTATGTGACAGGTCCTGTGATGTCACAATTTGGCAGTCTCGTGATGTCACATAGCAGCAGTCCTATCATAATACATACCAGCCCTAAGAACTAAGGTGATTAGGCTGTTGGTCTTTGGAGGGGTTACTGTGTCAGGAGTTATAGAAGGTGACAGCGAGCAGGTCTATGGGGAGGATAACATGGGGTTCAAGGACAAGAACAAGCTTCACCCAGATGGAGCATATGACTGAGCTGAGCCTCAACCAATAAAAATGGGGTTAGATAAAAGGAGAGTGTTCTAGAGAGAGGAAAAAAAGCATTTTGCAAAGGTAGAAAATAGTGAATTTAACTTGATGATGAAGGATGGCCCTGAATGAGGCTGTCAAGGCTGGAAGGGTCCCATACGCCAGGTTCAAGTCTTTATTTGGCAGGAAAAACTCGTTTTTTTAATATTTAGTGTTAGTTCTTAAAGATTTACCTCAGAGTCACCTTCAGTCCAAGGAGACTTCTCAGACTCAGTTCTAGAGCAGCACTGGGGGTGGGACTCAAGGGCCCTGGGAATGATCAACAAGCACTCCATCTTTGATTCTACATCCCTAGACCCTTTGGGGGACTGACTGAGACCTCCTGCTCCTGTTCCAGTGCCCCTCACTTGACTTTAAATTCTCAGCTAACTGGCCAGGGCCACCACTGGATGGAGAGGAAGTCTTGTTCTGTCCAGAAAGAGTCTGCCATTGAATGAGTGAGCTCAAACTGGAACCAATTTGCTCACTTCCTGATATCCACCTCCATCTAAACTCTGTTTAAATAAAGATTGACCTATCTCTCTCTCTGTCTTTTCCATCATCTATACAACAGGAAGCACAGCACAGTCAGTTTGGCACTTCACTGGTTTGTCCTCTCAGATTCAATTATGGATGGATTGAACTAGTAATTTGTTGCCAACTTATATGTATCAGGTAGACAGAGCTACAACTTAATGGTTGTTAGTTTGTGTGTGTATTGAACACCCACCTCTCTCTCTCTCTCTCTCTCTCTCTCTCTCTCTCTCTCTCTCTCTCTCTCTCTCTCTCTCTCTCGTCCTTAGTCTCTAAACAACTCCACAGATAACTACTTACAGAGCATTTATATCGTATTAGGTTTGGTAAGGAAGCTGGAAATGATTTAGGATACACTGGGGGATGTGTGTAGTTTATATGCAAATGCTGACGCATTTTTCTTAAGAGCCTTGAACATCTGTTGACTTTGGTACCAGAGGGAAGTCCTGGAATTCATCCCCCATGGACACTAGTGGACAACTGTGCACCAGGATTGCTGAGAAGCGTAACAATGTGGGTGAACAGATTAGGGCACTACTTAGCACGTAATAAACACCCCATGCTGATTTCCCTTCTCTTTCATTTACCTTGTGCTTATTAATCACTTACTAATTGTCAGGCACTGTTCTATGCACCAAGTTCAAAGCAGCCAATTAAAGAAACTCCTTGACTTCATAAGACAGACTTCAAACTGGGAGAAAGGCACTCTGGACTAGTTCTGTTCTCTCTTGTGGCCAAGTGTAACCCAAGTGTAACTCGTGTATAATAAATCCTCTTGCTGAGAGAGAGAGAGAGAGAGAGAGAGAGAGAGAGAGAGAGAGAGATCAAACTGGGGAGACAGGCCATACACAGGCAAATGCAGAGGCAGGTTAAAGTGCTAAGAGTGGGGGAGGGGGTTCCCTCCTCTATAAATGCAGTCATGGAAGCTGCTTGGTTAAATGACATTTAAACAGAGACTCAAGAGACCTATGCTTGTCCCCAGAGGAAGTGTGTCTTAGGCGAGAGTTATGTGGGGCTAGGGGAGTGGGCGCAGAGCATGGAGGCCCGTGCAGTTGGAGCGGAGAAGAGGCTGTGGACCAGACAGGATCTGGATCGTCCAATCATCCAAGGGCCTGTGAGCCGTGGGGGAGGCTTTGAATGTTTACTCTGCAGGAAATCCTCTTGAGGCCTTTTTAGCAGCAGAGTGATATGACCTGACTGACTGTCATTTAAATGGAGGCTCTGGCAGCTGGGTAAAGCACAAACAGAAAAGAATGGGGAAAGTGGGGTGAGAGGTTGGGAGGCTACTGTAATCCAGGCAGGGGACAGCAGGAACTTGGGCTCTCAGGGGAACAAGAGAGTGGGGTGTGTCATGTCTGATAAGCTTTCTGAAGACTTGGTTGAAGGGGGGAGGGGGAGAAAAGTAGTTGAGATAATCCCAGTGGATGTGTTGTACCTCTGACTGTAACCTGAGTGACTGGCAGCCTTGATTTGCCCTTTACTGAATGGTGAGCACTGCCTTCCTTGTGCTGCCTGGTATGGGGGTGGAGAGAACAAAAGAACATTCTCTGAGCTTTTAAACATATCAGACAGGGAGAGCCGCACATATAATGAGGGAAGTGTACAGAATACCCATCTATGAGGGAATAACGCGGCAGAACCCAATTGCCAACACAGGACAGACAAGAGGGGACTGGGCTAGGGTGTGGCAGCAGCTGAGCACGTGCTCAGCATTTGCAAGGAGGTTCTGAGTTCAATGTTGAGCATTGAACAAAAGACAAAGAAGAGGTAAGCCAACCTTCAGGAAGGGGCAATCCATGGCTCAAGCTCAGACAGATCTGTGAAGGTCACCTTCTTGACAAATTCAGTGAAGTGACTTTGTCTCATACCTTATGGTCCTATAGCTCATTGTCACTGCTGATACTAGGATCTGCCTTCTTCCCTGTGACTCCCTCTCTAAGCTTCCTTGCAAGCCTTCTTTCTCTCTGTGTCCTCCAGCACACTATGTCCTGTCCTCAAACTACCATGTTACCCAAAGGACACTCCTGACTCCTCACTACACTCTTTTTTCATGAGAGATGTATCCAAGCAGGCACATACACATACACATGTGTGCACATAGGTACACCTCTGCATGAGGTACATATATGCATATATATGCACACAAATATACCTATGCATGTGGTACACATATGTGCATATGTGAACACAAGTATACCTCTGCATGTGGTATGCATATGCACATGTTTGCATAGGGTACACCTCTGCATATGGTACACAAATGTGCACACAACTACACTTCTGCATGTGGTACACATATGTGCATATGTGCACACAAGTACACATCTGCATGTGGTTGGTACACATACGTGCATATGTGCACACAAGTACACATCTGCATGTGGTACATACATATGTGCACACAGGTACACCTCTGCATGTGGTATGCATATGCACATACTCAACACTTTCAACTGCTCTAACGCACATCCTGATCCTTATGAACACTTGACTCTCACACCTGTGTCTTCAGGGCTTACTCTCCCAAGGACTTCCATCTCAAGTTAACATATTCTTTGCATCATGATTATGTCAACACTGGCTCTAAGTCCTAGAGTTAACTGTAGCATGTAATTTAGATCTCATGGGTAAATATTGACACGTCATGGCCCTGATATTGCTTTGCTGTCTTGTCAATCTTCCTGATTGATCTGAATATACTATTTCACTCTCTGCTCAAAAACTGAAGACTTAGACTGAGTCCTCACTCCTAGTGAGGCAGAACTCTCATTCCTCAGCCAGGCCTTTCTTTCTCCCCCTAATCCTGTCTCATTCCTCACTCTTAGAAGACCCAACATTCTACCCAAGACAAATGAAGTAGGGAGCCAGCGGTTTCTGGATGCAGCTAGATGTGTCTGTCCTTTCTCATGCAGATCTAGAAATCTTGATTAAAATGATGTACAACAAATTTTAGGGCTGGTGGGCAGTCCCTTCTCCTAGCATACCCACAGCTTTTACGTTATCTTCCCACTGACAAGAGCTGGGTTGTGGTCCTCAACCCCAATATCTTTTCTTGGTATGCCCCTCTGTACCCTGTTCCAGACCCCTCCTCCTTACAGCCTTTATGCCCTAGCCCCTAGGTCTTCCACATAGTCCCCGAGCATCTCCATTCAGCCCTGGCTTCTTCCATTCCATGTTTGAGCTGACCACCTACAGAATATCTCCCTGAGCTCCTGAACCTGCCTTTGAGTCTTGCTCTTGTGATCCATAAGCTCCAGGAGAAGAGGAGCTTCTGTTCTGATGCCTTAGGACTCAGGGTTGACTAATGGACGGATGGACCTGAAGGAGATAATCCATGAAAATCTGGTAGCAGCTAGTTCCTCACCAGGAATATTCAAAACAACTTCAAATGGAAATCATTTGTATTTGTGTTTTGGGTTTCCTCTAGTTAGCATGGAAATCCTTGTCTGAAATTACAAATTAAATAGAATAGGGAGGACAGGGAGCTTTGTGATGTAAGAAAAATATTATTATAGCATTAGTGGCGGGGAACTAAGGAGCCCAGCTGAAGAGGCAGCTTCCTTCCTTACAGGCAGTTTTCCACTGCTCAGAATGTTCTGGAACAGTCCTTTATTTTGTTGTTTTTTTCTTTTTTTTTTTTTTTTTNTTTTTTAAAAAAAAGCTCCTTTAATCAGTGTTGGGGGAAACAAGAGTAAAAGTAATATCCTTAGCCATCCTGAAGACATTCTAGTTAGAAATAAAAGGGAAATGAGAGGGGTAGCCACCTACAGAGGGGAGAGGAGAAGGGAGAGGGAGGGGGCGGGAAGAGTGCTCCATATATGAGCTTGCAATGGTGGATTTTTTCCTAGAGTTTAGAAAGACAAGATTTACAAAAGACAAACAGGGGTTCTTGGGGGAGTGTTTTGAACAGTAACAGAATGAAACCCAGAGGGAACGAGAACCCAGACACAAAACCTAGGCTCCTGTCCAGGAAAACAAGAAACTAGATAGTTGGGAAGGAAGAAACTCAGGAAACTCAACATTTGGCTGAGCACACTAGAGACAGAAGAGCTCCTCTCTACTCGAAACTCCTGAGAAACACCAAGAGAACCCAGAGGGAGGAAGAGGGCCGACAAATGCCACTCAGCAGCCCGCTTGAGACATGCTAACAGAGAAATAAAGAAAAGGTTATTTATTGAGTGACCAATGAAAAGCATATGGTAGGAAACTTAAACAGTAGAAAATTATTTGTATATATATTACATATGGAAAAATATGCATGCAAATGTATGTATCTGAACTATATGCATATTTCTTCTGCTTCTGACTCTGAGTCCTCTGTCCTTCCATTGCATCCCCAGAGGCAATCACTGTTATAATTTGTGTCTGTCTCCCAAAGATATTGTATGCATATACAAAAGTGGGATTTTGTTTGTATGAGCGTGTGTGTGTGTGTGTGTGTGTGTGTGTGTGTGTGTGTGGTATAGGTACCTGGGTAGTACTGTTCCTCAAGCACTAGCCTCCCTTTTCTCCCCTATCTTTGGGCAGGGTTTCTTACTAACCTGGTGTTACTCACTAGCACGCCCCAGGAATATGCATAACTCTGTCTCCCTAGGGCTGGGGAGAGACCATGTTTAGCTTTTGTTGTAGGTTCTGTGGGTAAAAAGGCAGGCACTTTACCAGCCAAGCTACCCTTCAAGTCAACAATCGTGTTTCTAACACTGGTAAAGCCTGTGACTTACTGTGTCCTTGTGTTAACAGGCTTAGAGGGTCCAGTAAGTGTATTCACATATCCACTCCATCTATCCCCAAACCCCAAACTCAAACAACAAAAATCCAAATGACACCCACACTTTGTGGGTTCAGGTTTACCCTGTACCCCCCTCCTTTCCAGTATTCTTTGGGGTCTGATAAATGTCACAACTTGTGGGGAGTGCTAGTAACAGAGCCCAGGGCTTCATGCAAGCAAAAGCAAGCTCTGCCATTGAGCCATACCACTAGCCCAGTGTTCCCACTGTTGAATAGATACATTTCCTGTCTTTCAGGGTAATCCCTTCTCAGGCAAAAGGCACTGTGGACTATAAAGAGAAACCAGAGCCTGCTTCTAATAGCAAAGAGAAGCTGACAGAACGCTGTCTTCCCATGTGTGCTAAATGTGCCAGTCCTAACTGAGCTTGCTATGGGCCCAGCCTTGAAGGGGGAGCCAAGGATTGAGTCCCATCAGTGCAGGACATCCCAAGTGCATCCAGAATCCAGAATCCACATTGTTTTCACAAAGTCTGTGAGCCTGGACATGGAATCAGCACCGTCACCAAACCCGGCTTCTGAACACTGCACCCAAGGAAGGGGTCCCATGGGGGGCTGGCTCATTTCTCCCTGCTGTCTCTGCTACCTCCAAAGAGCCTGTCATTAAGGCTTTGTCCCTGGTTCTCTGATTTACATGTACAAATAATCGCTGTCAGGGGCGTGAGCCCCAGAGAGCCATAATAGATTCTGGTAGTAGCAGATGCAGGAAATAAAAACAAAAAATGAAACACACTAGCCTGGCAGAACTGAATGCCTAGAGGAGTCCTGGAGGGAGCAAGGCCTGCTGGGTATGCAGGCCTGAGAGAAGACAGCGGTAAAGTATTGACTGCTGGGTCTCTTGTAATTTGCAGTAACAGTATGGCCATACCATCCTGAATGTGCCTGATCTCAGAAACTTAGCAGTGTCAGACCTGGTTAGTGCTTGGATGAGAGACCTTCTGGGAATGCTAGCTTCTGTAGGCTTGCTGGGCAAGGTTGCAAACCTTTAATCCCAGTACTTGAGAGGCAGAGGTAGGCAGATCTCTGAGTTCAAGGCCAGACTGGTCTACAGAGTCAGTTTTAGGGATAGCTACCACTACACAGAGAATCTCTATCTCAAAATAAACAAACATAATGAACAAACAAAATCAAAAGGAAACTAAAAAAGAAATTGTGAAAACATACATATAAAGCAAATATGCATTTTAACCACTTTTAAAAGCAGGCTGTCCACTGCTATAGTTACACCCACACTGAGTTACACACATACATGCAAACTTTACAACTATCTGGTCTTAATTTTCTTCTCCCACCCCAGCAGAAATTCTATGCCTTTCAAAGCAAGAATAATCCACTCTCACCTGCTTCAGCCCTTGGCAACCCTAATTTACTTCCTAATTGATGACTTAGTTCATAATGTAGAATCATATAGTAGTATTTTGTCATTTTTTGTGTTTTTTTAACATAGTGTTTCTAAGGTTCATCCGTGTTGTAGCATGTGCCAGAATGTCATTCCTTTTTTGTGGCAGAATAATATTCCATTGGGTGGTTATAGAAATCCAACAGAGGATGAACACTTGGTTATTTTTAGATTTGATCAATCAATAAGAAAATACAGCCATAAATCAGAGTGTGCAAATACATGCTTGTTTCTTATTAATCTTTGGAGTTTACATCTAGGAGAGGTACGGTTGGCTCAAATGGTTATTCTCTGTTCACTTTAATGTGGATCCAATGTGTCCAGTAGTGGCTACCTTAGGATTTATGAAAATAGTTCAATCTTTGCTCAATAGGCAGAGAGTCTGGCACAGTGCTTTTTAGAGGCCACATAGTGTGTTTGCCTGCTCTGGAATGGGTACAACAAGCACCAAGGGCCTCTGGAGAAATAACCCCCCCTACCTGCAAATGCTTCCCAATGCGTTCAGGCATATGTGGGAGAGGATACACTGTAAAACTACACCTCAGGAGTCAGCTAGCCTTAAGGTCCATGCATTACTTCTGATGGGTGGCGCATGATCTAAGTCTCTTGACCTGCTGTTTGTCTATCCTGCCAGAGCAGGGCTTGGCAACTCAAGAAGTGGGTAGGGAACCTTTGGTTCTGACCTCTTCCATCAACAGGGAACTGGTATTAGGGCCTTATCCCGCATGCCTAGCAACTTCTGCCAGGCACACCCTTCGCCTGTCAAGGCTCCTGTGGTTAACTCCTACCGACTCTCCGATGTCATCTCTCTGTATTGTTCCTTGGTAGATTTGGGTGGCCACCTCTGGCTCCCACAGTGCTTCGCGGATTCATCCTGGAGGCTGTTATTGCCGGCTTACTGTTTTCAGGTTACTGACCTATTTTCCTACCACATTAGCAACATAATGAGAGTAGAGAATGAATATCTTATCTCCGCATCCCTAGCCCTAGAACAAGGCCGTACATTGAATGAATAGATGAATGAGAATAAAGAATGAATGAACCACGTTGCTTAATGAATGTCTGTTGAATGAATGGGTGCACGTATGAATGGGGTCCCATGGACTGAAATGTGCCTGGTACATAGACTTGGCCTTTAGCCAAGCTCTCCTTCATTCATCCATTCATTTATTCAGTACAATCACTTCTATGTGTCAGTGTCTGTCAGGTGCTGGGGTCAGATGCCAATAAGATCCAGGTTCTGTTCTCTATCTATATCTATCAAAGAGTAGATATAGATAGAAATAAACAAGAAGTACACCCCCAAATGACTCAGCTGCCCCAGAAGCACACAGGGACTTGCATCACATCAAAAGACCAAGTAGGGCTTCTGTGCTCCACCAGTTGCTGGGCACAGCTGGTTGCGGAAGGAGTGGCCAATTAGCATGCTGTACACACCTGTCAGTGGCTGCGCAGAGGATTTAGGGGTGAGAGAATTAACAATCAGGAGGATTTTTTGGAGCTCCCAGAACCCAGCCCAGCTCACATCAGAGACCTGTTCTCCTTTAGGGATTCATTCGCTCTGCACAGCTGGTTAATTTTTCATCAAGAGGTGGGGGTGGGGATGGAAGAGTGCTCTGATCCTAGTCTTTCATGCTGGAGATGGGGAGAGAAACACAACAACCTATCCACTTTATTATTATTATTATTATCATTTTTAGATGAAATAGGAGCAGATTGTGGTTGCCAGGCAAGACCCAGCCCTCACAAGGCTTGCTCTGTTGCTGGCTGATTAACAGTTATTGGGCAAAGGATAAAGCATCCAGAAGGCAGAGGCCTCCGGTGAAGGTGTTTACACATTTAATGAGCACAGGGTGACACTCGAGTGGTGAGCAGGAATTGTTTTAGGGGAGTGATTTAAGGTTCGCATCTTCTGCCTCACTCTTATTCCCTCGTCCACTCAGATCTGGCTAAACCCAGTCCCACACTGGCCCTGGGCGGCAGATACAAGCTCTGTTGTGAACACGCCCTTCTTCCCCAGGGACTCCAGTTAGAGCACCAGGGGACACCTGTTACTGTTCAACTCTGACCCAGAACTTGAGAGTTCAAGGCTGACAATGTTTGTCTGTTTGTTCATGCGAAACATGGGAAAGAAGAAAGCAATTTGACTCTAAAGTATCAATGTGTCTTCACTTCTGTGGTCTCCCTTGACTTTCCTTAAGAGCACCTTATTGAATGCCTTCTAAATGCCTCACATGGAAGGGGACCCCAGAATGTAGTGGGATACATATTATCATTCCTATGTGGGAGAAGAGGGCTCAAGTAACAACACTGCATCCTCCTAGATGACCAGGGCACCATCCCTATGCACAATGTCTGTGAAGGAGGATGCTCTCTCCTTTCCTCAGGACCACTCCAATAGGAATCTCCCATAGGACAATGGAGAGAGTTCACCTGCTCTGCAGGGTCCAGGATAGCTGGGGGGTTCAGTCAGTAAGGCTGAGGACTTCTCAACTCTTTGTGCCTGGGATAGCTGAGGGAGATGGGTCCACATCAGCAGAAAGATCCGAGGCACTGCATACTTAGAGTTGTGCTGTGCTGCCCCAAGTTGTGTGCACAATCTCATCTGCTCTCGGGGAGAAAGCAGTTTTGTCAGTGAGATGAGACCTGCCGGGGAGGATGTAATAGATGGTGTACTGTGAACAGCAGGCGGTGACGCTTATGAACCTCCTGGGGATCTGGGCTAGGATGTAGACTCAGGCTCAGGTCTGGGCTGAGTGAAGGGAGGCATGCTGAGGCACTTCTCACAGTCTCCTGGTCCACGCTGATGTCATCAGTCCTCAGACCACGCTTTCAATAGTGAGGCCCCATTCTGAGCACTCGGAGGAGTCAGAGTGGTAAGACAACACCTGCCCAGAGGTGGTGTGCGCTCGGAGAGAGCTGGGGACACTGTCAATATGCAGAGCAGAAGAGAAAAGGCCATGGGGTTTTTCACAGGCATCCTATGAGGCTGACGAGTCGTGGGACACTAAGAGAGGGTCACCACAGCACGTACGAACAGACTCAAGGCTGTAAGCAAGAGACAGTCTGCAGCCCTGACCATGTGACCTTGGAGTAGCCACTTCCTCAATCCAGAAGTGTTTACAAGGAATCCAGTGATTCTCAACCTGGGCAGCATATGAGAACATCTGGGAAACTTTTAAAATAACAAGCGCCTGGCCCTCTTTCCAAGGGTTTTTATGTAGTGGTCTGGGTAGGGCTCAGGCCTAGGTAGCTTTAAAAAGCTCATGGGTAGCCTGGGCCCAGAACCATCCTGCTAGACAACAGACCTCTGAGGTCCTACTTAACTTCCTCATCTTTCCACACAGACAGTGAAGGCCAGGAGTCCTGGCTTCTGCTCCTGGGCATGTGGCCTGGAGCAAAACCCAAGATCAGAGAACCCTAAGAAAGGCTTCTCCACTGTGCCAGAAGTCTGAGCAGTGCTGTAGAGGAGGCCAGGTGGAGGGGGCCTCCCTGCCCATCTGGTTCCCATTAATCTCAAGGCATGTTTCACATCCCAGGCAGGTACTTGGAGCTGGGAACAGCCCCCTGGGTGGCCCTCAGCCGGGCCCTTTCAAGCCAAACCCTGCTGACAAGCTACAGGGCTCTGTGAGGCCCTCCTGGCTTCCAGTCACCATCCTGTCTTCTCTTGGGGATAAAATCCCCTAACAAATAAGAAACCAAAGGAGGCAGGCACAGAAGCCTGGCCTCCCTTTCATTAGCAGTCTGTCACAGAGCGTGAAGGACTCCGATAAATTCTGCCGCTCAGCAGCTGCTGAGGAGACCCGGGAGGAAGAAGATTCATTCGCTCCCTCAGAAGACTGAGTCTTCAGGAATTTCCAATTCCTTTCCTCCCCCACCTACTCAGCCAGGAATTAGCCCAAAGCCACGTGTTGTCCAAGGTCGGCCTGAAGATATCCAGACTTGGGATGCGTTGGGAGGAGGTAGGGGGCTGGAAGGAGCCACTGGCTGACTGAAGAAGGCAGGCGTGGGAGAAGGGTCAAGTCCTGGAAACCCTTTCTTCCTAGCAGATATGGGGCAGAGGAGGCAGATTCTTTCCACAAGGACCCCAGAACAGTTTTTTGTTTGTTTGTTTGTTTTTGAGACAGGGTTTCTCTGTATAGCCCTGGCTGTCCTGGAACTCACTTTGTAGACCAGGCTGGCCTCGGACTCAGAAATTCGCCTGCCTCTGCCTCCTGAGTGCTGACCCCAGAACATTTGACTGCAAAGTGTGTCCTTCCCCAGGGCAGGGGCCACAGCAGCTTTATGCAGCTAACTGGTATGAGTTGCCCCACTGGGCTCAAGGTTGCCAGGTCCCATTGGTGGAGTTGAGGGAGCATAGGTCGGTATCTTGCATGGAAACTGCCTTGACCCTGCCCGTCCCAAAGCCTTGCTATGTTCCCTTCATCCACAATCTGCTCTGTAAAGAAAGCATGGTACTGTGGTTGGGTCTGGGCTCCAGAGTGTCATCACTCACTAAGTCATGTGACTTTGACTAAGCTAATAAACCTTTGTGCTCCCATCTATAAAATGGGAGCAATAAAATGTGTACCTCATAAAATTATTGCCGTATCCTGAGAGAGAGAGAGACAGAAAAAACCACAGCCAGGAGAACCTCCTGTCCTGGGCTGTCAAGCTCCCAGGCAGCAGGAAACTCAGAAGTGTTTGCTCCAGAGTCCACACAGCCTGAGTTCCAGGATGAAAGCCATGGTGTCCTCCCTCTTGGGAAGGGACAAGGAGAACTCATCCTGTGTTCTGTGTGCACACAGGATGTGCTGTCTGCAAACACTCTCATCAAGGCATCTCCAGGAGGCTCTGGTCAAATGGCAACACCAGCCCCTAGAACATGAGGATGTTCCCATGGCTATAGATGACCCTAAAGTTAGAACCCAAGGAACCCAGATGCTTAAGGAACTTTGTGAAAGGGAGGAAGGTGCCAATTCAAAGCACAGCCCTGGTCACAATCCTTGTGCCCTGGATCTGGGAGGACCAGAAGAGTCCAGGCAAGAAATAAAGGCTGACAGTAGGGACAAGGCGCTCAGTATTCTTTTCCTTTATAACCTCAGTGGGCAGCAAGGAGTGGCCCTGGATAAGCTCAGAAAATGTACAAAGGTGCTGCCAGTTAGTGACTGTAGGTTAGATGCTGAAACTCACTTAAAAACAGTGAGCAAACGAAATCCATTTCTGGGCTGGCAAGATAGTTCAGTGGGTCTTGCTGCCAAATCTGACAGCCCCAGTTCAATACTTGGGACCCATGTGGTAAAGGAAAAAAACAAAATAAAACAAAACAAAACAACAACAACAAAAATACTGTAACTCTCCTCTCCTTCCAGCACTGCCTCCACTATGGTGTGTGTGTGTGTGTGTGTGCATGTGTGTGTGTGTGTGTGTGTGTGTGTGTGTGTGTGAGAGAGAGAGAGAGAGAGAGAGAGAGAGAGAGAGAGAGAGAGAACGAGAACTTACACAGCTAATGGATACTTCTAGAACTTTGTGTGTGTGTATGTGTGTGTGTGTGTGTGTATGCTTACACAGGTACTAGATACTTCTGCAACTGAAGTTAGGGGCAATTCTGGGCCACTCAACATGGGTACTGGGATTTGAACTCAATTCCTCTGAAACAACAGTGCTCTCTCCAGCCATGGGAAACATTTTATGTTCCATAAGAATTCTTGACTTCACTCCTCTTTTCCTTTTTTCTTTTGAATTTTATGTGTATTGGTGGTTTGCTCACATGACTGTGTACCACATGTGTATGCAGTGTCAGATCCCATGGCAGTGGAGTTATAAATGGTTGTGAGCCACCATGTGGGTGCTGAGAATTGAACCCAGGTCCTCTGGAAGAGCAGCCAGTGCACTTAACCTCCAAGCCATCTCTCAGGCCGGAATTCTTTACTTTCTGATGGCACTGTCCTAATACTTTCAAGGTCTGATTTGGCTCTGTTCAATCTGATTTTTGAAGACACATGCATTTGAAAATCCAAACAAACGAGGTTCTCAGATTTCCTACTGCCTGTCCACTGTAGTTTTTAACCTGTCTTTGAGGTCAGTGCTGTGGCCCGACATTGGTTCTCAGCATCCATGCTGCCCAATTACATCTACCGCGAACGGAGCATGCGCTGTGTCTGACCCACAGCTACCACGAACTGAGCATGCGCTGTGTCTGACCCCGGGCTGGGGCTTTTCTTACAGTGCCTTAGGAACCCTCACCATGCCACAGCCCTCACTCGTGACATCCTAAGACCAGCGGTGTGCTGATGTAACTAGCTCTCTAGAAGGACATTTTCACTGTGGTTAGTTTTAAGGTACTAACGTACAGTTTCCAAACATGAAGTTGGAAAGGGGCTCAGAGCAGCACATATCATATAGTCTTTCCCTGACAGATCTGATAGATGAAAATAACCTTAAGGGTAAGGCTGAGGGTAGAATGCTTAGGAAGGAGAGAATTTTGAGTATTTATCACCTTTCTTTTTAATATAACTTATTTTGTTGTTCTTGTTTTCAAGACAGGGTCTACTTGGCTCTGGCTGTCCTGGAACTCACTATGTAGACCAAGTTGGCCTTGAACTCGGTAATCAATATGACTGTGTCTGCCTCCTGAGTGCTGGAATAGAAGGTGTGCACCACTATGCCCTTCTATTCCATGTCACCAGCTTGTTCCCAAACAGGGCCATTTCTGTTACTCTCAGTGTAGAGCACGCCCCCTGAGCCCAGCCAGTCCCCGAGAAGTGGCATACTGGGCACCCAAACAGCAGGACTAAGAGATGTCTTCACAGAAGCTGGGGACACTCAGTGATAAAACAGCCAGAGATGAAGAATGGTTTGGGAGAGGTTGTTCAGAGCAGGGATGGAGGCCAGCAGGGGAACAGTTGACCTCCAGAAGTCCCTGGTGGAGGTTGGATTTGTGTATTTCCTGAGCTAGATTGATTCCAGGCCTGGGGTCCATCATTCCCTTCATAATACAAATAATCACCAAATGTGCTCAAGCACTTGGTAGCCTGGATATCCACTCTAGCAATTCTCTGTGTGGACAGTGATTAGACCATCATTATCTTAATGCTTCTTAATTTATCTTTCTGATTAGCAACTTACCATTTTATTTGCAAAAAATAGCCTTCTGCTGGGTGGAAGCCAGCCGAGCACAGCAGCTGTCATTTTCTCTGCACTAAATCAGGCCAGGCTTAAGTTGGTTTTCTGGTGATGCTATTTCTTGTGTCTTGGCTGTTTCAGGCACTACAATTCATCATGGTTGTTGTTGTGAAGCAAAAGCACACCCCTGAGGGCCTGTGGGCAGAGAGGTCACCTCTACTCAGTCAAAGAGCTCAGAATAAGACACACTCTAGGCAAGGCTCCCAGAAGTGCTCTTGTGGTGCCCATGTGAGACGAGGAGGGAGGTCAGTGTGGTACAGGTACATAATAACCCTTGCCATCTAAAAAGTACTTACTGCTTTTTAGCAATGCACCTCTCTATGTGCGTACCATGGTCACTTCTGTTTACAGATGGGAAGACCAAGGCTAAGGAGGTTGCATAATTTGCCTGTGGTCCTCTAGCTACTGAGTGGCACAAATAGCTTTAAGTATTCTCTCTGTGAACTCCCAGGACCAGAGATGCTCACCGTTATGTTACATAATTCTCCCAAGCACAGTAGACTTAGTGTGAGATGAGGGGTTCTCACACTAAGTCTACTACTACTCTCTCTCACACACATTGTGAGAGTGACTCTGGGAGAGTCACCCTGTGTAGTTTTGTTGCACACAGAACTGAGCTGAGATATCAAGCATCTTTTTATCTGAGCCACAAACATCACTTCCTTTTAATTTAAAAAAAAAAAAATGTGTATTTTTATGTGTATGGGTGTTTTGCCTGTATGCATGCAGTTCTTGCAGAGGCCAGAAGAGGGTGTCACATCCCCTGGGACTGGAGTTACAGAGGTTTGTAAACCACCATGTGGGTGCTAGGAATTGAACCTAGGTCCTCTGGAAGAGCAGCCAGTGTGCTTAATTACTGAGATACCACTCCAGCCCCATAGATATAATTTTCACTATTCTGCCTGCATGTATGCAAGCAAGCCAGAAGAGGGCACCAGATCTCATTATAGATGATTATGAGCCAACATGTGGTTACAGGAATTGAACTCGGGACCTTTGGAAGAACTGCTAGTGCTCTTCACCTCTCAGACATCTCTCCAGCCCCTCTTCTAAACGTCTACCAGATGTCTAGCCTTGGGATCATATGAAATTTTCTTCTAATCAACCGTCTTGTTCTTCCATAGTTTAACAGATCACACTGCTTTTCAATTTTTCCTATTTCCATCGAGAGAATGTCATATCTCATTCTGTCCCTGAACCATTCTAGCGCATCTCTGCCAAAAAGAGAACTGTCCCTAAAAGGTCCATCATCATTCCGCTTGGATGCACAGACTCCATGCTGCCTGTGTTTCAACTGTTCCTGACCCTGGCTGAGCAGAATACTTAGGTATTCAGGTATTTGAGGGGTGGGTAGAGATCCATGGTGTACTGGATAGCTTTGTGTCAACTTGACACAGCTGGAGCTATCACAGAGAAAGGAGCTTTAGTTGAGGAAATGCCTACATGAGATCCAGCTGTAAAGTATTTTCTCAATTAGTGATCAAGGGGGGAGGGCCCCTTGTGGGTGGTGCCATCTCTGGGCTGGTATTCTTGGGTTCTATAAGAGAGCAGGCTGAGTAACCCAGTGGAAGCAAGCCAGTAAAGAACATCCCTCCATGGCTTCTGCATCAGCTCCTGCTTTCTGACGTGCTTGAGTTCCAGTCCTGCATCCTTTGGTGATCAACAGCAGTATGGAAATGTAAACTGAATAAACCCTTTCCTCCCCAAACTGCTTCTTGGTCATGTTTGTGCAGGAATAGAATCCCTGACTAAGACACATGGGTTGGCCTCCAAGGTCTTGAGAATTTCCTTAAGAACATACCAAAGGAGCGGGTGGCTGAAATGTGGTGTCTTGACTCCAGTCTAAGATCTTGAGGTGGTATCTGTGTAGCCATTCAGCTCCCTGACCATTGGACACATCTTCAGATCTTACAGAAATTTGTTCTCTATCACCCTACATGCTAGGTAATAGTCACACAGGGCTATTAAATTAATATAAATATAATTAAGTCCCACACTTGTCTGGCTGTTTTAAATGTTTAGTCATTGCATGTGGCTAGCAACTACCAAACTGGCCAGCGTAGACCAAGTGCATTCTCACTACTGTGGAAAGTTCTGTTGGACTACCACAGTCTGAAATCCAGTCTGCTTTGATGCCTTCATAAGCAAAGGTGGAGAGCTACAAGGTTCTAATTTAAGTAGATCATGACCTACCTCCCATTGGATTGTAGAGGTCAGTCCTTTTCAAGGTGTGGTGTCCATACCAGTCACATCACTAGGACCTTGAAAATGTAAACTCTCAGACCCAGGCCAGATCTACTGACTGCAGAGGTGGGGCCCACCCATGTGTGGATTATAACTCCAGGTGATTGTGATTTGTAATGTCTGCCTCACACTGAGACAGCTGTGTTCTAGTCATTGTGGTAAGCCTTTCTTATTTCACTTAATCTTGGCATGGCGCTGTGAAATTCATAGCAGGTTACCATTTTATAGATCAGGAACTGAGCTTCGGAATAGGAAGTAACTAGACATACAATAAAGGCAGATTTCAAGATGTTATCAGCTTCTAAGGCTCCTAAATTGAAGCTGGCAGACACAGCCTCCTTGTCAAGTGCCCTTTAGAGGGCTGGGCATATTTTAGTTGACAAGTTCAGCAGTAAGACCCAAGACAGGAATCCACCAAAGCAGCCAGGACAGACAACAGTGCTATGGTGGCAACAGCCACCCCAGCTAACTGTAAGTCACTTGATGTCAAGGGATACCCATCAGATCCACTAGACATGGCTCCCAGTAGATACATGAGGCTACTGCTTCTGTCTGTCTGGCAATGTCTGGTGCCATTTGGGGATGTTACCACTGTAAGGATGCAGACAATGTTAAGGATATAAGGATGTAAGGATGCTGGGAGATGTAAGGGACAAGGCAGGGCTGTTTTATCCTAAATGAAGAAAAGACACAGATTTTAGTAACAGAAAGCCGTGCACTTTCTACTTGGGCACATGGTCTTTACCAAGGTCTTTCTGGTCTGGCCCTACTCTAGGGGGTCTTATTTTAAGGATGCATTTTCTTGAGGGGGCTGGGTTGCACTAAAAATAAAATTCTTCCCTGGATAACTGTAGTTTTGGTTTTTAAAAAAGAGTTTAAGGAAACCTCCAGTGATTGTATTGAGGATTAGAGATAGAAATTGCTGTTCTTTCTTTAATCTCTGCAGCAGTCCCCAGGCTGGCAGGCTGGATTTCACAGAAAGAAACACAAGGTTTGTTTTGTACAAAAGTCATGTTCACCAAATAGTCAACAAACATCCGGTGAGCACCTCCGTTATCCAGCCCCTTCCCTCGGGTCATTTCATTTAATCTTCAGAACAACCCCATAAGGAGCTGTGATTTAAGACAGTAGCTCTTCTTATTCCCACTTGATGGGGAAGGAAAGAGCAGTATTCCGCTGTTTTATAGCCAGTCATGATTCAAACTCGGGTCAGCCTATCTTTGACGCACTCTGCAAGCTTACTTTGCTTAACAGAAGGATCAGTTAAGGGAAGTTACTGGAATCTGAGGCCAGAAAGGATGAAGAGTTCCATATGTTGTCAGGTCCTCTGAGGGTATTTGTGGAAATCGAGCATATACTACACATAGCTAGAGGTATGCAGCAATCTCTATATCTATGTATGTCATATGAATGTATGCATATATGTATGTATGTATATATACATATATCACAAGTATGAATACCATGACTCCACCTCTCCCTGACCCCTACCACACACATAAACACATAGACGATAGTCCTGAACTGGAACTGGGCTGGGACTGTCAGCCCTGGCCAGCGAGGTCTGGATTATCTTTGGAATGTGACCAACCCAGTGATGGAGAAGTTGTCCAGCTAGTGCCCTAGAAGCCAGTACAGTTCTGTGTTTACCTCTGCGCTTTGAGAGACTGAGCCTCCTGGTCTGTGACAGGTGCCTGCCCTCTCTGTGTCTGGAAAACAATGGTACTAAATTGGTGGATGAAAAAGGCCAGGCAAACTCTGGCACAGCTCAGCCAGGTGTCTGTCATCCCGACTCCAGAAGAGCCAGAACTTGTAGCATCGGGGCTACTGTGGGTTGGCTGTAGGAGCTGTGGGGGCCCATGTATGAAACCTTAAGCCTCTTTCTTCAGGGAGTTTTGCCTAAGAGCTTTACACAGAGCACTGAAATGTGCCCTTAGCTTGCCTCACTGGCAACTCTGCACCAGGAAGCTCATTTTAGCTCAAATCTAACAAGGATGCCTCAAGATACTCTGAAGACTCTCAGGAAATCAGAAACATTGTCCCACTTTGCCCGGGAGTTAGGCTGGCTTATGCTGGCCCTTCCCAAAAGCTAGAGGTAAACTTTTGAGAGGAGATGTGGCCTCTGTTCCCTGAGCCTCGGTCTCAGCCTTGCTCCACCACTGATGGAGATCCCCATGCACACAGCTCCCTGGTGTCCCAGGTTAAGAGGGGCGGTTAGAAGCTGAGCCTTGAGCAGCCTCGGGAGTCTGGGGGCAGGTTCAGGCTGTCATGAGGTGCATATCAAAGCTGGAGTTTAAAAACTGTACTGGGAATAGTGCAATTATCTCGCTTCACCACATTTCTCAGCCCCGACTGAGGTTTAATTAAAGCCAAGTAAAAACACAAAGTCGCCATTTCAGATATCACCCTACTGCATGCTGGTTAAAAAAAAAAAAAAAAAAAAAAAAAAGGAAAGAAGAAAAAAAAAAAGAACCCTTTATCAGGGACTTAAATTTTTTTCTGTGGGTATCTTCTGGCTCTGTTGGATATTATTCCTTCATAACAGTCCCTTTAAAGAAAAAATATATTTAATATATATGTATAAAATGAGTTAATCCCCCATAATCTCCTTGAGTTGTACCTAAAACACAGTTTCTTGCAGGTGACCTTTTCAGAAGAGGCTGTTACTATGGCAACCGCATTGTTTGATTCTGTCAAGAGAAAAATACTGCATGGAAATGTATTTAATTTTGCTTAATTTGATGCTGTATTTAACACTTGCGCAGGCTGGAAGGAGAGAGAGATTGGAAGGCAGGGGGTAACTCATCAGGGCCAGTTCATCCACACCTTCTCCTAATGAGCCAAAGGGCTGCCCAGTTGCCATGATTCATTGGGGGTCTGTCCCTGGTCTCCAGATGGGGATTAGCTCTTCTCCCTGCTCCATCTTCAAGTATTCAGGAGAAAGTAGGTAGATCAGTTCTTGATACAGACCCTTAGATGTGGAAACCCCTTGGGAGAGGCACTATAAGTTGAATAAAAAAGGCAGCACATGGCCACGATGCTCTGTGGGCCACAAGTTCTGTTGCTTCTGTTTGGATAAGAGGCAATGGAATCCAAAGACCACTCAGGTCTCTTTGATTGTTAAACCCATGAGTCCCTGGGAATAAATGTGGGGTCCTTTAGTAGGATTTGGGTTCGTGGAAGTGTTGCCAGGCAGAGGATACTCAGTCAGTGACTCAATCATTTCACTAGCACAAGGCCAATCCAGGAGATGCCACAGGCCAGTTTTAAAAGAATCTCACCCACTGTTTCCTGGTTATCTATTTGTTGCTATACAGGTGTTTTCCCAAGCAGTCATGGAGGTCCTAAAGCCCAATAACCTAGTATACTCCATCCAGGTGTCACTAAGAGTGATAGGACTGAGATAAATACAGTTTCCAGTGGTCTCTGTAAACTATGTACACGTCCCTAATGGGGGCCATCATGATGCACAAGGCTAAAACAGGCAGAGCAACGCTGTGTTCTCCTAGCTCAGCCAGAATTGATTTCTCTGGATCTCTTGTTCTTCTGCCTGCCATAGTCACACAGTATGTGCAAACTCTACATGTACCTCTGTTTTGAATAGACTTAGTAGCTGATGACCTTGGACAAGTTATTTCTCCTCTTTGGGCCTCATATTCTCTATCTGAAAATTAAGCATTAACCGTGGATGCCTAAAGGCATCTTTGCCATTCTCCTGATATGATTACTGTCAATAGCTATCATACTTCTAGGTGTGAACTATCCACATCTTTAGTCACCACCTCATGTATACTCTAGTTGGCCATTCTTTCCCCAGGTCTCCAGCTGAAGGCTCTGGTATACCCAACACAAACAGAAATCAGTGTCTTCCATTGGCGATTTTTGTACTTTTTCAGGATGAGCCTAGCATGCCTGAGTTGCTACCAGGACTCTACTTCCCTGATTGTGCACTACAATATAACAGTCCATGCTGCACCCACATTCTTTGGCCCTACTACTTTCTGGAAAATTCAGTTCACACAGAGAGTTCCTTTTTTCAAAAACTGAGTTTCAGCAGAAGGATGCATTTCTTCAGGAGCCCTTTCCAGCGATGGCCATTTTGTCTCCCATGACCTGTGTACAAGGGAACTTGGTGTACCCCATTCAATTCACAGCAGTTTCTACCCTTTTTCTTTGGAGCTCATGACTCACTTGAAGTAGCCTTCCTACATATGTCGTACTGTCATCCAACCGTCCCCTTACGCATCTGCCCCTCACTCATCATGAGGTTAGCACCTGGATCACTGGCTCTGCCAGCCCCATTAATCCACAGTCACTCCTGCTGTCATCACCACAGACTTCAGAACCCATGGAGATGGCCCATCCAATGTCCTGTCCTAATGTTGTTGAAACACTAGCTCTGGTGAACTTTTGGTTCACTCCCATAACCACTCCTTAGACTCTGTCACATCAATCACTGAGCTACCCACCTCTGAAAGTCTACTTCTGATACCATTAGAACTAGCTGTTCTGACATGCCCAGCCCAATCGTTCTCAACCTTACTTTATTAAAAACTAACCCTTAGCCATCCATGTCTACTATTCCTTGTGCGTGCTTACCCCCTCTTTATACAGCACAGACTGCATAGTCTAACCCTAAAACTACCCCTTATCAATAATTTGAGCTTCTTTCAGCTCCTTTTCCACTATCCCACCCTGGCAGAACTCCAGCTCTGGTATCTCACCCACTTATTCAGGGCCTGCCCAAAGCAGCTGAACACTGCTAGAGAGAGAGAGAGAAAAAAAAAAGACACAAATTTGCTGACTAGAGTCACTACCACCATGACCACAAATCTCACTCAACACTGTCAGAGGAACCTACTACACTTCCCTAGAAAATTCAATTTCCCAGTCTCTGGGGAAACCATCACACTTCCTTCTCCCTCCCCAGGTCTCTAACATTCTCCTCCCCACTCTATTTCTAGCCGATGACCTTGCAGTATATTTCATAGACAAAAAAGGATTTCTATGGGATGAAAACTACTTCATTCTCCCATCAATAACCCTTTTATTGCATCAACATCAGAACCAAAATACGCTGGCCATCTCACACCCCAATCACAATGGAATCTGTACAAGGTCAGCACATTCACCGGGTTTCAGCTTGCAGCCCACCCTTGAAGACTTTTAAAAATATATTCTTATTTTAATTCTTGAAGAATGTCATACAATGTGTTTTGATCATACTCACCCCTAGGCTTTCCTCTAGCTCTTTCCAGACCCACAGATCCTCACTTCCCAACCCTCTGCTCTAACTTCATATCTTTTTATTTTTTTTTTTTAATAACCCAAATGGTTCCAGTTAGTGCTTCTCACATAATACTGGGTATGGGGCTAACAGATCAACCTACCAGGAGACACACCTGACTCCTCCTCCTCCAGAAGTCATCGACTGTCCACAGTTCCTCAGTTAGGGATAGAGGGGTCATGAATCTCTTTCTACTCCAAGCTAGAACGCTTGGATGTCTACAGGATCGATGTTGTGCATGTCTCGTATAGGTAGCTATAGTTGCTATGATTTTGTGAATGCCGTGGTCTGGTCATGTCCAAAAGACACTGTTTTTCTCTGACCTTCCCTGACTTGAGCCTCTTACAGTCTTTCAGCCCCATAAGCCTTGAGGAGGGAGTATGAGATAGATGCCCTGTTCGTACACTTTGAACAAAGACTTTTCCCTCCTTACTGTCCAGTGCGTGAGTGCTCCCCCAACTCTACTCCCTCCCTATTTTCTGACCTTATTTGAGTTCTTCCTCCCTCCAAGCCTGTACAAAGGTAGTGTCTACACTCTAGTGTCTACTTTCTCATCTTCCTTTCTTTCTCCAACCCACGCCAATCAGGTGTCATTATCCCTCCACTGATGACCAGTTATCAGGTGGTGAGCAATTCACCATGGCCGAGCAAGCGCTCAGCCCTCCAACCTCATCTTCATTTTCCTGTAGCATTTGGCATCGGTGCTCAATTCCTGTTTCTCAGAAAAACCTTTCTCCTCCAGCTTCAGCCACCCCACTCACCTACTGTCTCCCTTGTTCATTGGCATTCCTTCTCAGTTACCTCTGCTGTCATTTTGTAAAAAACACTGGAACACTATTCCCTCTTTATTGTCTCTCTCCATATGAACTTACTCAGTTGTGTGGCTTTAAAAGCCTTCTCACGCACTTGCGTCTCTCAGGTTGACCGCTAACTCTTCTTCCCAGGTCCTGGATATGAGTACTCAATTGCCTGCTTGGCACCCTGACCTAGGTACCTCAGAAGTATCCCAAACACAACATACTCAGAGCTAACTTTTTTATTTTACTTCTTCCTGCCTCTAACCTCTATACCCATTCAACCAAGCTTCCGGAACTAAGTGAAAAGTGCCTCTCCATCTGGTTACTAAAAGCCCATTCAGTCCTGGATCTATCGTCCCCATTCCTCATGTTCCTCATTAGGAGATCTTCTAGTTCTACTCCCACCATAAGAAAAACTTCAACAACCATGTTGTCTTCACTTCCATGGCTAAGACCAAGCCAGCAGGGCCTTCTGTCTGGTTCCCACACACTCACAGCAGTCAGGCTTGTACTTCTATACCTGGCAGCTCTCAAGACTCAGTCTTCTCCTCCAATGACTTCTGCTTCAATCAGGCACAGATCCTCATGTCTTTGCATGGAGCTCTAAAATCCTGTCTAGCCTCTCTGCCTAGACCTAATTTTTCTTTTTCCCTCTCTTGTCTATCAATTCCCTAGGCATACATATCCAAAAATTGGCTCTTGCTTTTCCTTCAATTTGAGATGCTCTTCCCTCCTAGCCATACATGGCTGCCACTTTCTCATTCACCCCCTTCAGTCCCTGCATCTCATTCTCAGAGAGACGTTCCAATCTCCGGCCTAGGCGCTCTGCCACAAAACTTCTTCGCCACATCTACTGAAACCTAGAATCTTCTTGTTTCTACATAGTTTTCTCTGTTTCTTCTTCTTCCTCCTCCACTGTTAGACGGTGGTATATTTGATAGCAGGTACTCTGTCTTGTTCATCATTACTCTTTCTTTTTATAACAAAGCCTTGAACACGTTACCTGTTGCCTGGATGAGGCAGTTTGCACCTAGCTGTGCTACCAACCCTGTCTCTGAGCTCCAGGACGGTCTGTTCTATAATCAGAGCAAAGTAAGAACTTCCATTTATCCTAACATTCCCTACAGACTGTCATTCATCTGTCCTAGCCCTAGGGTAATTGATGAAGAAGCCTAACAGCCAAGAGAGCAGCAAGGAGGCCCACCGCACATGAGGTCTCTGGCCAGATCTGGCTCGAAGCCTCTTTGCTCCAGTCTACAGTCTATATCCCATGCTGTGTGGCTTGCTCGCAAAGCCTTGTCTACATTCCCAGTGCAGCGAATGCTGTACAGTATGAGTGCTATTTTGATAAAATAATAATAAAAAAGACAACAGGAAAAACCCAAGCAAACAGAAAGCCATGGTTTTATGAAACGCTGCCCCATGGAGCAGTGCATGGGACTAGCATTGTTAAAATATACAGCCCCAAATGAGTTCCCACTCTCGGTTCTAGTAAGGAAGGAGACCCAGGTGGGAATAAGTTTCTAGGGTTTGGGCTGCTACAACCCTGGAAGTCTATAGACCACCCTCCCCTAAGAGATGTACCTACTCAAAGTCATATTGTGACAATTAGGTTTAGAAGGCAGTCCTCCCAACTCATAGGAAGGCACAGTGCTCATGTCTTTCTTGCTTCCAAATTCCTTTCTGTTGTAGAAATACGGCAGAAGGAGCCAGGTAATGATAGCACACATCTGCAATCCTAGTTCTTAAAAGGCAGAGGCTAGGAAGATCCCTTCTAAGTCATTTCCAACTCAGAGAACATTCTAGACTACCTGGGTCACAAATGATCTTATCTGTAAAATAAAATGGAAAAAATAGATCACGAGGTACTTTCTATCAACATTTCTCTATCTAGCCCAAGGCTGAGAAATATTTCCTTTGTGTCTCTCTTGGCAGAAAGGGCATCTTGGACAAAGGACAATGGGAGCCACATCATGTCCTGACTTGCATTCCCTCAACTCTTCCTGTTGAGAGCTCTCCTTTAGCAGCCTCCACTCTCCTTGCTTCGCCTGCCTGCCTGCTTGCCTGCCTGCCTGCCTTTTCAGCTGTTTGCTCAGAAGCTGGGCTCTGTTTGCTGAGCCCTTATTCATTTTCATATTGCCTGGGATATTTTCAGCTCCTCCCCTGGGCCTTTGGGAGAACTTCAAGTGTCAAGAAGCACACTGGGCTATCAAGGTAAACACCCACAGTGGCCTGAGCCCCATCTGGGGAATCTGCCCACCTTATTGGCTGCCTCCTGGCTTGCCTACTGCCTTTCATCTGGGCTCCTGAGGTGCTGGGTGTGCTTTCAGGCAGACAGGCTGCAGAGTCTCATATCTAATACTATAGCATGTAAGCGATGGGCAATGACATCTAGGACCTTTGGCTTGGCCTCTCATAAAGGTTCCCATCCTCACTGGGGACAGACTGGAGAAACAGAGAAGCAGGAGGCCACAGAAGTCCCTCACTCCTGGAAACTGTCTCCAGAGCATTGGATTCCTCATTGCTCTTTGCTGAGTACACAAGGCCCCATACTGAAGGCACTAGACATGGGGAACAATAAGAAACGCCCTGCAAAGAAAATCTGAGTTATCTCTGCATCCTTTTTAACTTGACAGAATTTAAGCTTAAAACCGGCCTCTTTAATGCTTGCTCTAGTTCCATTGGAGAACAAGACCTAGATCCTCTTCATTGTGGAGAAAGGGCATTCACAAGAGAAAAAGAACAGTCAAAAGAACAAGAGACACAAAGGCAAGGTCTGAGCTTAAACCCTGATTGTTTCTTCACTGTGTGTCAGTCACCTAAGCTGTTAAACTGGGACAACAGACTTCACCTGAGTTGAGATGAATATTCCCTAAAATCATGTGTGTATGGGCTGACCTAGGAATTATTAGTAACTGGTTGTTTAGATTTTGATTTTTATTCATCCATTAGATCAAGTACTTAAGTATTCAGAATCGATCATATTGAGTCAGACTTACAAAAAGGACCTGCAGAACTGTCCTTACACCTTTCTGTTCTTTGAGACTCAGAGGTACCAACATTTTTCTCTATTTGAAATGCCCCTCCCTTCAAGCCTCCATTCAGTTTGTATCAAATATTCTAGGAGAAGATGCCAGAGGCCTGGGTTATTGGATATTTGTCGAGTTCAATAAAAGGTGCTTGGTGGCTCCAGGCTGATGGTGTTCTCTGGTTTGTCACTGTAACACTTACTGGCTATGGCCCTGCCACTCCAGGCACTGGACATTAGGAAAAGCAAGAGCAGGTTTTATTAACCAAGACAAAAGACACGAACTTGCATTTGTCACAGGGGATGGGGCAGAGGTGGCTTCCCATCAGAGACCAGGCCTCACCATGGTTCCTTTTGAGTCAGGTCATTTCTCGGCTGAGTGCTAAGCAGAGTCAGGAAACAGCCTTGAGCTATGAGCTGAAAAGAGGCAGCACTTCTTTATAAGGCTTGCATTCCTGTTTCTTAAACACACCATCAGCGTATGGCTAACATAACACTCACTGAAAAGCTTAACAGAATGGAAATCAGGACCTCTGGAAAGAAGGGGCTCATTCTGCTCTGAAACCCCAGTGCCCAGCACAGTGTCCTGAGGTGTCCTCAGTACAGAGGGAATGAGTGGAGGGAGCAGTGGGCTGGGAGCAGAAGCACATTAGTGCTCTGAGTTGGATGGAGGCCAACCCATACAGTGACTGAGCAGCAAAGGCCAGGGAGATCCAATGAAGAAAGAATTATCAAGGACTCTGTCCAGGCCCTATTCTGGTTTGGCACAGTTCAGACGGAGGTTTGGTCTGCCTGTTTGTTTTTTAATTTATGTGTATGCGCCTCTGTGTATGTAGATGCATTATATGTATGTGGGTGCCAGTGCAGGACAGAAGCAGGCATTGTGTCTTTTGGAGCTAGACTTTCAGGTATAAGCTATCTGATGTGGGTATCAGGGTCCAAAATCCAGTCCTCTGATAGAGCAATTGGCATGCCTGACTGATGAGGCATATCTATCTCTCTGGACCCCAGAGAATGATTCTAAATGTCTTATATTAAGATAGTGTACAAATGGCATCTTGGTCTTAAAAGTAAGACAGAAGCATAGCTTTTGAAAGCAGAGCAAAATGGCCATGAAGACTAATACAGAGCTCTTGACCACCTCCTTAATAAAGGAGGTCAGAATCTATCCTAGATCTTGGGCAGGACCTAGTCCCGTGGCTGTCCCTATAGACAGGAAACAGCAAGGGCTACAAATCCCTAGATAGGATCATCAGCTCCCTTGAAAGGCTCAGAGGTGGAGCCATAGACATGATCCCTGAAGAATCTTGTGTATCACCTGAGCTGAAGTCAAGCATCTTTGGTTCCAGCCAAGTGATGATACATGAAGACCTCTCAGGTCAAACATCAGCCTCTCTCAGCAATAGACAGGCATGGTAATACAGCCACCTATAATCCTAGCACCTGAGAGGTAGAGGCAAGAGGATAAGAAGTTCAAGGTCACCCTCAGCTATGTAAGGAGCCAGCCCTGGGAGAGTTGTAAAGGTGCAGGCTGTTGATCCCAGCACTCATGAAGTAGAGGCAGATATCTCAGAGATCAAGGCCACAGTGAGATCTTGTCTCAATAGAAGAAGGAAGAAGAAGAGGAAGAAGAGAAAGAGGAGGAGGAGAAGGAGGAGGAGAGAGGAAAGGAAGGAAGGAAGGAAGGAAGGAAGGAAGGAAGGAAGGAAGGAAGGAAGGAAGAAGGGGAGAGAGAGAGAGAGA
>NC_034599.1:31603348-31606351 GCF_900095145.1 Mus pahari
CGAGGTTGTGGCCCATGGGAATCCATAAAACTAGGGACACTGAGTTACTCAAATATTAGCCATGATTTCTTAAAACCTGGGGGCGGGGGGGGGGGCGGCGGGCGGCGGGAGGGGGAGCCGCACTAATAGATTCCTGAAGATAGACAGGAAGTGTGTTCGGCTGAAAAGGGCAGCTGAACAGAGGCAATGGTAAAATATTCAGGAACTGCATATTCTCACTTCCACCCCCCCCACCTTATTTATTGTTACATTTCCAGTACTTACCACAACGCCCAGCACACGTAGAGCACACCATAAATATTTGTTAAATGAATACATGCATGAAACCCTACTCTAGGAAACTCTTTGCGATCACACCCCAAAGCCAGGCCTTTGTGAGGACCCATTAGGATTCCAACTCTATGATCTGTTCCCGTGAAGATATGATCTGTTCCTGTGAAGGTGTACCAAAGGGCCCAAGTCTGAATGTTCAGCAGCCTTTCAGATGCATACCACCAAGTACTGAATAGACCCACAACAGCCCTGCCTGCCATTCTAGAGAAGACAGAAGTGAATCCCTGCTTTGTTTCCACACACTCACTTTCAGCCCCACTCCCACTGGATAACTGATGCCACTGGCTTCCATCATTCAAATGAATACAAGTTTAAAAAACCAACCAAACAAACAAAAAAAACAATCAAAAGTCCAAGGGTCTTCAGTGTGGGAGATTTTGTTTTACTTGTGCAAGTGTTAGCAGTCAGGCTGGATTCCCAGCCCTGCCTTTAATTGTAGCCTGTATGCTATGATTGGAATTAAATGACATGCCAAATTAAAGAGTTATTTTTTCTAATAAATATTTTGCATAGGATGTGTTTATAATGGCATTAATTATTTATGCTGCCATATAGAGAAAGCATAAATATAAAGAGAGAGAGAGAGATCAGATGGTTCCTGTAGGAGAAATAAAATGAAAATTTCCATCAAGATGATGAATACCTGAATTCGAACTTTGGGGCTGGGCCTGGGGGGAGGTGGAGAGACGGGGACATCTTGAGTACAAATCTGACAAGCGTTATGGAGGCTTTTGAGCGAGGAATATGTTAAAAATGAAAGTGAGTACAGAAACTTTAAATATTTAATACCTGCATTAATTCTAATTCACACTTTCTTTATTTTTCAGATTAAAAATTTACGAGAGAGTTTCCCATCTCTTTCATCCTTCTCCTCCCACGGGGCACTTGGCGGTCACTGTGCCTGGGACCAGCTTTAGCAGCATTTGGGTCACAAAGAGAACAAGGACAGTAGTTCCTGCCCCCACTCCCCCCCACACACCTCCTGTGACACCTGCTGTGAAATTGGCTCCACCCCTAGCTCCCCTCTGGAAAGCTACTGCTGTTGGAATTCTGGTGCCAGAGTGACTGATGGAACGAACCTGAGGCCATTTCCTGGCCTCCAGCCCTGCCCCAAGAAGACCATGGAGTCTTGAAATGATGCAGCCAAGTTGTACATTTAAAATGCCTGCCATGGTCTTGAACATGTTAGATCCACACCGAACTGAGGACTCCTCCAAGCAAGAGACTTTTGTCACATGCAGCCAGGAGACCACTCTGCCCTCACAGGTGTTTTAGTCTAAAGCTGAATACATTTTATAAGCTGTTCTATCACCACAAGCCAGTGCTGACCTGGGTACAGGGAGAAGTAGCTTTTCACTGCTGGGACAGTAACTTCTACATTATTAATCCAGCTTCTGCCCCTGCTCTATTCTGGAGAAGCTGGTTAGCAAACACCAATGTCTGCATTTCTTTCTGAAACTCTTTCCCACACACCTTGGACCATTGAGTCAAACTTTCATTTTACACAGGCAAACCTCGGGTTCCAGAAGGTCCAAATTCTCCCTATATCAGAGCTCCTTCCATGGTCTCAATGTGGCTCACACAGCACATGGCCTCCAAAGCATCAGACAGTGAAGGAGAAGGGAGACTGGATTAAAGTGTGTTACTGAAGTGTGGCTACTGTGTGTGGAGTCCCAAGCTATCAGAATCACGTAGGCATAGGAGCCTGGATGCCTCACCATGTCCTCACTCCCCATTTCACCTCAGAGACTCTGGGTTGGGTCCAGAGAGTCAAACAACAGCATTTTTGAGTAATTTCTAAATCTTAACAGCTCTCTGACCCTTAGGCTTTAAAGTATACTGTCCTTTTCTCTCTCCATCTCAGACAGAGCCTCACCACCCCCAAACACACACACACACACACACACACACACACACTCACACACACACTCACACCACTTACTAGATTCCTACCCAGAACACCTTCATAAATAATGCTGATTAGGTCCTTCTCCTAATGAGGCCTCTGATCTCAGACAATTCCTTACCCCTACCCACTCTTCCTCCTGTGCCTACTGATTCACGTATCTATAAATCAGAGAAGTTGACACACACATGCTCACACACTCAGGCTCCCTTCTTCAAGATGCTGGGTAGGAGGAAATCTCACCGTAGTGGGCACCGAGCTGTAGAGTTGGTATCTCTTCTCCCAGTGACTGGCATAAGTCAGGTTGTCCCTTTCAGTGAAAAGGGCCGAGTTTGTAATCACCCCTGTTTGGAGACTGGAGGATTCCTCTATGCAGCCCCTTCTTTCTCACAACTGAAAGATCCCCACCCATCTTGAAAAGGAAGGAGAAGAAGTCCTCACCAGAGAATGGGCAAGAGTACGTAAGAAGGACCAGCTACCATCACAAGTCCTTTCCCATCATGCCTCCAGGACCACATCTCTTGATTCCTAAGGGACACATCCACACAGGAACACGCATACACGCACATGGGGACATTTGGTACGCCAGACACAGCACATAAGCATCCCTCTGGGGTTGTGACAGCTTCAGATGAAGTGAGAAAGAAACGGGATAGCCGAAGAGATGGTGAGTTAGGACTTTGGCCCAGGTCTGCGCAGTGCCTGATGACTGTATCAGACAGTAGGAGAACAATGTCAGTCCTGACACACTGGGGGGGGGGGGG
>NC_034599.1:31606407-31607845 GCF_900095145.1 Mus pahari
CACATCATTGAGATTTTGGGGGGGGGGGATAAAATGTTTTGCCACCAAGAGCTCCAAACAGCTCCTTTCTCGAATACATAAAAGCCAAAAGGGAGAACCTAAGTTTTACAGCCATGACACTAAAAACCTGACACAACCTAGACTTTCTGGGGTTGTCTATTTCCCACTATTGGTTCTTCACTTCATGGTTGGTTTTATTTCTTCACTTTTGTTAACTTGATACAAGCTAGGATCATCTGAGGAGAGAGGACCTCGATTGAGAAATTGTCTCAATAAGACTGGCCTGTTGGCAAGCCTGTGGGTCGTTTTCTTGATTAATGATGGCTATGGAAGGGCCTGGTCTACTGTGGGCAGGCCTGTCCCTGAGTAGGTGGTTCTAGGACTTGTAAGAAAGCAGACTAAGCATGGTTCAAGGAGCAAGCCAGTAAACAACATCCTGCCAGGTCGTATTCTTTTTTTTTTTTCTTGGTTTTTCGAGACAGGGTTTCTCTGTGTAGCCTTGGCTGTCCTGGTACTCACTCTGTAGACCAGGCTGACCTTGAACTCAGAAATCCGCCCGCCTGAGTGCTGGGATTAAAGGCATGGGCCACCACACCTGGCTCCCGCCATGTCTACTTCAGCTCCTGCCTCTAGGCTCCTGTTCTGCTTGAGTTCCTGCCCTGACTTCCATCAGGGCTAGACTGTTTCTTGGTAGTATAAGATAAAAACACTTTCCTGCCCAAAGTTGCTTTTGATCATGGTGTTTTATCACAGCAATAAGAAGCAAACTAAGATAGACATTACTAAATAAAATGTCTAGCAGTGAGTCTTCTCCTGAGAAATCTGTTTGTTTGTTTGTTTGTTTGTTTGTTTGTTTGTTTGTTTTTCGAGACAGGGTTTCTCTGTGTAGCCCTGGCTGTCCTGGAACTCACTTTGTAGACCAGACTGGCCTCGAACTCAGAAATCCGCCTGCCTCTGACTCCCGAGTGTTGGGATTAAAGGCGTGCGCCACCACGCCCGGCTCCTGAGGAATCTTCTTATGTATAAATTGATTTCTGCTGCAGAAAAGGGGCTCATGGCTGGTGACCTGGCTTTCTGTGGTTTACATGCAGGAGAGGCTCATGAGGGAAGAGCCTAGGGTGTGAGGCCAGGAAGGAGGAAATATGGTGCAATACACAATCCGTAAGTTTTTTAAAACATTATTTATTTAATGTATATGAGTACACTGTAGCTGTCTTCAGACACACAAGAAGAGGGCATTGGATTCCACTGAAAGACCCCCGAAGGGAGCCCCTCGCTCCAGTCTCGGGAAGGACGCGCACCCAGTAGGACGCTGAGACCTACTTGCTGTAAACACACGAGGAAGTTTATTGAAGACAGGACAAGACAAGAGCTCAGGCCAGCATGCTGGGGTCGAAACTCATACGCCACGCAGGGGTAGAGGAGTTCGACCCAGACC
>NC_034599.1:31613277-31662297 GCF_900095145.1 Mus pahari
ATTTTCACAGACCCCACTTCTTCTTTTGAGTAGCTAGGCAGCTTATTAATTTTTAGCCCTACACCACTACTGATGGTTGTGAGCCACCATGTAGTTGCTGGGAATTGAACTCAGGACCTCTGGAAGAGCAGTCAGTGCTCTTAACCACTGAGCCATCTCTCCAGCCTGAATCATAAGTTTTGAACTGCATGCCACTATAGTGGCAGGATGAAGTCTTATGCTGTCTTTTTCCGGAATGGGTCATGAGTCATCCCTTTGTCTAGTGTGTCCATGCGGTACACAGTACCCACCTGTTACTCACTCAGTCGTTGGCTCAGTTTTCAGATGAGATGTTACCCTGCCCTAATGCCTCTGTTCAAGAAACCTTTATTTTACTTAATAAGAACCCAAAGTATAAAAATAGTGACAACTGGCAATTTCATCACAATACAATTGTCCCGTTTTATTGTTATTGTTAATGCCTTGTTGTGCCTGGTTTATAAATTAAACTATGTCATAGTGTATACATACAGGATGAAACGTCGTAAATATAAGTACCATGCACAGACATCTTCTACTAGAGGACCTTGAATATCTCCAAGGAAAAAAATACTCTCTGAAAAAAGCTCTCTGAAAACCAAAAAAAATGATCTATTTAATTAGTAAACCTATTATTTTTTAAAATCTGTTTTACGATAACTAATGGCTCCTCGAGTATCCTTATATATCTATCTAGCTTCCAGAAAAAAAGGGACAGTGCTGTTTTCTGACTTCTCTCTTATATTTTCCTTGCAGGAGAAGTTTGAAAGGCTCTCAAGTAAAAGAAGTCAGGATTGGGGATGTACTGCGGTGGTAGAGCTCTTACCTCGTATGTGTGTTTCTGGAAGTGATGCAAAAAAGCAAACTAAGAAAGCACCAGGTGGCCTTAGACATGCACTCTGTGTGTTTCTGTTTTCTCCCTTCTGAAAGTAAGAACTCACCTCCTTGGGAAAGGGGATTAATTATCTTCTGCCCACCCTCATGAGCACCTCTTGTACCAGCCATTGCCCCCTGGAGATCAGGGCTTCTCTACAGAGCATGTCTCCCCTTTCGAATCCCTCTGACTAGGTGCTTGACTAGAATGCTCTCATTTGCTCTAGAGCACTGTCCCATCCGGAGAAGCAAAGAGGCCACAGGTGGCCCTTAAGCTTCCAGACATGGCGAGGCTAAAGGGTGGGGCTGAGGAACAAGAGCAAAGGGGCTAGGAACCTCTTATAGAAGCTCCTGTTTGTCAGAGCGGGTTTGTTCATAAGATCTGAATGAGGGTACAATGGTGCCCTGCATAGAGGAAAGATTGGGTTTTTAGGTTTTTAGTGTTGTATTTCATAAAGGGTCTGAAGTGGTAAGGGGCCCTGGAGTTCTTTAGGGCCTTGTTTGGCTTTGGCGCCCTTTCTTTACCCCTCAGAGCCTTCTGTTATGGAGTCCACGCAGGGAAGTGCTGCTAATCAGAAGCAGTGCTCCCATTTCCTAGGTGGGAAAAACCCATCAGTGTCTAAAGTTGGCCACTTTCCTGATGCCCCCTCATGGGGGAGGGGAGTAATTCCACACCTGTTTCCAGGGCTTAACTTGTGCAGCTGTGGCACATGGACATCTGTCCCCTCGTTTTAAGAGAGTGGAGACGGCAGATCAGGGCTCCTTGAAAGTGAAACCACTGAAGAAAACAGCTGGACGGGCCACCCTAATAACACTCTATGACTTTCAGGTCTTTTCCGGGACCACCCACATAGCGGCTCCAAGTCCCAGCCCCAGCGTTCTTAGGATTACTTATGAACTCCATGTCTAGCCTCAGTTTCCCCATTTCCTAATAGGCCCCCTTTTGAGAAATGAACTGCCCAGAATCAAAGTCCACAGCACAAGTCCACAGGGGCCCAAGCTGCATTCCTGTGGACCTGGGGAAAGACATCAGGCACTGGCCAGGTTCCGGGAGGGGCACAGCAAACAGCAGCACTGGTGCCTAGTCATGGCCCCCAGAAATCCTTCTCCCCTTGGGCGTCAGTTCCTTGTCCAGGAAATGGACCAAGATTCCTTGTAATTCCTACGCTGAGGGTGTACCTTCTTCTGACAGAGTCAAGGACAATACCGGACTTCTCCATTCAGGAAGTTTCCGGTGCTATAAGCATTTTCCACCTCTAAAGAGGGAGAAGAGAACTCACTTGGGCTCCTGTTCCTTGACATCATATGGATGGGGCAAGTGGGATTCATTTATTCCTGCAAGGGTACGGAGATAGAAGGCAGAAAAACGGGAAAAGTGTTCCCACCCACCCACACCACATATATTCACCTACACCGTACAGCACCCGGGATTTTCTCTTCCAGCTCTAAGCCTGGCCAAGCAGCTGTTGTCTATACCCAGACAAAGGCCTGAGCTATCTTCCAACCAAGCCCAAGCTTGGGGGTCTGGGGATGGGCAATGGGAGGGGATCAGCGCCAGCCAGACCGGGAGACTGCCTGTAGTCTTAGCCTCTGATCCAGACGTTATGTGAAGACAAGACTGAGATAACCACTTTTTGTGGGGCCGAGTGGGACCCTAGGCGCCCTCTCCCCCATCCAGCTCGGCTCTCAGCACATGCCCTTGGGCTGAGCTAAGTCCAGAACCCGGCTGAGTAGGGGAATTGTTCTGAGAAAGTGGCCCGTTGGCTGGTTGCTATGGAAACCGACATACCACAGCGTTGACCCCAGAGAGGTTTAGCACGCTCCCCCAGCAGGGATGCCAGCAGCTGGACTGCAGCTGTTACAGCATAAGTGGGGGCTGGAGCTGCCGCCAGCAGTCCCTGCTGTTTGCCTAAACTAGGCTGGGCAGCAGAGCCCCTCCGTGCACTCTCCGACCCCCACCCCACCCCCACCCCACCCCCACCCCAAGCATTACACTTGCTCCAGCCAGGAAAGGAGCCTGGTTCTAGCCAGGATCGATGGGGATAGGGATGGGGCAGAGCTCAAGAGGAGATCTCCTTGAAGCACAGCATATCCTTAAGGGTGCAACGTCCTCTCCTTTATTTCTGGGGAAACTGAGGCCCAAGGAAGAGGTGTTTTGGTTCCTGGTTATACAACCAAAGCATGGTTGGGGCTGGCCCAGGGCTCTGTCCCTCCATGCTTGTGGTAATTCCATGGTAACTCAGCCTCCTTCACTCCAGACACCAAGGGACATGAGGGAGGGGGCATCTGAAAATGAGTAACAAGAGCATGAGGGATTGGGAGGCGGGAAGCTGATAACAGGAATAGAAAGGAGCATACAAAGAGGAGAAGGCATGTGAGTTTATGAGCAGATGGGAATGAGTGGGAGAAATAGACAGAGTTGAGAGGCAGGGAGTTAGAGAAGGAGAAAAGAGAGGTGAGGAGGTGCTGGCGTGGAGGAGGGATGGATGAGACAGCCTAGCAGCTGGCTCCCCAGCTGTGGTCTGCATTCCTCCCTGGCAAGAAGGCTTGGGTCCAGAGGATTGCATCAGAAAGCAGGACAGGACAAGAAACACAGGAAGATGCAAAATACAGAGAAGGAGACAGGGAAGTGGATTCCAGATTCCGGGGAGGCAGCTCCTGCCATTCTATAATGTCTAGAGTTCCTCAGGTGGCCTAAAGCCAACAACACGCCAGCCAACTACCTGGCCACCCAAGACCCTGTGCTAAGCTGCGCTAGATCCTAATGCTCAACAAATACCTTTTCAGACTGAGAGGTGAGACTACTTCCCTCCTTGGGCAGCCCTATAAGCTGGTCAGTCAACCTGTTGTCTCCCGTCAGGAGGCCAGAACATAAGCCTTTACATTCTCTCTAGTCTGCCTTCTTTACTGGCTCTCAGGTGTCATCATTCCTGCTCATGGAAGGAAAGATGTGGAGAGGAACCCCCTCTCCCAGGGCCACTGCCACATTCAAACCCCAGCCCTTTACCCTTCTTTTTTCGTGTAGAACTGGGTATGCCACCAAAGCACCTTGTGAGCCAGTAGTCCTCCTTATTCCTGGCCAAGACCCCTTCCTCCTCACTTCACAATGAGTAACTACTTCCCATTTTACTCCTCTTCACCGGCCAGCCTTAGCTTGGTCACAGGGCAATGGCAGATTGTCTACATTCTCCTGCTCTTCTGAACCTCCAAGGAATGGTTCTTATGATGGCTTGGCCTCATAGACACAGAGGCATGGGTCAGTGAGGGAATGAACAGTCACTGCGACACCCCAGAACTGGAAGTCTGGTTTGACAATGGGTCTGTAGATTGCTTTTGCCTACATACCACCTATTTGACTTCTTAACAAAAATGTGTTATCTCAAAATATTTCTATTATGTTTTACTGATCTGACAAGGACAGCATCAGAGATGAAGCCCTGCTTCTCCAGTTGGCCAACTCTCTTCCCATTGAGCAAGACATGCTCGCTGATCAGTTGTGACCTCAGCCTCTACTTGGGAAGAAGATTTGCTGGTCAAGAATATTGCTGATGCTTCCCATCTGGCCAGTGAGATCACTGAAGGCATTTATTGAGCAAATGACTCCTGACTCCAAACCTAGGTGATGTGAGTGTGGTAGTCAGGAATGGTCATGTGAAAAAGCCATGCCAAACTCCTGACCAGAAACCTGTAATGAGAAAGAAAACACAACACAGATCTAATACATACATGAAAGGAATGAGTGGCAGGTGGCAGAATATTGGGAAAGCTGCATGATCACAGGGCACTGCCATGTCCCAGAGAAGCAATGCCCTGACCCTTTATCAGGGCAAAGTGACATGCTCTCAGAGCATTGACTGGGTTTAAGTAAAGTGTAGAGGTTAAGATGAAGCTGGGTCTATGAAACCATCCCATCCATCCAGATTCTGACTCTAAAAAGCATCAACATCCCTTTCTAAGAGCAAGCATCTCTCTGTACCCCTTCCCGTGAGAGGGCAGGCCAGAACCCAGGACCCCGGGACTAGCATTCATGTTCTAAATCACATTGTGAGTTGGTCATAAACCATTTGAGTGAGTCAGCATTTAGTTTGTAAATCATCACCACCATTGCCATCTTATTTAAAACGTTATCACCTCCTGTCCCCCAGTGAAAGCTTATTGTTCCCATGTGGTGACTGAACAGAGAGCGGCAGACATCAGCCAAGCCCAAATGTAACCAACCAAGGCTCCCTTTTGGGCCAGAAGTCTTATCCCTACAGCATAAGTCATATCCCTACTGTTTTAGTGTTTCCTAGTCTCACAGACTCTAGCACACGGCAGATGTCCAGTAAACACATGCTTAGCTGGAAAAAAAAATCATTTGTCCTGAAGGCCATTGCAAGATGTGTTCAGCCCTGACTGTAAGAATGGGCCTGGGGAAGGGAAGGAAAGGGAAGGGAAAGGAGATCTTTCAGCAAGGACATGCATGAATGATCTGTTGCAAGGGACATCGTCCTAGTCATTGTATGGTCGTTTTGAAGGAATGATGATGATAAAGGCAACTGAACTCGGGTTTTGTTTGTTTGCTTGTTTATTTTATTTTATTTTTTTTTTGAACTTCTGAAACATTCCCAAATCCCCAATCTAAGTGAGCAGCAAATACTTTTCTGATGAAAAAGAAAAAGCAAAAATTGAGAGAGATGTAACCGGAGAAGTAGAACTGAGGTGGTCAATAGGGTGGTCTTATAATAGGCTGTGATGAGAAGCAATAAGTCAATAGCATGGAGGCCACCCGAGGCCAGGCAGGTCCCAGGCAGGCTCCCCACAGCAGGACACTGATCAGGCCTCCTGGGCAAAGACAGCAGGTGATTCTGATTCTGAGAGGAAACAATGTGAAAGATAGCCTTCGGCTGGTGGAAAAGGTCAAGCAGAAGTACACAGGTTAGACCCAGTCATGAAAGCATAGACAAGAGGGCTGATCTAATTTCTGAGGTGCTGAAGTACTGGGTGAGAAAGGCTCAGGGACTTAAGATAGTCAAGGAAAGAGACCAAACTCTTGGTGCACATGGAGTGCTAGAACTGGAACCTCAGGATAGAAAGGTTATTTTTTACTGATTCCCCATTTCTAAAATTTTTTTATTCAAGCTGGCAGAAAACCTCAGGACTACTTGTTTACGTCCAAGTATCAGCATACATACATGATATTGGATGAGTAAGTGAACGGATGAAAACATTGAGAGATTGGCAGGACTCTGAAACCTCTAACTGAACAGTTTAGTTGTGCTCGAAGGCCTTGAGACAATGGCAAACCTCCTAGATCACCAGAAGACTGTCCTCTGCATACTTGCTAACTGCTTCCAGTACTGGGTGCTCTGGGTCTGTGGTGGTCCCCTGTGAACCAGGACTGAGTTTATTTCCACTTGATTGAGCTGCTATGAGATCCTACTATGCACCGCCGACTTCATCATAGACCATGATGAATTGGGGCTTGTTGCCTTCGTGGCTGCTGCAGTATGTGATGTTGCTGTAGCTCAGGCAGAAGCCACAGCAGGAGTTCAACCAGTCCACAGGTGAGGGATGTGCTTTTGTTTTCCCTTGGGAGCCAAGCACTTCCTGACTTGGTTAAAGAAAACCTAGATGACCCCTCCTGCCATGCTCACATGCCTGGCTGCCAAAGGCAGAAGGGGAGGGGTGGAAAGCCTGCCACAGTGTTTCTCTCCTCTGCCATTTCCTCTGCAGCTCCCTCACTGGCCCTGTTTTTCAGACCTCTAGTAATAAAAACAAGCCAATAAAATGAACATGAAAATATATTCATTAGGATTTATAATGCTCATTAAAACTGCCTGTGTACGAAAGCATGACTTAGCTTCATATAAGTGGGAAAAAAATGCAAATTATACTGCATGCAAAGAAGATATTTCCCTAATCGTCCAATCAAATGCCAGCCCAATTATCTGTGGCCAACCCAATGGGTTAAAATTATACTCTCTTTCCTTGGACACAGTGAGGCGCCTGAAAGTGTTTCATTTTAATAAAAATGAAATCTGGACCCTGCAGAAAACCAGCTTCACTAATGACGTGTTTACACAGAGAAAGACAATTTCTAGTTAATGGTGATTACTACCGAGAACAAATTAAACTTCCCAGAGTATATGGGTTAGAGATAATGGGAAAGGGGGAAAAAGTTATGGTTTTAGTGTGTGTGTGGCAGCATGGGGGGACAGGGTGATAGAGGAAGAAAGAAGCAAATGGAAGACCAGAAGGAAGCTAAGGGTACAGGGATGCTGGGCTGGGAAGGGGAAAATTATATTGGTTCTGCCAGCTTGGGCAGTGGAGGCCTGCAGCTGGTTCTGGGCTGTCAGAATCCCAGGGCCAGTGACTGCAATAGGGCAGAATTCTTCTGCAAGACCGGGCACCCTGGAATCTATCTCTGCTGACATTTTGGGAAGGTAGGTCAGTAACTCCTCCCATCAGCGGTCATAAGCATATGGAAAGCGCTTCCTGCTCCATTCCACTGGTCAAGTGATGGGATCAGAGGCAGGCCTGAGCCTCAGAGCTCTCATGCGAAGCCAGTGAGCAAGCAGACTCCAGAAGTGTGACAGAGGAAGCAGAATGGGCAGAGAGACAGAACTAGAAAATTATGATGAAGGGGACAATGTCACCTCATCCTTACTGTGATTTGGACGTGGTTTGCTTGTGGCTCCCAAGGCTTCCTGTTCTGGAAGTATGATGTGAAAGGTGGTGGCACTGATAGAGGCTAGGTCATTGAGGATAAGACCTAGGCATAAGAGTCCATCAGTGTCAAGGGTAAGCCTAGCACCTGAACTTCTTTTGATTCCTGTCCCACCATTGTGATGTCATCTGTCATGAAGACCTCACTAGAGCCAATGAGGTTCCAGTACATAGTTATTGCATCTCCAAAAGCCCCCCCCCAAAAAAAAAAACCCAAACTCATGTTAAAAATAAAATACCCTACCTCAGGTGTTTTGTTACAGCATCAACAGAAAAGAGATTAATGTACCACTTTTTAGTAGGTCCTTGCCTTTGTACGAACGATTCCAAGATGGATGCTATCTCTCTCCTTCCAAGTCCTTGAAGTGACATCCTCTTCCTCATTTCATATCTTTTCAAATACGTTTTTATAAATTCCTTGAGAATTTCACACAATATGTTTTGATATACTTACCCTAATTCCTTCCTCTAGTTTCCCCCACCCTCACCCTCATGCCTTAACCCCCTTTTAAATTTGGTCCCCTTTAAAATAAAAAGACCCACTGAGAACAATGTGTGCTGCTCATACACTGCTAACCAGCTTATATCCTCCTTATTCACTCCTGCCCTGCCCTGGCACTCAACTGCCTCTCCACTGGTTTGCCCATTAGAAGCCATGAAGATGCTCTTTCAACAGTAAAGTCCCAAGAAGTGCCAGATCCCTTCTGTTCCTTGACTCACTTCTCCCCCATTTCCTATAACTTACAACCAGGTGGGTCAGGGGTAAGGCAAAGGGATTCTTCCAGCCCTGAGTATATATGGGCTGCTCATATACTCCTAACTGCAGCTTGATCTACCTACTACAATCTCCCCTGCCGCTGAAGCCATCAACTGTCAATAGCTCTGTAGTTAGGGGTGAGGATAATAAGCCCCTCCCTCTTCCTCATTTTTTTTTTTTTCTTCTTCGAGACAGGGTTTCTCTGTATAGCTCTGGCTGTCCTGGAACTCACTTTGTAGACCAGGCTGGCCTCGAACTCAGAAATCTGCCTGCCTCTGCCTCCCAAGTGCTAGGATTAAAGGCGTGTGTCACCACTGCCTGGATCCCTCTTCGTGATTTTTTAAAATAATTTATTTAATTTTATTTTATGTGCATTGGTCTGGAGGCATCAGATTGCCTGGAACTGGAGTTACAGACAGTTGTTAGCTGCCATGTGGTTGTTGGGAATTGAACCTAGGGCCTCTGGAAAGCAGCCAGAGCTCTTATACCTCTAAGCCATCTCTCCAGCCCCCTCATCCTCATTTTTTTAAAACAAGAAAATTGAGACTGAAAGAAATTATGCAACTGCTCAATTTTAGAGGTCTAGTAGATGATGAGATTAGGTTTAAATCTTGATCTGATCCCAAAGCCCATGCTGAGGCTCACTGCTGGAGTGGGCACAGAGCACTGTACTATTAAGGTTTGGAAACTAAGGCTCCAGCTACTGCCCAGCCCTGGCACTCAACTGCCTCTCCACTGGTTTGCCCATTAGAAGCCATGAAGATGCTCTTTCATCAGCAAAGCTTCAAGAAGTGCCAGATCCCTTCTGCTTCTTGACTCACTTCTGCCTCATTTCCTATAACCTACAACCAGGTGGGTCTGGAGTAAGGCAAAGGGATCTTTTATGCCTTCTTTCATCCCTGAGTTTTAACATATATTCTTCAGTTAAACAAGAGCAATCACTTGTGAACAGGCCCTGATGTAAACAGTCCCCAAATCAGGAATTCCAGCTCAGAGGCACAGAAGAATACAGCTTTGGGGGAGATTTAATAATAGTAAAATTGTAACTGAAACATAATGAAGAATGTGGTACAAAGAGGCACTGAAAAGGAAAAAAAAACCCTAACACAGATTAGCCCCTATGGAACGGTGATTGGTTGAGGGCAACAGTAAACAATGTGCAGAAATGCAACTTAATTATCCCGCAACTCTTCACATCCTACCCAAAGCCACACTGGAAGGCTTTGATATTGGCAGCAGAGGTGGCAGCAGCCTCCCTCTCCGCGCTCCTGGAGGGAGATCATGGCTAAGACACATGAGCAGCTGAGGCTGAGAACACTATCAGGGCTGATCTGTGGAGCAACCAAGAAGTGACCAACTAGCTGGAAAAAAAGGGCATCACTCAGGGGCTACAGAGCCAGCGAGTTGTTGAACAAAAAGGAGCTGTGAGGACCAGCGGTACAAGGATGAGGACACTTCAGAGAAGACTCAGATCACCATCAGTCCGCCAAACCAGGAGAAGAGCCTGCTTGGGGAGCCTAGGCCTTTTACACCCAGTACTGACTTAGTATCAGGGTACCTTTATGGAGAAACTGGGGAGGGGTTCCTTCCCTCACACAAGCACAGTGAGTACTTCCCGGTGGAAAATGCCTCCCTTGCTTCCATTTTACCCTTCAGGGGCCTATACAGGACTTCAGTTTGGGGAATAGACAGAGCAGAAGATGGGAACACCACAGAGCAACAAGTCTCTCTTGAGGGTGTCCCTGACAGACTTCAGAAGACACTGTGGATGCTAGATCCAGAAGTCTAGTCCCAAAGCATCCAAGGACTGCTGTTGTCTCTTCTGAATCTCCTCAGCCACCCTGAGGAAGTGACATCCCAGTCACCCACAGTTTCTGCTAACGGTTCTTCTCTATTTGTTTTGAGTAGGCAATCCTGGGAACAGAGAGATTGTCACAGTTGGCTGGCTGGGTAGTTGGTTAAGTGCAGTCCCACTGTATTAGTTAGGGTTTTACTGCTGTGAACAGACACCATGACCAAGGCAAGTCTTATAAAGACAACATTTAATTGGGGCTGGCTTACAGGTTCAGAGGTTCAGTCCATTATCATCAAGGCAGGAGCATGGCAGTATCCAGGAAGGCATGGTGCAGGAGGAGCTGAGAGTTCCACGTCTTCATCCAAAGGCTGTACTGGAAGACTGACTTCCAGGCAACTGGGGTGAGAGTCTTAAGCCCACACCCATAGTGACACACCTATTCCAACCAGGCCACACCTCCAGATGGTGCCACTCCCTGGTCCAAGAATATACAAACCATTATACCCACCAAGGAATGGGAGTAACACATGATGGTCTCCCGAGGTCCCAGGCAGAACTGTGGATCATGCGATCTCTACATCCAACACCACTTCGATCCTCCCTAGTTTCTTCCGTTTGTCTGATTCCTGAGACAGCCTCCTGGAAGGACTCTGATGTGCAGCAGAAAATGAGTCCAGTTGTTTTTAAATTAGAAAATGAACTAGGAGATCTGAGCCTCCTTCTCAGGATCTGTCTAGACCCCCACCCTCACTCCCTCACCTTCCATCTTTCTGCACAGGCCAAGCTGCCCCAGTGACTCACCTAGCTTTTGTTTGCATTTCCTTTACTCCTGATTACAGATTCTAATAGAGGATGGTCACGGAGCCCTCAGATGGGATACTGGTGGGCCAGGAGACCTGGGGCTCAACAGGAAGCATTATTTCTATCTGTGGGTAAGGGAGATAGAACAGGGAACATCTAAGTATTGATGGTATTTATTTGGAATACTGAGTGGAAAGATTGGTAGCTTCCAGACAAGAACAAAACCTGTCCCCGCCTCCCATTTTACAGTTTTAATCTACCAGCCCTTCCTCGCTAGTATATCCTACTGTATAGATAGAATTTGTATCTTTCATATCACCTTCTGAAAATGTCTGGTGTATTTTTAAGCTACCATGAAGTGTTCCATAGACTCCTCACTGCTAAAATAATCTAAGATATCTAGGAACAGGGCATTGCTTCTCAGTGTTGCCCCAGGACCTAGAATGTGGCAAACTCTCCATAAGCATTGGTCAAATGAAATTAATTGTCAGAGCCAAAGCGAAGGACTTAAGACCAGTGTCATTCCAGTCAGACTTAGCCTGGAAGTAGGCTAGACGCATGTCAAGTTCCTGATCTCAAGGTAAGAGGGCAACTTGTGCTCAGGGCCAACGAGGTGGTTTATAGGATCAAGAAAACACTCCAGGGGTCTGGAAGGTAGTAGATATATGGTTAGAGCCCTCACTAAGAGCCCATGGCCTATATCTCTTATTTTACACAAGCTAGGGTTTCATTAAGTCCTCTTACGGACTATGGAACATGGGACAGTCACTTTCCTTCCTGGGAAGATACTAACTCTAAAAAGATAAAAGTGTGTTGCTTACTGTTACAACCTCAGTATTCAGATGTCCACATGGTCTGTCTTCAACCAGTGTTGATGAGACATTTTGTTTTTCCCTATGGCAGTGAGGATGGAATTCAAGGTCCTGTGCTTGTTAGGCAAGACTTCTTTTACTACGCTATATCCTAGGCTTCTAAGGTGACATTTGTTTAGCTTCCTCTCAGGATCCTTTGACTTCTTACTCTAAACTACCTATTGCTTTGCCATAGGCAGGTCAGTTTCTGACTCCCCTTAGGCTCAAGAGGTCTTGTCTGTTATTTCTAGGAGTTCCCTGGGACCTCAGATTTTTAAATTTAACTGATATTTTCTCAATATAAAGGAAAGCAATGTATGGATAGGATTTAGCTCTGGGGCAGGAATAAAAGGGAGCTTACAAGAGACAAAAGAGGACTCTGTACCCCAACTATTAAGAGATGCAAAGTCTGTAATCGTGGTCCTTTACTTTGTACAGGATATAGATTTCCAACAAGCTTCAGGGAGAACTGACTGCTCTCTGCACCCCACAAACATTGACAACTGAGGCTCAGAAGGGGGGGAAGTCACTTAAAGTCATCCAGCTATTTATGTAGTGACCATGCTTTAAAACTAAGACCCCTGGCTCTCAGAGCGTGTACAATACCGTTGGCCCTTGGTGTTTCCAGATTGGTCCCTTACAGACACCCAAATCTATAGACAGTTGAGTAAAATGGCTCATAGTAACTGTATATAACTTGAACATGTTCCCATACCCTTAAAATCTCTAGATTGTTTCTAATGGTTACTGTAACATAAATGTTGTGTAAAATAGTTGATCAACTGTTTTGTTTAAGGAATGAAGAAGTTTGCACACATTCAGTACAACTGCAATTTTTTTCTTGAGTATTTTTCATCCTTGCCAAGTTAAATCAGCATGGAGACCCTGCAGATATTGGGGGAAGTCAGTATTTCCTTTCACTCATCCCCTCTCCCGCAATTGCTCTTGCTGGCTGCCTTGGGCCTGCAGAAGAGCTCTGCTTTCAGGAGGGAGCTGCTGAAGTGGTGATTTCACATCTCTGGAGGGAAGACTTTTCAAAGCAGCATTGCCAGAGTGGCTATCAGAGCTTGGTTTGAGGTTCGGGAAGATGGGAAACCATTGGTAACTTTTCCTATTGGAATCTAACTTTAAAGATACATATCCCTAAAGGCTGTTTGGAAATTGCCCAGTGCTAAATCTTTGCTGAGGACATTAGATGTGTGCACCTCCTCTCTCCAGTTATCTAAAGGCACAAGTGCTGTACACCTCCACTTGTTTGTTTCCTTGGCGTGTGCGCCTTTCAGTCCCTGAAAGCTGGAGGGAGCCTGGTGTTACATAAGCAGCTCATCAGAATTAGCATCCAGACAGACATTGCACAGAAGATGTCTTGGTCTTCCCACCCAAGAGGAACATTTACCTCAGCCCCACTTCTTCCCAGGGTACACAGACAGCCTTTGGTCCCAGTGACTGCCCCCTTATTATCAGGAAGCTCCTGGAGCCACGGAATAAATTCATTCACCCTGAAGCCTATTTTGGTAGCTTGCTGCCTAGTAAGGAAAACAAACTGAGGATGTTTTGCTGGGGCCTCTAGGGCTCCCCTTGAGTACCCAGGGCTTCCTGACAGCACTTATTTATTCATAGAAAACCTACTGTGTGCCAGCCTCTATGCTGGATGCCCAGGATATAAAAACAAGGAAGCCAAGATCCCTTCCTTGAAAAATCCAAAGTAGAGGTGACAGACATGCAAAGAAATAGAAGCAAACCAGCAGGACTCTAACTGAGCAATGTATTCTGGGAACTAAGGAGGAAGGAACTACCGCTGTGTCTAGGGGAGGGCGGGAGTGGCATTTGCATAGAACCTGGAATGATCTGTCCGAATGCAGACAGTAGAGGAATCAGTAAACTGGGGCAGAGCCAAGTCATTGCTCCCGGGTACAAAAATACTCAGGCTGGCTCTCATGTAGCCCGACTCCTTCCTCCTTTTATTCTGAGCAGGAAATACAGGTGTCCCAGAGACCTGCTTATTCTTTTTGATCCTCAGTTTCCACTTTTCCATAGTAGACGCTATAACAACTTGGACATGATAGGAGAACAAACTGAGATGTGTGTGGCTGCATGAAAAGCTTGATAAGCACGGAAGGGTGTGGCTGTGACGATTCTCTCCCATCACTGTGGCTGGCAAGCATCCAAGGACCTAGTCTTGGTGTCTGAGGCATGAAGACACTGATGGCTCTACTTAAATCCTTCTAACCCAAACCAAACAGTCTCAGAATAGGTCACACTCTGGGAGCAGAAGTCAGGGCCGATGGGAGACCTGCTCAGCTCAGTGTGCAGGGGTCCTTATGACTTGGATGAAAAATGTAACCCTAAAATCTTTGTCTACTGAAGGTTGACAGCTAGTAGATCTAATCTTTAAGAGATAGATTGGATTGTGGGAGCTATGATGTAATCAGTAGATTAAGACACTGATGGCTCTATTATTTGTTGACGTTATAGAGATATGATGAAGGTGGGGACCGATTAGAAGAAATAATTCACAAAGACTATGTACTGGGGGACTATACTATGTTCCAAATCTCTTCTTTGTTCTGCTTATTTTTAAAGAAAAAAAAATTGTTCCACTTCTTTTTTGGTGGGGAAGGAACAGCCTGTGTACATTCCATACATGCATGTTGAGGTCATGTATGCACTGTATGGTTGGTACTTCTTTTTATCATGTAGGCTCAGATACTGAATTCAAGTTGCCAGGCATGGTGGCAAATGCCTTACTCACTGAGCCACCTTACCAGCCTTGTTTGCTTTCTCACCACCATGGTATGAGCAGCTCTTCTGTAATACCCTCTCCTCCATAATGTTCTGCCTTACTACCACGGAGCCAGCCAACCATAAACTGAAATCTCTGAAACCGTGAGACAAAACAAATCTTTCCTCACTTCAAGTTATCTTTTCCAGACATTCATCATAGCGGTGAAAAAAATAAAATCTAACTAATCCAGGAGTGCTTTGAAAGATTCTCCAGAGTGAAAACAGCCTAAGATCCCTTGAAAGAGTAAGCAAATGTTCACGTGCAATGGGCCTACGGGCAAAAAAAAAAAAAAATGCTCAGCTGCTTTTGATGACAGTAACCAGGTCCCTACCGGCATCTGCTGGAATTTGAGCCTAGAGTCCCACAACCTGCAGACTGCAAGGACTTCTCAATGAGTCGCACCCTGCCTTGGCTTCACACATTTGCCCAGTCGTCGTCTCCCAAGCCTGTCTCTGCTCCATCTGGGAACCTTACAGATTAATGTTCTCGTCTCTACAGCAGGTCATTACGGTCTCTTACAACAGCTGCCTACAAGATCTCCTGACCTCTGTGCTTGCCTCTCTCCGGCCCACTGTACATACTGAAGTCGTAGCAATCTTTCCAAAACACAAAGCTGACCAATTAATCCCCTACTTAGAGCTCTTCAGTGTCCCACAACCAGTCTCTAGGGGAATATGGCCTTCGAGACCCTTCTTGATGTTTAGCCCCCACCTCTCACTATAGCCTTTGTCCCACAGTATGCCTGCCAGATGGAAAATTTTACATTTCTCCTCACCTGCCAGGCTATCTCTGGCAACCAGCACTTGATTCATGAAGTTCCCTCTGCCTGAAGTTATTCCACCCACCCCTGCCACTTGGCTAACTCCTCATCCTCCGGGTATCAGACCAGACCACCCTGCCTTTAGAAGCCTCCTTGGATCCCCTGAGAGTTCCTGAGGTGCCCTGCTGGCTGCCTCGCAGAGTGTCTGCCTGTGCCTGATTACAGCACTTACCATATTGTACCAGTGGTGCCTGCTTACCATTCATCTGTCTCTATTTCTCCAAAAGGACATAGCCCTGCTGAATGAAGCTCAAACAGGGTAGGCAATAAGCATATGCTGAACGGATGACAAAAGGACAAATGAATAGACAACGAGCAAGTGAAGGAATGAGTAAATGAATGATGGAGTTGAGACCTATGAACTGAAAAGACTGGATTCTGCAAAAACGCAGAACAGGAGACCATCTCCACTGCGGAATCTGGGCAGACAATACAAGAGGCAGAGAGGCAGGATAGAGGGATGAACAAGTTTGGGGGCTAATCCAGCACGCAGAGTGCAACAGAGGAAGGGGTGGGACTGGCAGAAAGGCAGGGGGCGTCTGTGCATGGAGAGCCCCTTGTCAGCTTCCTTCCTTCCTGCATCTGAATAATTGAAGCTACCTGACAATAGTCTCATCAATAAGGGGACTTGTACTATTTCATAAACTTTCTTTAAATTAAAATCCAGGCGACGCACACACATACACATTTACCCCACAGACATCTTCTTTGCTGAAAAGTTGCTCCCTATAAAATAAAAGAAGCTGTTTAAATGTCTTCCTTCCAAGCTAGCCCCACAGAGCTGGAGCTGAGAATACATTAGCCTTTAATGAAGTGAGACTCTCATCTTGCAGGAGACACCTCATTTAGCGCAATTGTTTCAGAGCCATTACAGAAAGACAATTACAAGGAAGCGGGGAGAGTAATTGGAAATGCTGGCAGGAGTTGGGCGAAATGATAATAAATAAAAATATTCAACCTAATAAGCTTCCAGGAGGGGGTGGGATGAAGAAAATCAACATAATTAGAACTGAACCTTAGCAAGGAAAAACAGACAGCAGGGTGGCAAGTGCTCAACTTGTACAGGAAGGAAGAAGTCACATGTCACCAACCATCTTTTGAGGGGCTACAGGCCACTTGCCCTTCTGGAAATCTGTTGAGGGACAGGGAAGGTGCCTACAGTCCAGAGCCTACTGAGGATTCAGTGTGTCCTACTCCTAGACCCAGAACTCTGGGTGCACAAAAAGCAAAGGCCCAGCCTGGCACAGATAAGGGACTTCATCCAACTGAGAAGAAGCAAAGAGAAGGCAGGCCAGAGCCTGACTCTGCCACTACTGGGTTTTTTTGGTGGCACAACCAGGGGCAGTTGAACTGGTGACTTTCTGGAACTGAGTTTTCCCGTTTCGACACGCACCTGACCCTTCCTGTTGTTCTGTGTTCCTCACAGGATCACATCTGATGGGTCTCCTTTTGAGTTCTGAAATTTCAACCCAGAAGTTAAGCCTAGCAACCCAGCCTCTGCACTATTGACATGAAATCATTCCCTAAGCCCTCTCTCCTTCCTATAGGGAGTAGAGATTCCCCAGCTTGTTGGAATGGAGGGGTGCTCTGCCCAGTGGAGCCCAGTGCAGCTCCTACCGAATGCTGGCGTTTGTCAGAGAAGAGACTGGCTCTCCCTAAAAGACCGAGTCTTAGAGCATTTGCAGAGGAAATGGGCTGCCTGGGTCTGGACAAACAGGTAAGAGCCAAGTAGGGCTGATGTTGGCTGTTGTGCACGCACAGTTCATGACTCTGTGCATTCTGATTTCTGAACCTTCTTGAAAGTTTACATCAGGAAAATGCCATTTTTTGATTGAAAAAAAAAAAAAAAAAAAAAAAGGATAGAAGTAAAATTTGAGACCCAAGATCTCAAATCTGTGACCTGTGAGAATTCCCAGGGACAGGGACAATAAAAATACATCCCATTCTTTATTTATGCTGCATGACAGTTCACAACTGATTTACAAGTAGACTGAGAATATACAACAGAGGATTCGGCTAAAATCAGATTTTAAAGCTTCCAAAGATTGTCTAATAGTCATAATCAATTTTAATCAATATTATTTCAGTCACACTTGTCTATGAGTACCTGTCATGTGCCAGGCACTGGAGAGGATGCCTCCCCTCCCAACCCCCCCAACTTCCTTTCCTTAAAGAACTTGTAATATTCTGGTTGTAAGCCAGGCAATGGTGGCAGACATCTTTAGTCCCCGTGCTTGGGAAGCAGAGGCAAGTCAGATCTCTGTGAATCTGAGGCCTGCCTGGTTGCATAGTGAGTTCTAGGCTAGCCAGGGCTATATAGAGAGAGACCTTGTCCATAAATAAATAAATAAATAAATATTTATACTCTAAGGCTTTAGGCATGAGGTAAGGCCACACTGGCTTTGGTCTCCTTTCCTAATCAGCGGCTCACTAGTTCAAGTCCTTGGTCCTGGGACAGTACTATTCTCTATCAGTAAATGCTTAATATACTCTCAAGACATATGCAAATAAGCATACACATAGCTATGTATATGGGTGTATATACACATGTGTATGAACACACTGCCAATATTGGATGTGATTCATGGAACATATTCACAAAGGTCACTCTAGTCTGCTCTGAATACCAAGCAGAATTCAACATTTGATTTTTCTCCTGCAGGCCATAGCATCTGGCTTCCAGCCTGGAGACCAAATGTACCTCTGGGTTCATCAGAACCTTGAAGCAGAAAACTCAAAGCCACGGATGAGCAAAGAACCTGGATGCCTCCCTCTTAGAGTAATGGTCTTGTTTATTCTTCCACGAGGTAAATAGGCATCATCAAACAGAACGGGCCAGGAGCCATGCCAAGTGGAGCAAGGGCTAGCAGCATCAGCCACCAGCCGTGGCCCTCTGTGTGAAAGGGCAAGCATTCCCTACCTGGGATGCAGCTACCCTGGCCAGTGCCAGGACTTTCAGACCAGGGGCTAGGAAGGGAATGTTGGACTTCTTCCAGAAGAAGCTAAAACTCTCTGGAAGAGACGACAACAGGAGTAGGAAGATAGTGGGCTTTGGCCACGTGGACGGAAAAAGAAAGACTTCTGGTCAAGGTAACGGGACACTATCATCTTGGGGGGCGGGGCAATCATCTATGCCAATCCTGCATCCATCTGGAGATCCCATAGTCTGAGGCTGGGCAGGAGAGAGCAAATAGGAAGAAACAAAGAAAAGATGCTAGGAAAGACGCTCTGAAACAATACTCTGAAAACTCAAGATCCAGGCTGCTACTCTGACAGCCTCTCATCCAGCTCGCCAGCAGAGGCCTCAGGAGCTGCCCAACAACACAAGCATGTATCGGGTGCCAACGTAATGGTGGGGGCGCTTTTTAATGAGATGTGAGTATTCTCATCTAATGGAGAGGAGCTGAGGCACTGAAGTCCATTGTGATAACATTGTAGAAGGATGCCCAGTGTAATCTGGGCCCTTGTCACAGATAACCTGAGTTCTCACCAGTCAGCGAAAGGAATGGAGAGCATTGTAGGCAAAGAACAGTCTCAACAAGACACAGAAGCCTAAAACCCTCTGGGATCTGGCAACTGCAAATAAAGTATGGACTGTTGGCTCCTGGGAGGAGATAAGAGGAGGCTGTGGCCATTCTCAGGGTGACTCCCTGGACCCAGAGCTGAGGACTACACCCAGACAATGCTTAGTAAATGTGTTTTGATTGGAGACTGCCTTCTTGAAGTAAGAGCTGGGATAAGCAATTCATTCTTATAAAGCCCCAGGCACTGCCACATGCTGAGGTGCATTTATTAAAGCCTTTGATGAGAAAGAGGAGAGGAGGGGGTGGGGAGCTGAAGCAGGGTGGTCACCCTCACCTCCACACACTCCCAGTTTCCAGAACGGAGGCCCCAGGTTTAAGAAGGGAAGGTGGAAACTTCTTAAAACTCTAACTGGAGCCAAGCATGCCTCTCAGAGGTTGTCATTACTCTCCAATCAGTTGGGAAACCAAGGCTAAATAAGACAATGTTCTATCTGATGAGAAGGGAAAGCGAGAAGCAGGGTTTTAATCTGGAACTTGTTGCTCCTGCATTGAGCCCTCTCTCCCTGTGATGACAGGGCAACCTGGGGAAGGTGTGATTGTTATAAGTGAGTGACTAGCCTAGACTGGGGTACTCTCTTGGCTGTTCTACTAGCAGCAGAGGTCTGTGGATGAAACCTCAGGCTCTTTCGCTACAGGGACCAGGATAAACCTGTTAGCTGTTCTCTAAGGAGTTCCTTGTCCAGCCTGAAATCACATTTTTGCATCTCGGAAAGGCACACCCACCCTGATCCCTGTTCTTCTGCAGGGAGACCTGGTACTGTGCCCTTCTTGGGACCTAGGAGCCCAGAGTTACAGTTTGGTTCCTTTCTTATGCATCCAGTCAAGAGACTGCCTCTTTTGTCCTGTTTCCCCACTCTATGCTGAGAAATTCAGGAACCTCTAAGATCTCTTAAGAGACCCTTAAGCCTCTCTCTCTCCCCTCTTTTCCCCAACACCCAGGGTTTCCTCTGGTAACCTGGCTACAAGCTAATGTTACCCCTCACAGGTCCTTGGAAAGTTCTAAGTTAAGCCTTCCTAAGAGCAGACAAGGCTTCAATACAACCAGGCCAGGTAGGTAGGTCAAGGAGTTAGGAGAAATAGCAAGTGTCTCAATTCAAAGCCAATTTCAACAGCTTCATTTGAGAAAGACATCCTGAGACCACTGGAAAACAGCTTTTGGAGTCATGGAAACTTTCAGGCATTAGTGTTTGCTCCACTTTCTAGCCTTGGTCCCATGGGCCTATGGCTGCCCTTTCTGAGGCTGGTCTCAGGGCTGGAGGGAAAGTTACTACAGACACTGGGCTTTTATGGTACAGGTAATCCTGCCACCCTTCCTAGACTAGAATGATAGTAGAACTCCTATGGCTCCTGACACATTTAAGAGTGATGGCAATTTCATGGTATAAGGCTTGAGATGCAGCCGACCACGCCCAGTAGTCACCAAGGTTATACAGTTTCATTATGGGGATCTCTACCTTCCAACATGGGGAGGACTCCCCAGGACAGACACAGCTGGGTGGCCATTTACAGGTTTCTTTTATTCATAGGAATATTTTCCCTGTGTACCACATGCATGCACGGTGCCTGAGGTGAGCCCCTATGTGGGTGCTGGGAACCAAATTCTGGTCCTTCACAAGAATAAGTGCTCTGAACCAACTCTCTCGGCCCCACTTTTGTTTTTGTTCTTGTTTTTGTTTTTTTAAATTAGGTTCAAAATTAAAAGTGACAGCAGTGAGCCCTCCCTGTTTGTGCAGACATTTGGCCTAAGGTAGGGACCGGGGGCATTAATTAGACTCACCAGTCTCCCCCAGGAGATCTGGTCATCACTACAGAAGATAGTGTCTCCAGCACCAGAAAGTGACTTGGCTCCTCTCAAGTCCCAGCCTGGAGAGGGATCTGTCTTAGTGGGCCAACCTCAGAGGCACTAGGCCCTCCCCCTGACGCCTCCCCCAGCCCAGCCTAATTCAGTCCTAAGTATTCCTAAGGTGCCTTCCAATTTCCTGCTGTAATAAATGGCACAGAATGCAAATGGAGGTGGATGTGGGACACAGATGTTTGCACTAATTTAATTGAGGGAACACCTTGGATTAAACACTTTGCAAAACACTCACAAATAGGTTCAGTGCATTTGGTAATGAAAAGCATCCCAGCCCCCTGGCACTTTGGAGAGGCTGCCTGGGGCTGAGAGTAGGAGGGTCTGGGGGAGAGGCCCAGAACGTGGGAAGACAGGAAGCCTTGAACCAAGGAGAAGGCAAGGGAACCAGGTCTCTGGGAGAGCTACCAGCAGATCTTCCCCTAGCTGGGACCCACCCTGCTAAGAAAATCTAGAAGAGCCAGGGGTAAGGGAGGCAGCATCTGCCTTCATAGGTGGGCACCTGCTTACCTGTAGGGGTCAGCAGGAGACAGATGCTCCCCATCCACAGACCCCACCTACAAGCTGGAGGCTTCTACCCAGCTAGCTGAGTTACATTCACCTGAATGGGATTTGACTCATTGTACACTGTGGCGTGGGAGGCAGACATTAACAGATGGTGAAAAGTACTTTAGGGAGGTAGATAAACCTTGGGAGCCAGAGAAGGGCATGAGTGGGTCTGAAGACCAGTGAAAAGCAACGGAGATCATTCGATCACATGCTTTGCCATGCATGCATGAGGACCTGAATTCTTGAGGACCCAAGTCGGAATCCTAAGAACACACAAGAAAGCTAAGGTGGTTACGTGTGCACTGGAGAGATGAAGACAGGAGGATTCCCTAGAGCTTGATGAGCAGCCAGTGTAACCAATCCGTGAGCTCCAGGTTCAGAGAGAGACCTTGTCCTAAGAAATAAAGTGGAGAAGCACTTGAAGAAGCTAATGTCAACTTCTGTCTTCTATGCATGTGTGCGTGCTCACATGACTCATGAACACACACAAAGACCAGTGGGGGAAATAGGAAGACATTCCTTCCTGGCAGACAGAATGTTGCTAGCAAAGGCAGCGCTGGGTTGAAGTCTCTGCAATAGCAGAGACTCTGAAAACAAATATAAAAAATGGCCTTGAACTCATTCAGGGGACAGGTACACAGTGAAGATGGGCTGCTTCCCCCAGCCTCCTTACACCTTCGTTACAGTCTACTGCAGGGGAGACAGCAGAGGTCTCTGGGCTGCTTCAGTCCAGAAAGGTTCCAGTAGTCAGGTAAATCTGCCATTCGTTCTAATCCTTGCTCTGTGAGTCTCAAGAGTTCAAACCAAGCTTGGATGATTTTATACTCCTGAAAACAGAATCCCTAATTTTCAAACACAATGATCAGTTCAAGAGTAATAACCATTCATGTAATAACCTCTTATACTTCTGCAGTGTGCTATAGTTTATAAAACACTTTCGCATGTCTCTTAGATTCCTTCACACGGCCTTCCAGGAAGACAGAACGGGGGAGTTTGATTATTCTTGCTTGCTGGGTGAGAGAATCAAATCACAAGAGCCCAGCTAAGAACGCAACAGGAGCAGGATTCAAACCCAGCCTACCTGACACCTAAGTGCACACAGGTTCAAACCTTCACTGGCACACTTGCCCAGTACCTAGAAGCACGGCAGACTCAGACCTCAGCACAGCCATGAAGTACAGCTAAATGCAAACCTAAATGAAGAAACAGCCTCCCAGGGATAGCTCTGGAGCAAAAGACAACAAGCACCAAAACCCAAAACCCAGGAACTAAAAACAACACACACACACACACATACACACTCGAATTCACATTCATTCACATTTATCACACATGAAGATCTGAGCCAGTTTCCCCAGGCTAACCCTACCTAGCACAGAACAGACTTTTATTCCCAATAGCAAAACTCCTGGCTGGGCAATAGTCCAAAACAGTCCAAAGCAATAGACAAGAATACGCCTTGGGTCCTGTGCTCCCAGAAGCACATAGGCATAGTGGGTGGCCTGACACATGTCTGAGCTCTGGTGTTCTCAGGAATAGCAGAGTTCACACTTCCGAGGCGGTGTGCGGTTAGGCAGGGTGGCTGAGCGAATGGGTGATGGGCAGCTGGAGTGAAGAGGTGAGGAGGAGAAAGCACAGGATTCTTCACAGGTAGCTCATGGGTAGCTCCTGCTGGCGTCACCATAAGCCTGCCCCTTAATGAGGACAGAGGAGCTGCAGGTTGCTCAGCCGAAGTAATCCGCACGTAACAGGGCTCATGTGAACATGTGTGAGATGGGGCATTGGCGCCTCCAGCACAAGGGCCAGTGCTCAGAACAGGACACAGAAGAAAGCACCATTTTGACCTGCAACAGACAGGTGCTGAGGGACAGGGGACCACCCTCATCCGTTTCCTGCTACTGGGGTTTACTCATCCATTACATCTCTCCTCTCAATCAACTCACCTTGCTGTTCCAGCCAGGCAAGGCTGTAGAAGCTAGGGTTAAGGAAGCATGAGATTTAGTGCTTAATGTGAGTAATGTGTATGAGGTCCTGCGGTTACCTACAGGGAAAGACAGAAGAGCGGACAGAGCAGCGAGGTGGAAGCAGGCCAGACCCAGAGGAGGCAGCCACGGAGGAACTGCTACAGCAGGAGCAGGAGAAGCCTTGGATAAAGAAATTCTACACAGAGAAGCAGCAAGTGCCAAAGCAGCCAGGCAGAAGCACAGAGCACTGAGGGGACCTGCATGGGTCTGCTACCTGGGACCTTGTGGCAAGAATATGCCACCCCTGAGGCAGATGAAAGCATGGCCGGGAGAAGGTGGGAGAAGAAGCTGGAAAAGCAAACCATGGTCAGCCAGGCCAAGGCAGCTGGCTCTCAGGCAGTTATTAGTGAAAAGCCTAGAAGTGGTTCAGCACAGGAGTCACATGTCACAAACAGTAGCCCTGCCTTATCCACAGGAAAGAGATCCCAAGACTCTCAGTAGCTATCTGAAGCCATTGAAGGTGATAAATACTCTCACTCTCTCTCATACATATGTATATGTGTGTGTTACACACACACACACACATATATATATATATATATATATATATATATATATATATATATATATATATATATAGTAGTGTGTAATTCATAAATCAAGCAAGAGACTAACAATAGCTAAGTCGGGCAGTGGTGGCGCACGCCTTTAATCCGAGCACTTGGGAGGCAGAGGCAGGCGGATTTCTGAGTTCGAGGCCAGCCTGGTCTACAAAGTGAGTTCCAGGACAGCCAGGGCTGTACAGAGAAACCCTGTCTCGAAAAACCAAAAAAAAAAAAAAAAAAAAAAAAAAAAAAAAAAAAAGCTAAATAAAAATAGAATAATTACAGTTTTATTACAGATTGTTACCACATATTACAATAGGAAATCATTCAAAACTTATGGGAAATTTCTGGGTAATATTTTTTGACTAGTAGTCGACAGTAGAGAGCTGAAACTAGGAAAACCAAGGAACAGATACGGGAGGCTGCTCTATACACAGTACTAATTGTGCTCCAGCTACGGGGGCACAGTGCTGGCCTCCACTACAGAGAGTCTCTCCTTGACCAGCTCTGATGATAAATGAGTCTGACAAGGAGGTCTCCTCTTCGATTCATATAATTAATTTTCCCTTGAGAAGTGGCCAATTTAGGAGCGCGTTTTTCTTTTAGAAGAGACAGACTGGCTGACTAACCGAAGGCCACAGGAGAGGTTCCACAACCAGCCAAGTCCAGCACCTGCATGGAAGAGCACTTGGAAGTCCTTGGAAACCTCCTTCCGAGGTTCACAGTTCTCGCTGAGGATCTGGGAAGAAGTTAAGAGTGGCTATTGTATGAGTGAAGATGTCAGATGAAGTGGAGAAGAAGAGCAGTTCTGCTGGGTGCCGGATTTGTGAGCGACTGCGTTTCTCTGGGCAAGGGAAAGAGTGGAGCGGGAGTTTCCAAACCCTGTTCAAAGCTGCTCCCAGCAGGACAGGGTCTCCTTTCCTTCTTGTCTTTTCCTTCCCCTCCCCCAACTCTCTTTCCTAAGCCCCTCTCCAAAAAGGTTTATGGAGAAGACTCCAAATAGCCCCCTCTCCTGCAGGCATAGTCACACCAACTGAAAGGAGATTTAATTAGCAAAATCTCGTTAGGCAAACGAAATTATCCGTAAGACAATACTCTTCTGGACAGGGGGTATGATTAAACAAAGCCATTAATTGAGAGAGTCGCTTTGGCAGCTCTCGAGTTGCGTTCATCTCCGGGCAGGCTCCACTCTGCCTCCGTGGACCAGAGGGGAACAGAGGCAGGCCTCCTCCCCTGCCTGCCTAGCCCATCTCCTCTCTGCTCTTCCCAGGGCCCCTCCGGTTAGGGCTGCAGACCTCCTCGGCATCTCATCAGCGGCCTCTCTGCTGCCAGATTCCCCGCTAAAGTGCCTTGATTGCATAATGTCTATTTGCATAATGTAAATTGCAATCTCCTAGCTTGGGAGGCAGGAATCACAGAACAGCCATTATTTTTTACCACTCCACAAAAAATTCTACATTTAGAAAGCAGATTTGCAGCTCAGAAAGCCATATAAATCTGAATCTGCCAAAAAACGCCATTAAATCACACCAATTAAGCTGGACCTAGGCAGAGCCCAACCCTGCTCTCTCTACACTCCAGTCCACAGAAGGCCATAAGACATGGGAGGCCAAGACAGTAGGGCTGGAGGCAGATGCTGAAAGGACCAGGCAGGGAACTCTCTCTTACAAGTTTGATCAGCACACTACCCATAACATCCCTCTATACACACACACACACACACACACACACACACACACACACACCACACATATCTTGGCTGATATTTCTTTAGTAGTAGTAGTAGTATGTCTGAGATTTCTTTATTAGCAGTATTAGTAGTAGTATTAATATTAATAATTTTTTTTTAATTTGGGGGAGAAGGTCTCTGTGTGTTATCATCGCTGGCCTGGAACTAGCTATGTTGGCCAGACTGGCCTCAGAAACACAAAGATCTGCCTGCTTCTGCCTCAGTGATTGAGACTAAAAGTATGCACTACTGTGCCCAGTTTGCTGCAGACTTGTGATTTCGGAGAACAGAACATAAGAAGGTGAAACTGCACCTTTAAGCAAAACCAAAGCGAGGCCTGAGCCAGGCACTTCACAGAGGATTAAAATCAATTCCTATCAGCTCTGCTGTTAACCTTCCTTTTCTCCAGCTGAGGGGAAGAAAAAGAGGGAACGCAAAAACCTGGCTCTGACTTGGCTGTTGTGGATGGAGTTCACTCTGAGAGTCCTTGGAGAGAGGGGTGAGTCCCAAGGTCTGGAAGTGCGGTACTCCCTTGAACAACCACCCAGCACTCTGGCTTCTCCGAAGCAGTGTACCTGGATACTCTTTTGCCTCTTTATTGCTCATTCAATATTCATTTGTCAAAGGGCAAGATGCTAATGTGTATTATTAAAATATCAATAGTTTATGAGTGAACTTTATGGCAAGTACAGTTAAAGGCAAGATTCTTGACAATCTCTCCCAAGCAACAGAAAGGAATGAGCTTTCTCCCTAGCTTCTTTCTTTCTAGTCTTTCTAATTTTCTTTTTTTTTTTTTTTAATTTACTGGATAAATGAATGGCAAAATCACCATTGAGCACCATGTGCCAGGAATGAGTATTCACAACTGGTTTGCCCCACAGTGGTCCTAGGAAGTGGATACAATGTGATAGATACCTTTAGCTGCTCAAATTTAACAAGTTTCCTGACCTAAATTTCATGAGAGAATAAAAAAAGAGGAAATTATTCTATACTTTTATGCCAAACTATCTTCATAAGTAGGCCCACTTTAACTCTGCCTAAGCAAGTCCCAGAATCTGAGTGCTAAAGACAACACTGGGGATGATGTCATCAGACATTTTCTTGTTAGAGGAGAATAAACTGAGACTCTTTCTTTTGGAGAGGAGAGGGGAGGTTCTGAGACAGGGTTTCTCTGAGTATCCCTGGCTATCTTCTGTAGACCAGGTTGGCCCTGAATTCTTTCTTTTAAATTAGATTTTATTATTAAATTAGATTCTTTTAAATTAAATTTTGTTAACATAATAGTTACACACATTAAAGGGGATTCAGTGATTGTCTATACATGCCTACAATATACACTGACCAAATAATGAAGTAGTTCAAGTCTTGATGATAGTTGAATTTCAACTGTTCCGTAGACTTTCTTCCTGTCCTCTGGGTCTTCTTTTCTTTGTACATACAGAGCTAATAACAGAATCCCATAACATAGGGTGAAGTGAGAAAATAGATCCCAAGGGCTTAGCATAGTGCCCAGTAAACATTCAGCAATCGTTGCTTACTAATATTAAATTTGACTTCGCAAGGAAACAAAGCCTGTTCACTGAGTACCCCTCTTCTCTGCCTGGCTCCTGGTACCAGCCGTTCCCAAGGGCCAGCCCTTGTCAGATGGACTAGCTCTGTTTCTACTCTTTGGTGACTTGGGATACATTTTTATCTCTCTTTTTTTAAATTTATTTATTTATTATATGTAAGTACACTGTAGCTGTCTTCAGACACACAAGAAGAGGGCGTCAGATTTCATTACGGATAGTTGTGAGCCACCATGTGGTTGATAGGATTTGAACTCAGGACTTTCGGAAGAGCAGTCAGTGCTCTTAACTGCTGAGCCATCTCTCCAGCAGTCATTTTGATCTCTTAAGTCACAATTAAGAAGCAGACCATCTAGATTCTCTTCAAAATTTAGCAGCACCTTTATCAGGCATGGGAAAGGAGAGGAGAGTAGTCCCCTGAAGAGTGAGCTCGCCAGGCAGTGGTGGCGCACGCCTTTAATCCCAGCACTTGGGAAGCAGAAGCAGGCGGATTTCTGAGTTCGAGGCTAGCCTGGTCTACAGAATGAGATCCAGGACAGCCAGGGCTATACAGAGAAAACCTGTCTTGAACACCCCACCCCACCCCCAAAATAAATAAAATAAATAAAAAAGTAAAAAGAGTGAGGCTCCAAGACCAGAATGAGTGATAGAGGAAAAAGAGACTAGCACAGGAGTTGGAGAGACCAGAGAGGGGTTGGTTTGCAGAATTCCTCAACCCCATCAAGTCCCTTGTAGACCTTTAAGCTCTGAGATTTACCTGGAACCTACTCCAACCTTGGTGGCCATGACAATGTTGAGATGTGGGAAGCCTTGGCGTGAGCAGGGGCTCCAGGCTTACAGAGTCTTTGTTTACAGGTCTAGAATATAGATCTAAGATTCCAAGGTGGGTTATAAGTTATATACTGGGTTTACTCTCCCTGGTATGGGCTATGACATCACAGTTTCTCCCAGCACAGGACCTGCTAGTACTACCACACCCTTCCTGGGAAAAGGCTGAGTTTGGCTTTGAAGGGTTTCCATGGCTAAGGCTTCTTTCCAGGGTATAATGCATGTTATGTTGGTAAATCATGTGTTGTTTAAGCACCCTAAGATGCTGACGCTAGAAGCAAGGTTGCCCCCCTCAGCCCACTTCAGATCCAGGCATGATTATGTCCCCTAAACATAAGTCCTGAGCCAGGCCAACCTTTAGGTTCTGTGACAGAAAGGAAAAAACAAACGAACGAACAAACAAACAAACAACCAGTAAGTAACTAAGGGTATTAAAAACAGAAGAGCCTGAAGATAAACCATTTCCAACCAAGGTTACTACGTCTTTTCCCATAATGCAAAATATGCCTCCAGTGGGAACAGGAGGCCAGAAATTCAGCTTCAAGAAGTTAACCCATAGACAAGAAACTGCAGCTGGGGACTGCCTCAACTTCCCCAGCTGGTTTCTTCTGGATGACTGTGAGTGTAGCCGATGTGATGATGCCATTTTCCTGCTGTTACTTGTTCTTTTATTTAAAGTCTCACTTGAGGGGACTCGCTGCTCTGTACAGGGCTTGCTCAGTTGTGAGTTCCGCGGGCTGCCTCAATGGGACTTGTCCAGTTTCTACTAGATGTTTATAAGCCCTAACTTGATATCACCTTTTGTTTGTGCTCTCAATTGGGATATTCCGATTACCTCTACCACCTGACTTGATGATATTTTCGCTGTCTGCTGCTTCTATGGTTACTCACTATTTCTTCTTTTATCTTTCGTTTGTTATCTACTTAATAAACTCGTTCATTCACAACTGAAAGTACAGCGATCATAGATCATTCTCAGACTGTACAGAACACATCGTTCCCCCAGGAAGGGTCAACTTCAACTGTTCTGAGCAAATAGATAAGGTCAATTGTACCAGGCCAGTAGCGGCTTCAGTAGGTTGCTGTCTCCAAAGATGAGAACAACAGCATACAATGGCTTCCATATCTATAGGTTATATCGCTGATTCAGTTCATCACAGATAGGAAATATTTGATAAATAAAGTATCTGTAAGGAAGGAGGAAGTATAAGCATTGTTTTGTTTCCTGTTATTTTGTAAGCAACATAGTATTGGCAACTATTCGCACAGCATTTACATTGTGTTCAGCCTTATAAATAATCTAAAGATGATTTCAAGTACGTGGGAGGACGTGCATATGCCATTTGTAAATACTATGCCTGCCAGTATCTGCATCTACATCTTCAGATTTGGGGCTCTGCAAGGGGTCCAGAACCATTCCCTGTAAATACAAAGGGATGACTAAAGACATTTAAAACACATACACACACACACACACCAGCAGCAGCAGCAGCAGCACCACCACCACCACCACCACCACCCTGCCACCACACTTGGCTCTTCTTTTAGCGGGATGTTGATACTGTTGAGAGGCAGTGAGGACTGTAGACCTTTGTACCTGTTCTGACGGACAGAATGAAGTTTGGGTGCTGCTACTTGACTTTATGGAGCAAGTCATGAAAGGCAATAAAGCTTCCCCAGGGCTTTTGCTCTCCCTCAGGCTGCTTCACCTTAGAATTTGTCAGCCATATCGTAAGGAAGCCCAGACCACATGGAAATGCCACAAAGTTCTGACCGACAGGTCTCTGTCAAGAGCTAGAATCAAGGCTGAGAATTTTGAGTGAATAAGCCTAGGGTGGTTCTACCATTCAGCTCTGAGTTGCCTTAACTGAAATCCCGTACCTGATTGACAGAGACAGGCTGCCTTCATGATAAATTCCTGACTCACACAGTATATGGGCAGAATAAGCACTCATCTCCTGTGTGTTGGAGGTCAGTTTGTTACACAGCCTACTGAGACACCAGTAGAATTAAACACTACTGTGTATTGTTTCCAGCAAACTCAGCATCAATCACTGGATTCCCCTGAATTCAGACTTTCTGTCTCTTTCCTCTTGATCTTGTCCCTCTGGGCCTCTCATCTTCTGCCTCCCTCTTCAAAGAGCACAATCCTCACACGTGAGGTGGCTTTGGCAACTACTACCTGAAAAACCTTTGACACCTGCCCAACCCAGAGCCCTGGGTCTGCCCTTGGGTTTTCACTGGAGGTCCAAGAGTGTCCCTATGAGGGAGCTTTCCCTGAGCTTGGGTGGCCCCGTGCTCAGAATGCCAGACTTCCCTACACAATGGGGAGGGAGCTCTCATCCAAGTTCACGCTCAGCTTGTTCCTTAAACATGTCTTGACTTATGAGGTCCCAGTAACCTCCACTATGAGAAGACATTGACTCTCGCAGAGGTCATTATCCAGTTTCTCTGACCCACACTCGTGCCCACACCCTTATCCTCCGTTCTAGGCAGGCTTTCCTGGAACGACAAAGGAACCCTTCCCCATACCTTCAGCCTGGGGATTCTACCACTCTAGATCCAGGGCTTGAGAGGAGGTGCCCTGGAAGCTGAGGCCCGTCAATCACTCACTCAGGCAACCAGCACTGAATTGCAGGCCATTAGGCAGAGGACCGGCGCCCTGCTCACTCACCGGGCAGCCATCGGCAGGATGTTAGCCGATCGCAAGGCGGCCATTCTTATGATTTATTCAAACACTCATTACAGTCAATCTATTTTTACACAGAGGTGAAGATGTGCACTGATAACGGTTAATCATTTATAATTCCATGAACTGGTTGAAAGCCAATGTACTATCAAAGTCGCAGCAGGAGTTCCTCAAGTCTCAGATAGCCCCTGAGGCAAAAAAAGAGAAGTCTTTATGCTGGCCCTGGGTAACCCGGTCACTTGCTTGGTAATACTTATCAACAAGGTAGAAGGTGAGTCCCAGACCTGCTCCACTGGATCTCATGCCCTGCTGGAGGGAGTGCAAGCCAGAGGAGCGGGCGGTTCCGCAGAATACCAGAAGAGAGAGGTCACATCGAGCCGGAGTTACCAAGGACTGTGCAGAGAAGCCTGGGCTTTGCCCAGATCCTACAGGTGGGCAAACCGATGCCAGGTATTGGGGCAGGGGGAAGGAAGGACAACACTGAACCCGTCAGCCTCAAATGAGGTGGAAACATTACAGCGCTGAAGGAAGGAATCAGCAGTATATTTCCTTGCCCTTCCTTCGCACATCCACAGAAATAACCAAATACGAAAGAAAACACTAGCTATGAACATGGCCCAGATTGGGGCCCGATGTCGTCCACTCTTTCTTTCCCTGCACCCCTGCTCAAACCACCAACTGAAGTGGCCAAAGATCAGGTTGGCCTTACAAACCAAGTGCTCCCTTCCCTGGCGCTCACGACACATGTAACATATCAAATCCACCTTTATGTCCAACCAGTACAGTCTAATTTAGTAGCATGTCATATTACAGAGCTTCATCATAGTCACATTCAAACATAATCTAATTACAGTCCCACCATATTTTACATTCTGACTAGTTCACCGTTCCGTGTGTCTCTTCTGCGATGGATAGCAGTTAGAGATCAGGCTTAGGGCTGGTCCTGAACCCATAACCTTATGGGGTCAGCATGGAAATGCCAAACAAAGTTACTTACAGTTCAGGGTTTCTTTTCTAGTGAGCAGCATGGAGAAGCAGAACCCCTTAAAGTCTTGTTCCAGGCTTCACCTGCCAAGAAAAGGAAACATCTTTATAGACTGAGTGAAATTCTGAGGTTAAGAAGCAGGGTGGGCATGGGGTAGAGCCAGGGATGAACCTGCTTAACAGGGGCCAGCAGGGGAAAGCTTCCTAGAGAAGATTTCAGGTAGACAGTGAGTACTGTCTTCTACAAGTGAGTCAGGGCAGACCGGACCACACTCCCCTCCACCACACCTCATTTCTGCTGATTCTTCAGCCCCTTCCCTACAAAATGCCAGGAGGAAAAAACCAACCAAACAAACTTCTTGGTGGTTGAATGCCCCAAGCTGTCCAAAGGAATAATCACTGTGGAACTTTCTACCCTGTGAAAGACCCTGTGCAGAGGGACAGAGCTGAGAGCCCTATGAAAGTTTGGGCAGGGAAGTTTGCACAACACAAGCAAACAAAACCGACTCCATTGTTCGTGGTGAGAAGATAAAAGTCTTGTGGCAGGAAGAACTTTTTTCATTTTTAAAAGTTTTGAGATTATAATTATATCATTTCCCCCTTCCTAAACAGGAGGAACTTAAGGTGAAAAGTCCAGGGGGGTAGAAAGAAAACTGTGCATGAAAAAGAATGATAAAGACAATTTTGAAAAATAAAAGGCCTGTTTTTCTTTTCTTTTGGGGGTAAGACTTTTAAAAAATAGAGGCATACATTTATCAGGTGTCTACTTCATGATCTAGATGTATTGAATACCCAGGAATAGGTCCTGTGTTTAAAATGTTGCCACCACCTTACTTAAAAATAAATTTATCTTTCAGCGTCACCACAAGAAGGATTTTTATATTTTACTATTTTATTAAATCTATATTTTATTCAAATCTTAAAATAATTTATTATTCATAATTTTTTGATGTATAATAATTTATTAAATATTTATATTTTACTATTTTCTATTAAAATGTCACAGGGTTAGGGAAGTTGAGAACCACTGCTCTAGAGTCTATTTGATGAGGCAACATGCTCTCTCCCTGCCCTTTGGGTCTGTCCACCTGAGACACCAACAACTTTGAGGATATCTCTGCCATTTCTTTTTTTTTTCTTTTCTTTCTTTCTTTCTTTCTTTTTTTTTTTTTTTTAAAGATTTCTTTATTTATTATATGTGAATACACTGTAGCTGTCTTCAGACACTCTGGAAGAAGGCATTAGATCTTGTTATGGATGGCTGTGAGCCACCATGTGGTTGCTGGGATTTGAACTCAGGATCTTCGGAAGAGGAGTCAGTGCTCTTAACCGCTGAGCCATCTTACCAGCCCATCTCTGTCATTTCATTTGCATATGATGTAAAGTCAAGAAGGGAAACTGCTGTGCTCAAGGACCAGAATCCAGATTGCTATAAAGCACTGAGCAAGATAATAATAATAATAATAATAATAATAATAATAATAATAATAATAATGCCTAAACTAGAACGTTCATTTTTCCATCACCAGCTTTTATTTCTTGCACACCAACATCATGACAACCACAAATTAAATAATTTTGAAAGTCACGGGGAAATTTGCCCACAATCTCATTACTTGAGACTATCAAATTATACTTTATGTCCACATGCAAATCCATTTTCTTTATGTAACTGTTGAAAATGAATTGACAAGTATATATACACAAAACCTAGCTCTTATACTAAAAAAAAAAAAAAAAAAAAAAAATTAATTGCACAACCAGAATGGGTTGAACTAGCTTGAAAAACAACAACAGAAAAGCCGTGGGTCATCTGAGTTCAGTGCAATCTCGGGATAAGTTCTGGATGCTGCCAAACTTGTTAAATGTGATCTTAACAGCCATACAGTGTCTTGGCTGAGGTACTGATGATGTCCCTGGACTTACCAGGTCATATTAGTTCTGTATGCTGCAAAGCCCTCATATTTTAAGAACTTTGACATCAGTGAGTAAAAGAGAGAGGAGAAAAAGTCTAATAGGCGGGCTCTGGTATCACGGTGTTCATGGTTCAATCCAAACTTGACTATGGGTAAGTTCCCAAACTCCTTTGTGCCTTAGTTTTTTATCTTTAAAATAGGACTAATTAAATCTCAAGTTCTGAGAGTGGTTGGGAGGACTGTGGGGCACCATACAACCTAAGGCATGTTAGAATAGTGTCCCATACAAAGCAAGCACTCACTGAGCAGCAGGTATTATTGCATTCTTCTCAGTAGGAAGAAGACACAGAAGAAGAAATCGGACCTGTATCTGCCTTTTGTCCTTCTTAGTACCCACTGGTGACAGAGTTAGGGCGCCATTGCCTAAAGCCGCCTGGCCCCTCGTCCTCAGAGTAGACATCCAAATACATAAAGAAATCACAAAAGAGAGACTACATTATTCTAGAAGGCAGGCTCAAGACTAATCAAAGATTCTAGGGGAAGCTAGTCTTCGCATAACAAGGGATTCTCTAATAATGAGAAACACTCAGAGTGAATAAGGCTTCATTCCAAATAGTGACTCATAGTCCTGAAGGAGCTTCCTGCACTACATGAAAAGCTGTGCCAAGGAATGTTGTCCCAGATTTGGCCTTCAGCCATCAGCAAAATAAAAAAAGAACGCACACACATGCGGGGGGGGCGGGGAGAGACAGAGTGAGACAGAGTAAGACAGACAGTATGTTTAAAATGACATTTCTACTTACTGTACACAGGTATATGTATGGGTATAGTGTGTGTGTGTGTGTGTGTGTGTGTGTGTGTGTGTGTGTGTACGTGAGTTTCCCACTGAACCTGGAGCTTGTGTCTTTTGACTAGGCTGGTAGTCAGCAAGCCTTAGCATCCCCTTTCTCCACACCCCCTAACACCCCCTGCCCCCCAACACTGTGCTTACAGGCTCGTGCAAGATCACAGCAGCTTGGGAGATATGTAAGTGATGGGATCTGAACTCAGGTCATAAAAGCTCTGATAATTCTTATTTTGATAAAATATTAATCATGCTATCTTTCAGCATCACCTTAGAGCACAATCCAACCTACAAAAGAGCAAATGTCTTACAACTAAGGGTCATTCGTTGAATTGAATGATTAAAATATCATCAAAATCATATCCTCTCCAACAGGGCAGCTGCACATATGAACTCATGGGAATTGTGACAGTGTAGACCTGAGACAAGCTTCAAACAAACAAAATCTGAGCATGGAGCGAGGAAGGTAGGCAGGAAACCCCATTCCTATCTGAGGAACTGTTGGCATCTGATAGCTTCCGGGAGAAGAAGAGTCACCTTTGTGCAATGGTGTGACCCCTGGAAGACTGACCACACTCCAGGGCACGCCTCGCTCCCAAGAGAAGAAGGGTAACACAAACTGAACTCTGTGGGGGAAGTAGAGAAGCAGTGGGGAGGTGGAGGTAAAGAGAGAGATGTGACAGGTTGAGGGGCGGACATGATCAAAGCACATTGTGTTACATTCTCCAAGAATTGACACAAATGCTTCAAGTCACTCTCTTTTCCCCCTCATTTCCATCTGTCATCTCTGTTTCTGTCTCCAGCTGTCTCTTTCTCATCTGTCTCTCTGTTTCTTTCTGTCTCTAACTTTCTTTCTTTTCTTCTTTCCTCTTAACTCTACTTACTTCTTCTCCTACCTCTGCTCCTATTGAAAATCCTGCTCCTATTAAAAATCACATACTGTATCCTGATGATGGTTTCTCTTCTCTCTACTCCTCCCAATTTCTCCTCCCCTCCCCTCCTACTCAGGTCCACCCCTTCTGTCTTTCATGAGAAAACTAACAGGAAAGGAGCTGAAGAGGTGGTTCAGTGGTGAAGAACACTTTCTGTTTTTCCAGAGGACAGGAGTTCTATCCCCAGTTCCTCTATCAGGCCTCTCAAAACAGCCAGGGGACTTAATATAGTTAAAAAAGAAAAAGAAAATAAACATGTTTCTAAGGAATAATAATAAAATGTAATATAATTAAATAAAACAAAACTAACACACACGTATATATAGGTATAGATATATATGTGTGTGGGGGTGTGTGCATGTGTGCATGCGCACATGCGTGCACACGCAGAAGACCCATGGAGTAAAAAGAAGGAAGAAAAAAAATTAAATATATATGTAAATGAAATAAAAATAAGATAATTTTTTTTTAAATAAAGGAAAGAAAAGAAGTAAAAGTCTTGGGGCTGGTGAGATGGCTCAGTGGGTAAGAGCACCTGACTGCTCTTCCGAAGGTCCAGAGTTCAAATCCCAGCAACCACATGGTGGCTCACAACCATCTGTAACAAGATCTGACGTCTTCTTCGGGTGTGTCTGAAGACAGCTACAGTGTACTTACATATAATAAATACATAAAATTTAAAAAAAATCCTACAAAATGCTTCATAAACTTCCCTCATCCAACTACAACACTCATTAAAAAAAAAAAAAAAAAAGTAAAAGTCTTGACATAACATAATGAGACAAGGAACATTCAAAGATGCCATTGACTTCATTTTCTGTTGGCCATCTACTGCTGAACATGTAATCTACCCTTAAGAGTAGCTTGTTTCCCCAGTGAGACCCTCTCAGAGAAGGCTAAATTTTTATTTACAACTGGTTATCAATTGGAGATATCTGGGTTTGGGATGAGGGCATTCTGTTCCTATGTCTGTCTGTCTGTCTCTCTCTCTCTCTCTCTCTCACACACACACACACACACACACACACACACACACACACACACACTTATGCAATACAACTTCTCCATATTGTCCTTATCTTTTGTTTCTTACTCTGCATCAATAAAGACGCATCATGCATGCATCCATGGGACTGATATGTTGGAGCCTTCCAAAGACAGCACTTATGTGATCTCAGTAGGAAAACCCTCCATCAAAGGCATGGAGCCATGCAGTAATATGACAAGAATTAGGATTTCAGGCTATCTTCTTCACTCTGAATGTGATATAGAATCATAAATGAAATTGACCACTCATATTTATAGACATGAAGGAATATGCAAAATGGTAAATAAAGGGAGTGATTGGATGGTCGGGTTTGTTTGGAAAACAAATGAGAACGGATAGAAGAAAGCTTCCCCAGGAGGACTTCCAGAACTTGACTTTGCATCCTTAGACAACTGTGCAGCCAGCTGTGAGGCACACCCGGGTAAGTTAGAAGGATGGGGGAAATGATGTTGTTGTAAACAACCATGGTCCAATACAGACAGTGCTATATCAAGGGGTATCAGCCAGATGTGTGGATTCATGATCTGACTTTGCAATTATCTTACTGTTTGATCTTGGAGAAGAACCATTAACGACTTTATGCCTCAATTTTCTTATTAGAAAATGATGAAGTTAGGCTAGGCAATCCTTAATACAAAGTTCCCCAACATCTGATATGGTCATGATTAGTTTCCAGTGAAAGTGCTAAATCTCTTCCTAAAGAGTCTCATAATGTAATTGTATCTAAGAATGAAGATATGGGGTTCAGATATGTTGGTTTCTAGCCGGGGCCCATTAATCTTTTGATCATAGTCTCTCTCTCAGTCTTAATTTTCACCTCTCTAAGAGGAAGAAGACACTGGAAACAACAACTGAGATAATGCATCACATTTATTGAACGACTTGAACTATATTAATAACTTAATAGGATTATTGATGTTATTCAGTGCCTAAAAGGGACTGTAAGCAACTGAGCGGGAAAAAGACAGGTGAATGGCGAAGACTGGGCCATCTGTACCCATCTGACTGTCCAAAACTTTCCTGTTCTTGCCCAAGCCAGACCTTTGAGATCAGATCTATGAGCCACCCTTCTTAGGTGTCAACTATTTCCCTGGATGATCATCTTCTCTGAAAAACTCCTTTAGCATATGAGCAACCCTTCCAAAAGGGAAGCAACTCCGTGAAATCCTGAGTTGGACAAGGCATTCGTGAAGGATACCTATTCATTTACTTCAGTGACTTTAGATGGCACATTCTGTGTACCACTGTTGTAGAGTCCCTATGCTGTTCCACCTGTCTGGATAATAATATACAATTGTTTATATTTACCCTGTGAGATTGCCATTCAAGCACTGTAACTCCTGGCCAGCAGGTTCTACATGACATAGTATTTGAGTGATCAAACATATCATTACTTCTTACTAAATAAACAGGGCTTGAAATTCTTACTCATTGGCATTGAGAACATTGATAACTTTCCTGTAAGCCTACTTCTACAACATTTTTTGACTTTGGGGTCACAGGCAGGGTGAGCAGCTGGTTGCAAAGGCTCTCTCTGCATGTACTTTCAGTGTAGGTATGAATCTGAAGCCCTATATAGAATCTTAGCATTGGTAGCCTAACCCTAAACACTAATGTAAATAGAAGAGTTGCTCTGACTCTCTGAACAGTGGGTGGAAGTCTATGATTTGCTCTCTGAGCCCAGAAGGCAGGCTCACACGTACTGAGCCATGGGGCTCACAGACCAGTCTGACCTTTGCAGAGTTGAACCAGTAGAAGGCAGACTCTCAGGATACGTTGCCCTGACCCTAGAGATGTCTTCTGTAGTACAAAGACAACACTGAGAGTCTGCTACCTCCATCAGTAAGGGCAGCTCCTCTGTTCATACCATGTCTTACTTGTCCAGTTGGCCTCCTGTTTCCAGACTCACCTTGATCTTGCCCATCCACCCACCTCCTTCCTACTCCTAGAGATCCTTTTGGAACACAAATGAGATCACATCCACCCTTCATTAAAAATATTCCAAGATCAGCATCTCTTATTTTTCTGAATTCTGGCAACACTAAAACATTTGGGAAATTCCACATTTTTAAAATGTGGGTTTCTAATGTTTTAGGTAAAAAGAAAAGGACAACTTACCCTCTCCGACCCTGAATGACCACTAAATGGCATTAGGGATCAGTCACCCCTAAAATGGGCCCAGGTCCTGCTTCGTGTTGCCTAGAAAGAATGCAGGTGGTCTCTGAACCTGGAGGTCTCTTTTGTTACAGAGCCAGGTATCTGGAGTAACTGCTGCTGCCTGTGGAAGAGTTTCTGATTTAAGGAGACAAAGTGTAGCAGGTGGGGTAGCCAGTATGTTCTTCTCTGTGCTGGACCCAACTAGAAGCTGAAGAAGGATGTCTTGGAGTGCCAGCGCTGGACCCACTGAGAGCTCCACCTTCTGCTTAATTCATTTTCAAGCAAGAGCTAAGAAGAGCTTTCTGCCTCTTTCCAGGAATGCTGATGGCCTGAGGCTAGTGCTCAAGAGACTTACTCTCAGCCCACCCCATTCCTGAGGCTCCACCCCTTGCTCTGGCCTCTCCTACCCCACCTCCCACCTCCTCTGTGGCAGCTGCACCCCTCCCTTTATTTCCATCCCACTCTTCCTATCAAAGCCCTAACAGCACATATTTTGTTAATTGTACAAACCTAATGGGGGAATGCATTGGCAAAAAAGGGTAATGGCCATCAGACCAGCAATAAAACAAAATTAATGGCCCATAGGAAGAAATCATGTCCACTTAATCCCAGCTCTGAAACTCTAATAGAATAATGGAATACCAACGGAGGGTTTTTTTCTCTCTATGCAGATTGCTTACACCATGTTAATCACTTGCAAAGCAGGCCACATACCACTCTGGCTCACATGACCCTCCAGGGAAAGTAGCAGACCAGAAACATTCAGTGCTAGGCTCATTACTGACATGCACCACCACAGGAACACCTTCCCTCCCTTCCCCAGGTGACTCAGGACAGCTAGTGTGAGAGCCTTCAGGTGTGGTGGGCTGGAAAGCAAGACACAGAATGCCTAATAATAGCAGGCATTTATTGAGTGCTTACTATGTGCCAGACACTGGCTTGTTGAGTACTTTCTGTCTACTGGATTTCTGCAGATCTCATCCTCATTCTTTACAGCCACATGGTGCTATGAGGTAGACACTGACCACCTCTTTACAGTTAAATGCTAATAAATTAAAACTCACAATGCCAAATTCTCTGGTCTCAATCAGCTTCATGTCAAGTGTGGAATAGCCACAAGTGGGATCAATTCACTTCTACTATGAATGACAAAATCCATGCACACAAAGGTTATGTGGTTTGGCCAAGGTAAAATAATGACGTGGCCAACTTCAGGACTAGAATCCAGTGACAATCTCGGTGGTCATAGAGAGGGTTGGAGCCACATCTAGGCTCACGTATGATCCCTTTAGCTATAATAGCCAAAAGTAGAAGCAACCCAGTGTCCATTGACAAAATGATAGATAAAACAAAATGTGGCTGCAACAGTTTGGATCTGAAAAGTGGCTCCCAAAAGCCCCTGTGTTAAAGACTTGGTTACCAACTGTTAATCCCAGAGATGGGTCGAGAAAGACCACTGAACCAAATCATCATGGCCAAATTAATTAAAGCAAGCAATTAATTAAAGCAAGCTTTTTGTTTGTTTACATAGGCTGCCATCCCCTAAGATGGGGTTCAAGAGCTCAGCATTGAATAAGAGGAAGACACTGCTTTTATAGCTCAGGGGTGGGGGCAGGGTTCTAAATGGGGGACTTGGCCAGCCAAGCAGGTATGGTTACAGGAGCAGAACTTACATATAACAAGTTAGTCCCTCCTGGAACAAAGACATGGCCATAGGGCAGGCATAACAAGGTAGTCAATAGTTACTCAAAACAAGGTAGTCATAGGTGTGATACTCTTTTGAAACAAAGATAGGGTCCCAAGATGGTTATAAACAACTTTTTGAAACAAAGACATGATTGCCATTCCTGGAACAGGCAGTACAGAGCCATTGGTAGTTAAGGTTATAGGTGGGGCATAATTCAATCCTTGAGAAACAGAGGTTTAGTCATAAACAGGAATGAGCCTCATTTGTGTTTACTATAAGATGGTTTTTAAGCTTAATATGGAGACAGGCTGGTTCTTCACAACACAACTAAGAGGTGATGGTACTTGGAAGGAGGGGAGGTAGGACCTAATGAAGCAAGTTAGGTCACTAGAGGCATGTCCTTGAAAGAGATGTTGAAAGCCTGCCCTTCCCTGCCTTTGCCACCATTTGGTAAGCAGCCTCCATCAGGACTCATTCCTACCATGATGCACTGTGCCACCACACTGCAAAGCACAGGGGTCACATGACATGGACTAAAGTCTCTAAGCCCAGGAGTCAAAAACAACTGTTACCTCTTTACTAAGATTCTTTTCTCTCAAGATGACCGACGGCTGACTTAACACGGGTAGATACACATAACAGTGAAAAAGATACATGCTACAACATGGGTGAACCTTAAGGACATTGTGCTAAGTGAAATAAGACAGCATGAAAAGGGGAAATACTCTTTGATTCCACTCATAGATGATACGGGGAGGAGCAGTCCAGTCCACAGAGTCAGAAAGCATAATGATGGTTGCCAAAGGCTGAGAGTTGCAAGTTTTAGTTTTACAGGATGAAAAGAATTCTATGAATGAATGGTGGTGAAGACCGTACAACTACATGGATGACAGTGATGCTACTGAATGTTCAGTGCTCTTCAAAATAGTTTTACCTTACACACACATTATACACATACACACCCCACCACCATCACCGTGAACACCCTCTAATTTCTATCAGGAGAAAGAAAACACACAGTAGCTTTAAAAAGTAGAAAGGGGAGGTCTTCCGTAGTCTAAAGACAAGACAAAAGGAGCCAAGGATTGTTGGCAGAGATTCCAGGGAACCCCAAGTCCCTGAAGCCACAGAGGAAGGACTGCAAGAAAGGATGTGAGGACTGCTTTCTCCCAAGTGCAAAACACTGCCAAAGCTGTGGGTCAACCTGAAAGCTGAGTTTTGTGGTAGCACCTAAACCAACGTGACTCTAAAGGGATGGGAAATGATTTATGAAATTATTTGGGGTTTGAAAACAGAGGAAAAAGACTGCCTAGGGGGGAGAGGGGAAAACCGACCTTCTAGTCAGAAATGAGAGACTGTCAAGGAATGTATCCACAGCAACAAATGATGTGCAGGAAGTCTAAAGAGGGAAGGGAATGGGGGGCCCAAGGAAAGATGAGGGGGTTAGAACTCTTAACCTCTCAATGCCCTGTGTGCTGAGCAGCTTGGTGTGTGGGAGGGTTAGACAATATGAAGAATGGCTTTAGTCACCTTAGTCCTAGGACCCTGCGTTTGAACTCTCTGAGTCTCAATTTCTTCATCTCTTGGACCAAGTGGCTGGACTGGAGCAAGATCGGCCTTTAAATTTTGGGTGCCTGCAAGCCTCTTAGATTTTTATCCAGGGAGGTGTGTGTGTTATTCTGGGAACGTGGTATAAACTGTAGCAAGATTTTGAGGTAGTCCACATTTGCAAAGTTCTAAGTCAGAAGGAAAGATTTCCACTAGGTGCATATTTAGCCAAAAAGTCCTAAGATTCCAAGAAACTTTGGACAAAGTATCAATAAATCTATTGGCCTCAACTCAAATGTTTATGCTTGCCTTGTCTGTAAGAGACATTGTGAAAATGCAACAATGATATCCTGATACATTTTGAAAAGTTAAAACCTGTCTCTGGTGCAAGTAAATATTCTTGTTGGAGCACAGGTTTGGCTACAAGCAAGTGAAACTGTGGACCAGGCATGGAGGGGGAGGGAAAAAATTGCTTCTGCTTTGGGGAACAAAGCCATGTGACACAGGAGAAAGGTCAGCTGCAGGATGACCCTGGACATTCCTCATTTGGTTAGAAGTGAAGAGGCCCCAAAGTCCCCTCTGGAGAGGGGTCTGGCTCCAAAGGAAAAGTAAATACAGCCTACCCAGGAGGCTCAGCCCCGAGCAGAACAAATGCATGTCTTTGTGCTAACAAGTCCCCACTGGCATCTGGCTTTACTTTGCATAGAATTCTCAGCCGTGTGACAAGAGAAAGTGACAATCTGAGGATTCATCAAGGGAAGCAGAGCAGGCAAAAATACAGCATTTTGCCACCAACGAGCAATAAGGACTAACCCAGGGTCATGAGGGCAGAGAGAGCATCTACAGCAAGGGTCAGCGCCTGCCAGCCTAGGAGTCAGTCAGTCACAGCAAAAGACAAGCTGAAGTTTAGAGCTGGCTCAAAGTAGGAGCCAAAGTTAGGACAGAGCACGGCTGGAAGTGGTAGTGTTAAGTCTTTAAGGTCAGCACTTTGGAGTCAGGAGGATTGTCACAAGTTCTAGGCCAGCCTTGACCACATCATGAAACCCTGCCTCAAAAACTCTAACCAACCAATAAACAAAAACAAAACAAAAACTCCCCTATCTGTTCCACATTTAAGACAGGGGCTAGGGGGCAGGATTTATTTAGGGAATCTCAGGTGGGAAGCCACATCAGGAATTCATTCATGTATACAATATGTTTTGAATGTCAGCCCTTTTGCTGGGTTGAGATCAACGATGGACGTCAAAGGCAGTTCTCTGACCTGCAGGAACCTATACTCTAGTAGACATGTTCTTAGTCCCTGGACCGTGTGCAGCCAAGGATAGCAATGTACGCTGTCCCACACAAAAATCTTAAACATAAAACATTGTGAGTTCTCTGATGTGAACTTTATAAATGGCAGCATTCTGTCTTGACGTCAAAGGTTGAACAAGCCTGGGGTGAAGTATGAAGAGACAGTAGCAGGCTCTCTCCACGCAGCATTCCCATAACTTTCTATTACTAGGTCCCTTTGGAGGTAATATACCTGTACAGTGGGGGACAGGGGGGTCAGCCACTGTTCTTAGCACAGTACTGGAATGAAGAGATGTTGGTATTCGGTCCAGACCAAATCAACCATCCTGCGCATCTCAGAGGAGTCCCAGAGCCCCTACAAACGACATTAAGGCACTTCCCATTCATTATTTCCCAACTCGCCTCCTGGGACTGGTCCTGAATATTGTTTCATAAATAACTGAACAGAACTCCAGGGTTAGGCAGATGTGCACAGCACTGGTTGATGACAAGGGACTTTGGCTGTGCTAAACGGTTCTGGGATGCTGACTCTCAGCAGAGGGGTGGCTCAGCAGAGAAAGTGCCTGGTGTCCCCACCTGGATCCCCAGATCACAGTGGGATGCTGAAAGAGCATTTGTTTCCAGTTGTTCTTAGCCACTAATTTGGCTCCAGGGTATAACACCAATCTGAGAACAAACGGAGTAGGAAAACCAAGCCTTTCCTAAAGAGACCCAATTTTGCCATAAACAGAGGTGGGGGGGCGTTTCTGGGTTCACAGCACAGGCCACTGGGCACTGTGGCAGAGTCATCAGGTCCTGAAGCAGGACCTCCTGCACTGAGGCAAGATGGCATCTCTGCCCTGTAGCTCCTAGCCAACCGGCTGCAGTGCCATCTGCTGAGCCTCACCTGCTCATTGCTCCTCTGAGGCACCCCCAGCAGAGGACAGATTATTCTGATGGCAGGAGATGGAATATGGTCCCTTGCTAGCAGTAACTATCCAGAACAATGTCTCCTGTGCAGCTGACTGTCTCTACCTGGCAGCTGCCTGCAAAAGAGCTTGCAGGTGGCAGAGGGTACAGGAGCTGGCTGGGGGGACTCTGCCCACGCGTGGAAGAGTCTAAGGGACCTCTGGGGGCAGGACTGTTAGGCTGCAGAAAGGTCGGCCATGGGCAACATCTGGAGAAGACACAGCAAAGCTCTTGTTTGTGGTAAACACAGCAAAGCTCTTGTTTGTGGTAAACTGAAGAGCTAGCGTCTTCCAGAGGCAAAGGGGAAAGGGTGGTAAGCGAGGGTCGGGGGGCCGCAAAGTGGCTACCTTTGCATGTGCAAAAGTGCCAGCAAACAAGAGGCCCTTCTCACCGTTAAACTGCCTTCTTATGTCTTAAAGCATCTAAATCAGAGGGCTTTCAGTGTGACCCTCTTGAAGGCAAAACAGCAGACAGAGTGCCTCTCTCCGTGCACACCGCTTTTACTCACAGCCTCCCTGCAGACCTGTCATGGTTTCTACGACAAAACCGCCAGCCTTGCTAGCTGGTGATTTAGCCGTTCAATTATTTCATAAATCCGACCTTGAGTAAAAGTACGGGAAAGGGAACAATTTTTTAAAAGTCTCTGAGCAGTCAAAATGTGTGCCACAAAATCACGTTTGTGAGCCTTTCTCGGAGGGGATGGTCTGGTCCTTTTCTTATGGCTCCTTCCTCTGTTTTTGCACACATTTCAAGCAGGTTAAGGTATCTGGTTAGGCCTTGGCTGTCTCCACATCATAAAAGAGGAGGAAAGTAGGCTTTGCCAAAAAGGCAAATGTTGGGGTCTGGAGGGCCACAGAGAGGGCCAAGAGGCAAGTAAGTCCATGAGTCTTCATGCAAGGTTCAGTCATGGGCAGACTGATTGATCAGCAAGGCTGGGGAGGGGTAGGAAAGGTAAGTCCCCACTCAGTGTGTGACACAGCCTCTGCATCGAGCTGCCTAGAGTCTTGTCTTCTTGATGGCCCTACACTACCAAGTCCTTCCTCTGGGCTGCCTGTGTTTTCAGAAGTCACTTGGGTTTCTAACTGGTTGGTTCATTCATTCATTCAACAGGCATTGATACCTGTCAATGTCAGGTCACTCCAATAGGTAGGAAGAAAGGAAGACAGGGAACACATGTCACTCGTGATGTTCTCCGTGATGTATGCTGACTAGACAGTAGGAAAGACAGCCAGGAAGCCGAGAGGCAAACAAGCTAAGCCGCTGTCTAAGCCGGGCCATTAGTACATTGGAGAGAATTTTTGTGAGAAGAGACAACGATCCTTAAGGACTCAGCTGGAAATGTCACAATGCTGAAAGCTTCAAACTATACTATCAAGAAACACAGAACAATACAGGGCTGGAGAAAAGGTGTGGGGGAACATCTTAGACAAAGATGTAGAGAGAGGTAAGGGGGAAAAAAGTCAGAGAGATGAGGCTGCAGGGTCAGCTTCCCCATCTGCATGATGAGCATTCGGGACCACGGATTGCTTCAGGCTCCTACATTAACTGGGCTGTCTCTCCCAGACCCCACATCTCTATAGATTTGCATAATTTTGGAAGGCAGCGTTTGCACTGATACTTCCTCCTCTCTCCAGGTACCAACCAATCACCCCAAGTATACTACATGTCCATAGGCCCCAGCCAGGTTACCAGCCCAGGAAGACTGACCGCTAGCCACCCCAAGTCTGCCCGGACTCTCAGACAACAGGTAGCACTGCCCATCATTTGAGGGCACAAAGTTTTTGCAGGTGGTGGGGGAGGGGAGGAAATTCGAGCAATCTGTCCTGAAGAATGAAGGTTAATAATTTATAGATTCATTAAAAAGAAAAAAAAAACTCACTGAAACAAATTGCATACAAATTGTGTGACAGTCAGAGGAAATATGCTGGTGTTGCTTAGTGAAGCATAATAAATATATGCAGCCCATAATAATAAGTTACTTAAACTTGGGCCACTAAATGATTTATTAATCGTCCTCGAATCCTTTCTGGTTACAAGCAAAACTAAGAGCATGGTTGTATTTTATATCAGCTCATATACCTCGAACACTAAAAGAACTCAGCTGCCCACAGCTGTCCACCCCATGTTTCAATCTGGCCCTACCTTTACAGATGGACCTACTGTCTCACCAAAGAAGTACATGTGCCCCAAATACACAAGCATATACTACATATTCTTCTCTATCTCTCTCCCATCAATGCTAAGGTTCCACTGGATGGACTTTGTCCCTGGGAGAGCTGAGGCCACCAGCCCCAGGTTCACAGCCCACAGGCCAGTTGAGCCTCTTCCCCACTTCTAGCCTGTAGGTACTCCCACCTGACCTGAAGATCCCACCTGGAAGTCAACACCTCCTTGGGACATAGATCTGAAGGCTATTCCGGAATGTGGGAGCTTCACTAGCAAGCTGGAGCCTAGAGCCTTCAGTGGTGCAGAGTCCAGCAGAACATCAAACTTTGGAGGAAAATCCTCTCTGCAGAAACACTGTCTCTATGGGTAGAGAAATGGGGTGTGGTCAAGACCAGTTCTGGAATGACTGCGGAAAACAGTGCCAGAGCTGGTGATTCTCCAGAGGTGACTGCCCCTGTCTCCAATAGGCATCTTTCCTGTCTTCCCATCTCAGACTGGGGCTGCCTTTGGGATTCATCTCTAACTCCCATGCTCTCTTGCCCCCACACCCAACACAGGGGGATTTCACTCCCCACCCAAAGATTTCCTCGACTCTATCCCCTACATCTCTATAGCTACTACATAGTTTTGAGCCTAGAGACTGAAAATCAGCAGTTCCTAATAGAACTCAGCCCCACGTGTTTTGTGGAATTTGTAATGAAGGGGGTTGTGTTGTTCAAAACTCCATAGTATAAAATGGTACACATGGTGATGCCTACCTCCCACTTCTATTTCTGTGTGCCCTCTGACAAATCACTGAACCTCTCTGTGTATCTACTGCCTAATTACCAAACACATACAAATATGGATTCTTGTTTTCCCTGTTCTGTGCATATCCTTTAGCACGTTTTGTGGGCTCTGCTTTTGCTCAGAATATATTCCATATCAACACAAGGAGCTAACTCCTTTCAAAGACATACTACTCTTTTGTTAGGACAGTCCATGATCTAATTGGTCTTCAATCAATGGATGCTTGAGTTCTTTCCAAGCATTTGCTGTCACAGACAATGCTGCGAAGAACATACCTATACAGACGCCATTTCACATGCATACAAGTATGCGAGCATCAGTGTCCTGACATAAAAACTGCAAGTCAGATTGTAGTTTAAAAGGCATATTATCTTTTAAATTTATTTATTTGTTTATATATTTTATTTTTCAGTGGGAGGGATAAAACTTAGGATCTTGCACACACCAGGGTACTAATTTCATCTTTACTCCACCCCTGCCACACACACACTTTCTATTATGTGTATGTGTTCATGTATGTTCATATATGTACTCTTGCATCATCTGTCAACCTAAGTTGTCATCCCTCAGGAGCCATCCATCTCCCAGGCATGAGGTGAGTGGTTTTGCTTACACCCTTGCAACTATGCAATGTGCTGTCACCAAAGGTCTAAGAGCAACAGGGCAAGTATCCTTGAAGTTGATTGTCTCAGGTACTCTCATACTGAAGAAAGCTGACTAACACATGAACTGATGCATAAAAATCAGACCTGGGAGTTCAGTTCCTATCCACCTAATAGCTGTGTACACTCTGACAAATCACTGAACCTCTCTGTGTGTCTACTGCCTTATTTGTGAAATATCGGTAGGCAGGCTGTTGCAGAGATGAGAGCACAGAGCTTCACCAATGACAATTAAATGAGGCAAAGTTGACCACTCTTCCCTGGGGTGGGCCTCCCTTCTAGCTCAAACTGCAACATGGGATCATATGGCAGAAATACATTCATGGCAGCAACTGTGCAGAGACAGCCAATGGTGGTTGGCACTTCGTCTGGTCTAGGTGGTGTATAGCTACTACTATGCACACTTCTGACAGTGACATCCCTGCATGGCGGGCTTTGTAATCTGAGTTGATAGCTAAGTAAGGCTTGGAGGAGCTCAGTGGTTGACCACTGAGTCTGGACTAGTAGAAGACTCAGGGTTCGAATCCAGCTCTCCCAGGCTCTCATTGCCAAGTTCCTCTCTGTTGCCTACTCCATCCAAACTGTCCTGCAAATCTGACTTGTGTCATGGCTGACAAATGAGCCAGGGTGATGAGGGAGGGATAGAAGTAGCCCCAGGCTGGGAAAGAGGCAAATGGGAGAGTAAGCTGAGAAGTTTCTAGAAAACGCTTCTCTGGGGTCTGGTAGCATGAGGCTCATTGGTGAAGCTTGAGTTTTGCATATATGAGATCAGTGTGTTGATCCCCAGCACTGCAAAAAAAGAAAAGAAAGGAAAACAAGTATAAAAACAAAACAACAACAACAACAAAACAATAGCCCGTGTACTGTTGCTTGAGTGTGCAAGAATACACGTGCCTTTGAGTGTATGACTTCATGGCTATGTTGCTTGTGTTGTTCTGGATATAGGCACTAGTGTGTATAATTTATAAGAGTGTGTGTGCATGCGTGTATGTATGTATATGTGTATTATGTTATTGGATAGATATATGTATATATATGCATGTGTGTATTATGTATATATGTGTGTACATGTATAGGTATGTGTATTATACATGCTTATGTATATATATCTATATGTACAGGCATATGTATGTGTGCATGTTTACATGTGTATGTGTACATGTCCGAGTACTGTAATATGTATGTGTGTGTGTATATGTGTGAATGGGTGTATATATATATATATATATATATATATATATATATATATATATGTATGTGAGCCTGTGTG